>NW_025721604.1:10000-360006 GCF_922984935.1 Meles meles
CCCCCGCCAAGAACCGGGCCCCAACGCGACCCCCGCCGCGCGGGGGCCCGTCTGAACCTCCATCCGTCCGTCTGCTCCATCCCGGAGCCACGACCCGGGGGAAGCGCCCCCAGGCGAGAGCGGCCCGACCCGTGCCCGCACGTCACCCCCGGCGGCGACTCGGCACGGGAGCGGGCGGCAGACAGCCGCTCGCACGGCGCAGAGCAAGGAGACGCACGCCGCGGGGGAGCGGCCGCGCGCGCGCACGCTCTCGCACTCGCACGCACGCGGGAGCCCCACGCGCCAGACGCCGGCCAGGCCCGGCGGGATCCTCCCCCGACTCGGAGGGGGGAGGCGCAGGCCGCGGTAGGCAAGAGAGCGACGCTCGGCCCCACCGCGGGGCCGGCAGACCCCTCGCGGAGAGGGGGCTCTGCCCAACACGCGACGGTAGTCACCCCGCATCGGTGGCCACGACGCGCAGAGGAGGGGCGGCGGCTGGGGGTTCCGGTACCCCAAGGCACCCTCTCGGATCGCTAGAGAAGGCTTTCTCACCGAGGGCGCATCGCCCCCACCCATTCGTCCCCCTGACCGGGCTCCGCCCAAGGAAACGCCGTCCCAAAGGCCTCCAGGGCCTGGGAGGGGGCGGGGGTGGGTCTGCGGCAAGGGACAGGCCCAGGACAATCCTGAGCACCCGCGGCCAGAGCCCCACGAGGGGACCGCCTTTGCCTCTTCTACGCACGCCATGCTCCCATCCCCGCCCGGAAGGGACCTCAGGCCTCCACACCGAGGCCACGAGAGGAGCGGAGACGGGCACGGCATGCCGGGCAAAGAGAAGCAGCAGCCCTCGGCTGGCCAGGCGCCGCAGCGCTGGCTCGGCCCGGCGCGGTCACTCACACGCCCCACCAAGTCCTGTCCACACACACCGCCCTGGCACGACGCGCACCAGAGGACGACGAGGTGCCCGCACCCCCACAGAGGGGGGCGGGTGGGCCTCCCTTACCGACTTCCACCACCCGCTCTCCGGACACACCACCGACAGCGGCAGCCCGAGGGGGTCGCTGGGAACGGGAAACGACGCCACCGCTCGGCCTCAGGCACCTGAGACAACCTGGAGCGCTCCAGGGGCACCACAGAGGGCCAGGCGCCACGCGCTCAGCACGCCCGGGCGGTGAGCAGCGCGGCCTCGGGATGGCCCTCCCCGACACAGGGAGGGCGGCTCACCCCGCGTGAAGGAGCCGAGAGCGGCAAGCGAGAGTGTCCGCTGCGTCAGCTGGACCCCACACCCACGGGCGCCCTGAGGCGAGAACCGTGGGAAAGCAGAGTCGGGCCGGAGCCCACAAACCCCCCCGCACCCTCCCCTCAACACCCCCCCACGGCAGCGGGTGGCAGAGGAGGAGGAGGAGCGAGGGGCCCACGGGCAGAACGAGAAGAGCGGTCCCATTCGCCATGAATGTCCGTCCCTCGTCTGACGCGGCTTAGACCCGGCCCGGGAGAACGCGACATCACCACATCGATCAGCGAAAACGTGCCCAAGGAGGAACCCAAGGGGGGAAACGCCTGGCGACGACAACCGACCAGAGGGACCTGCTTTCAGCCTCGCCGGCACCCCTCGAGCCCAGGGCAAGAGCAGCCGGGCAACCCAAGGAGAACGCCTGACACGTGGCACGGAGCCTTGCGGAACGGAGCGGGGGTTACCACGGCCGCAGCCGGGCGCCCACAGCGTGGAGTGAACGGGATAAAGGACCCACGCCACTTGCCCACGCCGCCCTCGGGTGCTGGAGACCAGAGGTGGCACCACAGCCCGGGACCAGCTGGGGGCACGAGAGCCGGCGCACAGGCCCACGCGGACGGCTCCAACGAGCGAGGGCCGAGCCGGATTTGGCACCACGGCCAAGCCCAGAGCCCCGCACGCACCCAGAGGCCCACATCGCTAAGGCGAGTCACTCAAACAGCGTGTCAGCACCTACCTGGCAACAAAACCTGCTCCTTTCCGGGGACAAAATAGCTACGCCATCTGGCGGGGCCTAGCCACGGGTCACCGGGACCTCGTGGGACCGTGGCCTGGCCACTGGCCCCAAACACTGCTCCATTACCCTGCAAAGAGCGGGGGGGGGGGGGCGCCCCACGGAACCCCCAGGGCCATCTGGTCGACCCCCTGGAGCGTGGGGGAGCGGGCAGCCGGGACCGACCACGGACTCGAGGGAGGTGGAGCCGCCCGGGCCTGGCCGGGTAGCTCCTCCCCTGGTCCGCCTGTCGTCCCCAAGTCGGGACTTAGAAAAAAAATCAAGTTCTGCGGAGGGACCCGCCGGCCCTCAAAAAAAATCAAGTTCTGCGGAGGGGACCCGCCGGCCCTCAAAAAAAAAAATCAAGTTCTGCGGAGGGACCCGCCGGCCCTCAAAAAAAAATCAAGTTCTGCGGAGGGACCCGCCGGCCCTCAAAAAAAATCAAGTTCTGCGGAGGGACCCGCCGGCCCTCAAAAAAAAAAAAATCAAGTTCTGCGGAGGGGACCTGCCGGCCCTCAAAAAAAAAATCAAGTTCTGCGGAGGGGACCTGCCGGCCCTCAAAAAAAAATCAAGTTCTGCGGAGGGACCTGCCGGCCCTCAAAAAAAAAATCAAGTTCTGCGGAGGGGACCTGCCGGCCCTCAAAAAAAAATCAAGTTCTGCGGAGGGACCCGCCAGCCCTCAAAAAAAATCAAGTTCTGCGGAGGGACCTGCCGGCCCTCAAAAAAAAAATCAAGTTCTGCGGAGGGGACCTGCCGGCCCTCAAAAAAAAATCAAGTTCTGCGGAGGGACCCGCCGGCCCTCAAAAAAAATCAAGTTCTGCGGAGGGACCCGCCGGCCCTCAAAAAAAAAAAAATCAAGTTCTGCGGAGGGGACCTGCCGGCCCTCAAAAAAAAAATCAAGTTCTGCGGAGGGGACCTGCCGGCCCTCAAAAAAAAATCAAGTTCTGCGGAGGGACCTGCCGGCCCTCAAAAAAAAAATCAAGTTCTGCGGAGGGGACCTGCCGGCCCTCAAAAAAAAATCAAGTTCTGCGGAGGGACCCGCCAGCCCTCAAAAAAAATCAAGTTCTGCGGAGGGACCTGCCGGCCCTCAAAAAAAAAATCAAGTTCTGCGGAGGGGACCTGCCGGCCCTCAAAAAAAAATCAAGTTCTGCGGAGGGACCCGCCGGCCCTCAAAAAAAATCAAGTTCTGCGGAGGGACCTGCCGGCCCTCAAAAAAAAAATCAAGTTCTGCGGAGGGACCTGCCGGCCCTCAAAAAAAATCAAGTTCTGCGGAGGGACCTGCCGGCCCTCAAAAAAAAAATCAAGTTCTGCGGAGGGACCTGCCGGCCCTCAAAAAAAATCAAGTTCTGCGGAGGGGACCTGCCGGCCCTCAAAAAAAAAATCATCAAGTTCTGCGGAGGGACCTGCCGGCCCTCAAAAAAAAATCAAGTTCTGCGGAGGGACCTGCCGGCCCTCGCCTCCTTCTCCCTCTCCCTCTCCCTCGCGGCCCGTGCCTCCACTCGCCGCGTGGCGCCGCACGGCCGCCACGGCCCGGTCCGAGCCGGTCCGAGCCGGTCCGAGCCGGTCCGAGCCGGTCCGAGCGGTCGCCGGCTCCCGGGCTGGGACTGGGAGAGGGGGCGGACCCGCGGAGGCGCCCCCTGATGGCCCGACCTCCATGGACATCGCGGCCCGTGCCTCCCCTCGCGGCGTGGCGCCGCCCGCACGGCCGGCCCGGCCCGGTCCGAGCCGGTCCGAGCCGGTCCCCACCTTACGCAGCGGGCCTCGGAAAACTTGGTGAGAAAATCGGGGGCGACGACCAGGACCCCACGCGTGCCCGCGGACGGACCCCTCGCGCCATCCACCGGCTTCCCGGCGAGGCTCGGGCCGGTCCCCAACCGCCCGAGTGTGACACGGGACACAAGGGACACGTGGGACACGGAAGGCCCGATGAACGACCAGAGCCACAGGCCGAACGGCGTCCTCGCACCGCACGCACACACTGTCTCCCATTCCCACGCCGGCGGGCAGGCGGGCGGAGGAGGGGGCACCGGCGGGTGCTGGTCGACCCCTCCAGGAAGCCCCCAACACCCCTCCGCGAGAGCCAGGAGGAGGAGAAGGCGGCGACGGCGGGGGCGGCGCCGCTGCTCCCCCATATACCTGGGGTTTCAATCTCCCGCGAGCCGATCGCGCGCCGACGCCCCAGAGACCGCGGGGACGATCGCTCTAGTGTCGCCGGCCTCCCGGAACTCCAGCTTGGGGACCGCGGCCAAATGCCATCCCTTGCCGACATCGCCCACGTTCCGGCGGGGAGACGCTATATAAAAGCGGCCGCCAGGTGCCGCCAGACAACCGCCACGAAAGACACCGAGGCAGATCCGGAACGCAGGGCCAGTGACAGTCGCGAGGCCGGCCGCCAGGCCGCCCGATCCCCTCCCGGCCCACTTCGGAGGGGCGCGCGGCCCCGGGGCGTCAGCCTCGGCAGCTCACGGCAGGCACGGCGCGACTCCAGCTCGCCCAGGGGAGACTTGGGGAACGCGTCCGGGCCGCTGCCGCCGGAAGGGGGGGGCCCGATTCGCCACGGGGGACACACACACACACACACACACACACACACACACACACACCCACCCACCCACCCCACCCCACCCCCACCCCCGGCGGCCCGGCAGGCCTGGAGGCACCAGCTTCCCACTGTGGCATGTGAGCAAGCGGGCGCCCGGGCCTCCGGGAGGACTTAGACAAATGTCCCCGGGCAGGGACTGTAAAACCGAGACCCACGCGAGTACTCCTTTAATGTTGTTGTTGTTGTTGTTGTTGTTGTTGTTGTTGTTGTTGTTGTTGTTGAAGATTTTATTTATTTATTTGACAGACAGAGATCACGAGCAGGCAGAGAGACAGAGAGGAGGAAGTAGCCTCCCTGTCCAGCAGAGAGCCCGATGCGGGACTCGATCCCAAGACCCTGAGATCGTGACCTGAGCTGAAGGCAGAGGCTTCATCTACTGAGGCCCCCCCCCCCCCAGGCATCCCACACGCGCGCACTCCTAAACCAACAACGGATGAACCGTTTTTTTCCTAGCATTTCAAGGGCAGGAGGTCTACTCTGAAGCCAACGATGACACCTCGGGAGGACGGAAAGGGGGTGACTGACACACACCCCCAGAAAGGTGCTCACTGAACCTGTCTCTGCCCGTACCACGATGATGTCTAAGGACAACAAACAGCTGTGGGGAACATCGGTGCCAAGGCAGGGTCGTGGCATCCGTGACCAAAAGCGGAATAAACCCCGGGGCGGGGGTGGGGGGCAGTGGAGGGGGGGTGGGACGGCAGGGAGGCGGCACGGAATGGGGAGGAAGAGAGTTAAAATAGGGGTGCCTGGGTGGCTCAGGGGGTGAAGCCTCTGCCTTCAGCTCAGGTCATGGTCTCAGGGTCCTGGGATCGAGCCCCACATCAGACTCTCTGCTCAGCGGGAAGCCTGCTTCCCCCTCTCTCTCTGTCTGTCTCTCTGCCTACTTGTGACCTCTCTCTGTCAAACAAATAAAATCTTGAAGAAAAAAAAAAAAAAAACAGGGAGGGAGAGAGAGAGAGAGAGAGAGAGAGAGAGAGAGAGAGTTAAAATAGCCATTCACTGAAGAAATCCAGTTCCGGAACAGCCGCGCGGTCCAACTCTAGGACACGGCGGCGGGGCGGGGCGGGGCGGGGCGGGGCGGGGAGGGGAGGGGCCGGTGCTTGAGAAGAGGTAAATATTGATGATGAACTAACTATCCCCTGATGTGTGGCGGGGGGGGGACAAGGCGTAGAACTTCCCCCGGCCTGTGAAGGAAAAAAAAACAAAAAACAAAAAACTTTATTCGTTGGTTCTTTTCTTTGTTTGCTGGATTTTCAAGTACACGTATCTCGGGGCGCCTGACTGGCTCCCTCTGAGGACCACACGACTGCGACTCTTGACCTGCGGGGGGGGGGGGGGGGGGGGGTCCTGAGTTCCAGCACCACGCTGGATGGATGGGTGGAGAGATTACCTAAAAATATAAAACCTTGAAGACACACACACACACACACACACACGCACGCACGCACGCACGCGCGCGCGCAGCAGCAGCAGCAGCAGCAGCATTATCTATCCAAGATAAACACCCCTGGGCAGGAAGTGGGGTCAGAGGAAAACAGAAACAGCGGTGGCAGGGGGAGAGGACACTAGAGGGCAACAGAGCAGCAGCATCCTGTCTAGGTGCTCTGGCGCTTTTGTGCTTTACAAAAGCCCAGGAGGAACCTTTCAAAACCTTGGCCCTCCTATCCCCCAGCGGAGAGGGCAGAAGCTACTGTCCAGCAAGAATGCCTTTGATTAGAGGTAACTCTTCTCCCATGAAACTTCACCATTTGAACATGGGCTTTTTCATGGCTTCCTTTCCAAGCCTTTCTCTTTGCCGCCTTCTCACCTCCGTGAATCCCTGATCCCACTTTGCAACAATCCCTACCCATCTCACCCCCGCCGTGCCCCCCCCCCCACACACACACCTCTCCCTCCCTCTCTCTCTCTCTCTCTCTCTCTCTCTCTCTCTCTCACACACACACACACACACACACACACACACACACACACACACATGCCCCGGGATGTAAACTGTTCTCTGTCAACCATCCATCCGGAGCACTCACTATAAAAGTACACGAGGAAAACGCAGACAAGAGAGACATCAAGCAAATACTGTGACTCTGAAGGCTGGGCCCCTATTGAGTCGAGAGAATTGACCAAACAGCAGAACCTGGAAAAGAAGGTTTTCCTCCCAAGTCGGTTCCTCCATCGTTGGCTACACGACGTTCTTTCAGCAGTATTTCCCCAAGAGTGTGACGATCCAAATAAGGTTTCCCAGTGCAAAGTTCATGGGCGCAGACTTCACACCTGTGTTTCAAGGACACGTCTTTCAGGGCACCTAGCTGGCTCGGTCCGGAGGACCCCCAAGGAAGGCAACTCTTGATCTGTGGGGGTCCTGAGTTCCAGGGCCACCCTGGGTGGGTGTACAGAGCTGACACGCCCAAGAAATTTGAACCGCTATGGCGATGTCTGTCAAACACAACAAAGGAAAACAAAGCAAAAATCGGAAATAAAGTCGCCCCTGGTCGAATGCTTTCTTTGCAGAGGCCATGGAGACCCTGCGATGTTGGCAGACAGACAGACACGGTCGGTCGGTCGATGAATCGATGGCACGGAACAGATACCGAAAGAGATATGCCCAAGCGCAAAGGCCGTTCAAAGGAGGAAACATGGCCCACCTCCCCACGAAATCAGAGGACAGTCAGTCATCAGACATCCACAGACCCAACATGCAGGCAGGCAGGCAGGCAAAGAAACAAGACAACTGGGGTGCCTGAGTGGCTCGGTCGGTGAAACGTCTCTGCCTTTAGCTCAGGTCATGATCTCTGGGTCCTGGGATCGAGCCCCGCATCCATCCACTGGGGCTCCCTACTCAGCAGAGACTCTGCTTCTCACCTCCCTCTCCCTGACCCTCCTTTCGGGTCCTTCGCTCCTTCCTTCCTTCGTCCTCCCTCCCTACCACCACCACCACCACCACCACCAACAACAACAACAACAACATTCTTTTTTAAGGAGGGAAAAGAAAGAAAGAAAGAAAGAAAGAAAGAGGAAGAGGAAAGCTTCCATCCAAACAGGCAGATCTCACCCCTCCTACAAATGTGAACTCCAAACGGATCTCACACTTCCATGGGAAACAGAACACCGGAACACACGTGTGTGTGTGTGTGTGTGTGTGTGTGTGTGTGTGTGTGTGTGTGTGTGTGTTGGGGGAGGATTCTAGGGGGAAAGCTGGGGATCTAGGGCCAGGCAAAGAGGGTTTAAGACTGGACACCTGAGGCGCGATCCGTAAAAAAAAGAAACGGAGGGGTTGGAAGTCACCAAAATTAAAACCCTAGACTCTGTGAAACACCCTCTGAAGGGGACCCAAGGGCAAAGGACACACAGAGGCCTGAGGGATCAGCCGGGAGTGGGAGGTGGGGGGGGGGGTGGTGGTAGTGGTAGAGGGTGTTGCTCAGAGAGAGACAAAATGAGGAAACGCTCCCAGAGGTCGGATCAGGGTCACTAGGAGAACGGGGGTGGGGGGGGTGGGGGGGTGTACAATCCATTCCGTATGGGAAGTCTGCCACACAGCCAAGGGCAAGGAAGAAATCCAAGATTTTCAGGGTCAGGTCCCTTCGAGCAGGTCGTGTCTACGACAAGGCCACCGACTCAGAAAACCAGCGAGGCCGTTTTATGTCTAATTCCAAAGGGACATGAAGTCTGGGGTTGAGAGGCAGGGAGTCCATCCCTGATCATCCCAGAGGCGATTAAAAAGACAGAAGAAGGGGCGCCTGGGTGGCTCCGTGGGTTAAAGCCTCTGCCTTCGGCTCAGGTCATGATCCCAGGGTCCTGGGATCGAGCCCCACCTCGGGCTCTCTGCTCAGCAGGAGGCCTGCTTCCTGCTCTCTCTCTGCCTGCCTCTCTGCCTGCTTGTGATCTCTGTCTGTCAGATAAATAAATAAATCTTAAAAAAAAAAAAAGAAAAAGAAAAAGAAAGACAGAAGAACCGTAGCAAGGACAAACTCTGCAGGGCCCAGGGTCGAATGGCAGGGAAACTTCCGATTTTCTTTTCAACACCCAGGCCCAGGAGCCTATGCCCAGGCACCCTGCCGCTGCGGAGGAGCCCCGGGAATGGCCGGAAAGAGAGGAGCCAGCGATGGCTGGCGGGACCAGGGATGGGGAGAGGGATTCCCGAGGAACCAGGACCCACCCGTGAGCCACTTCCCCAGACTGCCCTGAAGGAAACCAGAACCTGTCACCCCGAAAAGGTGCCCACTGTGGCACGTCAGTTATCTCAAATTCCACTCCTTGTAGGAACCAGGAAGCAGAAAGCCAGCCTCCATCACCAGAGACAGGAGAGGGGAGCCAGAGAATTAGGGTCTGAACCGTCCATGTCGATGAAACTTCTTCAACCAGGCCCCCCCCCCCCCCCACCCCCACCCCCACCCCCGTCCTCCCGGGGCTGTCTTTGCCACGGCCTGCCTGCCCCTTGCCCAAACCCCCTGGTCTTGTCCGTTCTTCGTGGATCGAGTCCCTGTCTTGTCTTGTCTTGTCTTGTCTTGTCTTGTCTTGTCTTGTCTTTCATTTTTCTTTTCTTTTCTTTTCTTCTTTTTTTTAAGATTTTATCTTATTGACTTATTGGAGAGACAGAGATCACAAGTAGGCAGAGAGGGGGGGCCGGGGGGGGGGGCGGGAAGCAAGCTCCCCATCGAGCAGAGAGCCCGATGCAGGGCTCGATCCCAGGACCCGGAGATCATGACCTGAGTGGAAGGCGGAGGCCCAACCTACCGAACCACCCAGGCACCCCTCGAGTCCCCGTCTTTAGGCCCTTGGGAAGGCGCCCCTGGGCAGGCAAACACCTACCCACGGTTGGATGCCCTTCTCCAGGGAACCTCTTCTGTCGGTCGCCATCCTAGGCCCAGCCACAGACCCTAAGCAGGTAGAGGAGAATGTGTGTCCACCACCACGACCAAACACCCCCACCCCAGCAGGGAGATTGTCCACCTGGAATGTCACTCGGACCAGATGAAGAGAGCCAAGGCAAGAGAAAGGAGGCAACAGCGAGGTCCCCTGACCACTTGTAACCCACTGATGAATCCCTGACACACATAGAGGGTGGAACACCCCTACAACTCCCTCAAGGATTTCGTTCCATGCTTTACCCGTGAGGATTCGCTCTAGTCAGTGTCCCTTCACTCCGACAGCCACCCATGCCCACGATAGGCTAACATCCCTCTTCCAACACGGGGTCCACAGACACACATCGAAAGGGTCCCATGACTCACGCTTGGCTAAAACAAGAGGGACTCACCTCACCTTGACAGCGGGGAGCCCCGCAAGGTCTCGGAGACCTTGCTCGCACCATACACACATTCCTTGGAGACTGACCTCATCCCTAACCCCCACTAACTGGAAACCGTATCACCAGTGACCCCTCACAATCCCAGCACGGCTCTTTCTGCCCACAGGTCCTGTCCCCGTGCTGTAAGAAAAGCACCCTTTTGCACCAAACCCATCTCTGCAATTCTTGCTTGGCCATTTCCCCGGCAGCTCCACATCCGGTCTGCCTGTCTGTCTGTTTTGGGGTTTGTTCCTTCGTGTGTGTGTGTGTGTGTGTGTGTGTGTGTGTGTGTGTGTGTGCGCGTGTGCGTGCGCGCGTGCGCGCACGCACGTTTCATGGGCCTTTGTTTGTATTTATTTGTTTATTCACTTACTTACTTACTTATTTACTTATTCTGAGTGGTTTTGGGTTCACAGCCAAATTCACTGGAGAATACGGGCAGTACCCACAGGGCACCTGCTCTGCCATCGGTCACGGCTCACTGGCCCCTGCCCCGCCCCCCAACACTCAGAGGCACAGGCCTGCTCCCTGAGAGCTTCCCACTCCCCCAGAAGCCTACCGACCAACCGACCATCCGTGGCAAACCTGGTGTATCGCTTACAAGGGATGAATCCACACTGAGGCATCATCATCACCCACTCAGAGCCCAACATTGTCCATTCTCTGGGGTTTTGTTTTCCTTTTTATAACGATTTTATTTATTTATTTGACAGAGAGAGAGAGAGAGAGAGAGAGAGACGGACGGACAGACAGACAGACAGACAGACAGACAGATCACAAGTAGGCAGAGAGAAAGGGGAAAGCAGGCTCCCCGCCAAGCAGAGAGCCCGATTCGGGGCTCGATCCCAGGACCCGGAGGTCATGACCAGAGCCGAAGGCAGAGACTTGACTCACTGAGCCACCCAGGCACCCCTCCTTCTGTGGGTTTCGACAAAGGTATCTCACCACCACAGTAGCTCTCTGAATGGTTCCACCGCCTTAAAAATCCTCTGTGCTCTGCCTAGTCACCCTACCCACCCACCTGCACCCTCCCCCCCACCCCCCCACCCCACACCCTCCACCCCCACCAAAACCCCTGGCAGCCGATGGATCTTTGTTGTCCCTTTCGCCTGCCTGCCATGGAAATTACTCACACGGGGCAAGATTTCACCACTTCAGTGGACTGAGTAGTTTCACGGGATGCCATCGCAATCATGATTTTTTTTCAGTCTCTATATTTCCTCAGAATGTCACCGTCCCTAAGTAAGAAAATACTCCACGTCATCTAGAACTACTCCGATGCCTCCATATTCTGGGAGAAGACAGTTACCGCCAACTTTCAGGCCAACGGGCTGAATCTCTCCACCCTTTCCTCCAGAGCCTGACCAGTAGCTATTCCTGTTGCTTGCAGTACTTTTCCTTGAGATTTTTCGGGAAGCATCCTGCCTCCTTTGGTTCCAATTTGGGCTGCACTCCTTTGAAGCCAAACCTGGTCCAAGAGGGGGAGAAACCCTCTGCCCACACCTGTCCGTCCATGATGCTGTCTGCTACAGTTCATACTCGGCTCTCCAGCCTACTGATCTCGTGACCCTCTCCATCGTTTGGCCTCCTTCAGCATGTCACATGGAGTTGGAACCGTGAGGTGGGTTCACCTCTTCTCTTCTGACCGGCTTCTCTCAGTCAGCAAGACACGCGGGAGTTTCCCTACCTGGCTCCCCATAGCTCCCCAGAGCTCGCTCATCTCTTTCCAAAGCCCCGAGAGCCATTTCTTTCGTGGCCTGGATGTACCCCAGTCTCTGGATCCATTCTCCTCCTGAGGGACTTCTTGATTGCCTCCAGGTTCAAGCCGTTCCTAGTGAAGGGGCCGTGAACGTCTGCGTGTCGGTTTCTGTGCAGACATCCATCTTCAACTCGTTTGGGTCATCGATGCATACCAAGGAGCAGGATTGCTGTGTCATACAGTAAGAGTATGTTTAGCTTGGAGAGGCCATCACCCATATGTCTGGCCTTGGTGGGGGGGGGGGGGCACGGGAGCCGAGCGGAGGGCTGTGCACGGAAGGAACGAGGTCATGAAGGAGGGAGGATTCAAAGATGCTGGAAAGGAAGACCTCAGGGTTGGTGGCAGACCCTAAGGATGACATTGACATGAGACAGAGTAACAGGAAAAGGAGCCTACAAATTTGTTTCCTAAAAGTGTCCCATGAAAAAGCCCTCCCGAGGAAAGCCAGACCCTGAGAAGGAGCAAATCCTAGTTGCTGGTATATTGGGTTGAACAAGAAGAGGCGATTGTGGCAGAGTAACTACACTGTGTGGGGAGTCTACAAGAACACACGATTTTGGAGGAAAGAAAGAAAGAAACAAACAAACAAACAAACAAGATCAGTTTGTCCACAGGTCCTGTCCCCGTGCTGTAAGAAAAGCACCCTTTTGCACCAAACCCATCTCTGCAATTCTTGCTTGGCCATTTCCCCGGCAGCTCCACATCCGGTCTGCCTCTCTGTCTGTTTTGGGGTTTGTTCCTTCGTGTGTGTGTGTGTGTGTGTGTGTGTGTGTGTGTGTGCGCGCGCGCGCGCGCGCGCACGCACGCACTTCCTCCCCCTGCAGGCTTTGTTGGAAGAGGAGCTGCTTTTCTTCCGAGACTGCATGTATATATCAACACCAAGCAAGGTGAATATGAAAGGTAAAAGGGGAAAACCATGAAGTCTTTAAAGGCATGGTCTTACGATAGAAGTGAAATAGAAAGGTTTTTAACAAAAGTCAAGCAAAGTAGAAATCTAAAAAAAGTTGAAGAATCAGATCATAATACAACTCCTGTTTACACAAATACACTATAAAAAGAAGGAAGAGAAAACCTTGAGGTATAAAGTCACATGTACAACCAGTAGAAAGAAATCTTGCCAAGAAATTTTTTAGAAATGATCTCAGGAAGAAACAAACAGACCATGGACATGTTTTTCATGAATGATAAAAGAGGAATTTCCAAGAACATTTAAAAAGATGATCACTTGCTAACAATAGATTACATGCCAATTGCGGCAAGCATCATTTCCCACTCCACATTTAAGAATGGCAGGAAAAAAATAAAACAAAACAAAAGAAACACAGGTGAGCTTGAATTGGAATAACGGGACCCTTCATTCCCTGTTAACAGGAACATCAATTCCATGTCAGTACACTGTGTAGCTGCACCAGTCCATTCCTGGTGTTAGGAATTCTCATGCAAGGCAAGGCACAGATGTCTGTGAGCAATTTCCATATAAGCAAAGAACTGGAAGCAGTTTGATTCCTGTGAGGAAGACACTGGACAGGTTTTGGGGTGGTTCCAGTGTGGATTCACGCATAGCAGAGAAAGAAAATATTTGCATACAGCAAGATGAGTGAAGCACAGAAAGTAATATTGAAAAGAATAAAAATCACACTGCAAAAGAATAATCACAATGCAATTCTACTTCTATTAAAGACCCAAAGAGGAAACTCCATGGTATTGTTGAGGGTTAAGACACATAGGGAAAGTAGACTGCTCTCTTTTGGAAGGTGGGTGATGAGGACAGGAGTGTGTTTTATTCTTTAAATTCTCTTGTTTATTACATATACACCTTGATTTGTATCATTGATTTCCCTTTAAAAATCATGCCAAACATCTATATTAATGCCAAGTGGGATTTACTTATAAAATTTGATACCATAAACTTCAAGGAGAAATCATCAACATTTCTGTGATCTTGAGATGGGGAAGACCTTTGACCCTGTTATGAACTGAATTGTGTCCCCCCCCCAAATTCTATGATGAAGGCCTAATACCTATGAGCTTAATAGGTGGCTATCATGCAGATAGGGCCTTTAAGATGTGACAAAAGAAGGCTGCTCAGGTGTGCTCTCACTTGATAGGAAAGATGCTCTGTAAGAGCTGGAAATCTGGACACACAATCAAAAACCAGGGATGAATGCTCAGAAGGAAGAAGATGTAAGGATGTGGGGTGTAGGTTGCCAACTGCAAACCAAGGAGGGAGGCCTCCAGAGAAAGCAGCCCTGATCATACCTTGATCCTGCCCTCCAGACTCCATAGACGTGAGAAGATACAGTTCTACCGCTTGAGCAAGCAGTCTGTATATTTTGTTAAGGCCATCCTAACCCACTAATGCGTATGCATGATACTGAATGCCAGAGTACATAGGTAAGTCTGCATGGGTTTTGCGACACAACATGGTTAAAAATATATGCATCAAATCATAAAAGGGGAACTACAAACTCAGAATGCTGTGCATAACTTAATTCATGGCTTCGGATATTCCTAATACACAGTTCCTACAAATCTGCGATAAATTGAACAAACCAGTGGAAGAGTTGGCCCACTATCTACCTGGGAAGTTCATATAAAGAAATACAGATGGTTGCTAGAAAAGTTAGAAAGAACATACAAACATCAAATTCTATGAAAAATGATGGATGAGATACTATCTTTTCTTCTCTTAAGAGACAGAAATCTCTTAACATAATAGCATACATAGTTGACAAAGATCGTAGCTTTTGTCCACTGCTGATTTCTATATTCTACCTGCCCTCCTAGTAGCTAGTCCTTTGATGGCTAAGGTAAGAAAGCTTTAAAAATGATTTCTGTTTCACCTAGACATTTACATTCTCATTTCCCGGTATTTGTACCAAATATTGAGGTATACTATCTTAAATACAAAAATATTTTCCCTGAAGCAAGAAATCATCTTGAGGCACCTGAGTGGCTCAGTCAATTGGGCATCTGCCTTCACCTTCGGTCATGATCCCAGGGTCCAGGGAGTGAGCCCCAAATAGGACTCCCTGCTCATCAGGGAGACTGCTTCTCCCTCTTCCTCTGCCTGCCACTGTGCCTACTTGTGCTATCTTTCTGTCAAATAAATAAGTAAATAAATAAAACCTTAAAAAAGAAAAAGAAATATTGTTTATTAATACTCACCCATGAGAATTTGGATAAACAAGGCTTGGTACATTTTATGTCATGGAACTATTAAAACATAAATGAAACAGAACAAAATATGAACAGATGTCATCTATGGCCCATAGATTCTTCTGAATCTTAGAGGGACAGGTGACTTTTAGTTTTATCTTTCATGCAAAGGGACATGTACGATGTTTGCTACATGAAATATACAATACTTTGGTAACAGAGGAATGTCTAAACGCTAGTGCAGAAGAAACTGGGACACAATGGCTAGGTTCTGGGCAGAGGCAGAAGCAGGGATGCCAGAAGGGAACTTTGGATGTCCCCGAGGGCCCAGGAATCACACTCTCCTCAGCGTGATTGTTGGTCTGTCACTCCCCGCATCTGCAACAGGGCCAAGTACTTGCAACACCACTTCTTAGACTTGTCATCTGAAAATCGAAGACAGTGGGACTGCTGCCTCGGAGTCTGGGTAGGAAAATGAAATAAGGTCTCACACCTGGGGGTCAGGCAGACCCAGGGGAGGGCTGCTGACGCCCAGCCCTGCAGCCTGTGCAATGAAAAGCAGAGTCTGGGCTGGAAGGAATTAGGTCAATATGGAGGAAGGGGGATGTAGGAGTCAAAAAAAGCTAGGAGACATGGACAAGAACCAAACCAGGACCAGAACCCAACAGACCCCCAAGAGTGATCACCCTATACCCATTTAGGAGATTGACAAGTAACTTTCAATGACCAGTCACTGGGATTATCCGGCATGGCTACCTGTCCTCACATCTGCTTACTCGTGCATGACTTCCTATAACTCTCCAGCAGTCTATGATAAGGATTGTCTTCTATGCTTTAGAAGGAAGGATTCCTGGGGTCAGAGAAGGTAGGTGCCCCATCCAGTATCACACAGGGAGGAAAGGATTGCATGTCTGTGTCATCCAGAGCTAGCCTCCTGTCTCTTTCCTCTAAGCTCCCACCTCATCTGAAGGATGAGGCATGTATAATGCGACCACAGTGTCATTCCACTTTGCAGAACCTTGCAAAGTAGTGCTTTCCCACTTAGTAAGCTTAGTCTACTTTTTGTAAAATAAAAAAATTACAAATCTCATTAAGCATTAAATGAAACATTGCTGTCATTTTCTCCTGTAGATGACCTGGAATAGAAACAAAATTGAGTTGCAATGAAACCCATTTTACACAATTGATTTCCCTGGTTAACTTCCTTTCCCATGCCACTGGTCCATCTTCCCTGGTTCCAGATGCTCTTCTTTTAGGAACTGTCTCAGCTGCTGGTGAAGGTACAGATGTAAAGACCTGGGGAAGCCCCTTGGGGTCTCCCTCTCCCAGCTCACCTGCCCTCAGAAACTCTTAAACCAGGTCCTGGGCACACAACCTTTCTTTGCTTAGTCTGTCCTGAGGCCCCTCTGCTCATCATCCCTACCTGTCCACAATGTGGGTCCCCAGCACCTGCCCACCTCTCTGCATTCTCTGCCTCCAGGCAGTGGCCTGAGAAATGATTTTCAGAAGAAACATTATCAGCATTCCCCTTATGTAACCACCTGATACAAGGAAGCCTCACTTACCGATGTTACAAACAACCCTGATGTTCAAAAGGATGCACCTTCAGCCCTGCAATAAGTTTCCTATTGCTGCCACAGCAAATTAGCACACATGTCTTCTGTGCAGTTCTGGAGTCCGAGCCCCACAGGGTCTCACTGTGCTGGCATCAAGAAAGGTGTAAATGCTTGGTGGGGTTGCGTTCCCCTTGCACCTTCTAAGGCAGAGTCTTCCATTCCTTTACCAGCATCTAGAGACCATACACACTCCTTGGCCCACGGCCTGAACCAGCTCTCACCTCACTCCTGTCTCTACTGCTGTTCTCAGGTCTCTTTCTGTGAGTCTAACCTTCCTTCTTCTCTCACATGTGAGATCCCTGTAATTATACTGTGCGGGTGCGCGTGCACAAAACACACACACACACACACACACACACACACACACACACACACATAACCCAAGAGAATCTCCTCATGTCCACATCCTGAATTCAATCACATTAGAACATTTCCTTTTGCTGTGCAAAGTAATACCATCACATCTTCCTGGGAATAAGACATGGACACTTTTGGGGGACGGTTATTCTGCCTACCATGCTGACTTTCTGCCCAACGTTAAAGAAAACTTACCTTATGCAGTTCAGAATTAGTTTACTAAAACATGAGTTAAAGATAATAAAACATTGGTAATAATCAGTGGAGATCACAACAGATAGACCTGGAACAATTTTTTCCTAATTTTTCAGCAGCAGGCCAGAAGGAGACAGAAGAGTCAAACAGCTCACATCTGTCATGGAATATTCTTGCAGGAGAAGACGAGGAAGGGCAGCACAGCCTGGGATGAAAAAGGAGAGGACCAAGGTGAACACAGGCCCAGAATACAGGGGAAGAACATCCAGTCCTGCCTACATCAGAGTTTATTTATTTTTTATTTTTTCTCTTTTATAGGACCCCCCCTTAATATTTCCTGCAGTGTCAGCTTGGTGGTTGCATAGTCTTTTAAGCCTTGCCGGTCTTGGAAACTCTTTATCTCTCCATCCATTTTTTTTTCCATTTTATTTATTTTTTCAGCATAACAGTATTCATTCTTTTTGCACAACACCCAGTACTCTATGCAAAACGTGCCTTCCCCATTACCCACCACCTGTTCCCCCAACCTCCCACCCCTGACCCTTCAAAACCCTCAGGTTGCCCCAACCTCCCACCCCTGACCCTTCAAAACCCTCAGGTTGTTTTTCAGAGTCCATAGTCTATTATGGTTCGCCTCGCCTCCCCAATGTCCATAGCCCGCTCCCCCTCTCCCAATCCCACCTCCCCCCAGCAACCCCCAGTTTGTTTTGTGAGATTAAAGTCATTTATGGTTTGTCTCCCTCCCAATCCCATCTTGTTTCATTTATTCTTCTCCTATCCCCCTACCCCCCCCATGTTGCTTCTCCATGTCCTCATATCAGGGAGATCATATGATAGTTGTCTTTCTCCGATTGACTTATTTCACTAAGCATGATACGCTCTAGCTCCATCCACGTCGTCGCAAATGGCAAGATTTCATTTCTTTTGATGGCTGCATAGTATTCCATTGTGTATATATACCACATCTTCTTTATCCATTCATCTGTTGATGGACATCTAGGTTCTTTCCATAGTCTGGCTATTATAGACAATGCTGCTATAAACATTCGGGTACACGTGCCCCTTCGGATCCCTATGTCTGTATCTTTAGGGTAAATACCCAGTAGTGCAATGGCTGGGTCATAGGGTAGTTCTATTTTCAACATTTTGAGGAACCTCCATGCTGTTTTCCAGAGTGGTTGCACCAGCTTGCATTCCCACCAACAGTGGAGGAGGGTTCCCCTTTCTCCACATCCTCTCCAGCATCTGTCATTTCCTGACTTGTTAATTTTAGCCATTCTGACTGGTGTGAGGTGATATCTCATTGTGGTTTTGATTTGTATTTCCCTGATGCCGAGTGACGTGGAGCACTTTTTCAGGTGTCTGTTGGCCATCTGGATGTCTTCTTTGCAGAAATGTCTGTTCATGTCCTCTGCCCATTTCTTGATTGGATTCTTTGTTCTTTGGGTGTTGAGTTTGCTAAATTCCTTATAGATTTTGGATACTAGCCCTTTATCTGATATGTCGTTTGCAAATATCTTCTCCCATTCTGTCAGTTGTCTTTTGGTTAGGTTAACTGTTTTCTTTGCTGTGCAAAAGCTTTTGATCTTGATGAAATCCCAATAGTTCATTTTTGCCCTTGCTTCCCTTGCCTTTGCCGTTGTTCCTAGGAAGATGTTGCTGCGGCTGAGGTCGAAGAGGTTGCTGCCTGCATTCTCCTCAAGGATTTGGATGGATTCTTTTCTCACATTGAGGTCCTTCATCCATTTGGAGTCTATTTTTGTGTGTGGTGTAAGGAAGTGGTCCAATTTCATTTTTCTGCATGTGGCTGTCCAATTTTCCCAGCACCATTTATTGAAGAGGCTGTCTTTTTTCCATTGGACATTCTTTCCTGCTTTGTCGAAGATTAGTTGACCATAGAGTTGAGGGTCGATTTCTGGGCTCTCTATTCTGTTCCACTGGTCTATGTGTCTGTTTTTGTGCCAGTACCATGCTGTCTTGATGATGACAGCTTTGTAATAGAGCTTGAAGTCCGGAATTGTGATGCCACCAACTTTGGCTTTGTTCTTCAATATTCCTTTGGCTATTCGAGGTCTTTTCTGGTTCCATATAAATTTTAGGATTATTTGTTCCATTTCTTTGAAAAAAATGGATGGTATTTTGATAGGGATTGCATTAAATGTGTAGATTGCTTTAGGTAGCATAGACATTTTCACAATATTTATTCTTCCAATCCAGGAGCATGGAACATTTTTCCATTTTTTTGTGTCTTCCTCAATTTCTTTCATGAGTACTTTATAATTTTCTGTGTATAGATTCTTAGTCTCTTTGGTTAGGTTTATTCCTAGGTATCTTATAGTTTTGGGTACAATTGTAAATGGGATTGACTCCTTAATTTCTCTTTCTTCAGTCTTGTTGTTGGTGTACAGAAATGCAACTGATTTCTGTGCATTGATTTTATATCCTGACACTTTACTGAATTCCTGGACAAGTTCTAGCAGTTTTGGATTGGAGTCTTTTGTCTCCATCCATTTTAAATGTCAGTCTTGCTGGATAGAGTATTCTTGGTTGCATGTTCTTCTCATTTAGTACTCTGAATATATTTTGCCAGCCCTTCCTGACTTGCCAGGTCTCTGTGGAAAGGTCTGATGTTATTCTAATGGGCTTTCCTCTGTATGTAAGGAGCTTCTTTGTCCTAGCTGCTTTTAAGAGGGTCTGTCGTGAAACATAATTCCTCATTTTAACTATAAGGTGCTGTGAGGACTTTCGAGAATCTAAAATCTTGGGAGGAAATCTCTCTGCCTCTAGTACATGAACGCTGTTTCCATTCGTGAGATTGGGAAAATTTTCATAGACAACTTCTTCCACTATATCTTCTAGACTTCTTTCTTTTTCTTCCCCTTCAGGGATTCCAATAATTCTGACGTTGGAATGTTTCATGGCATCATTTATTTCCCTGATTCTGTTTTCGTGGCTTCTGAGCTGTTTGTTCCAGGCTTCCTCCTGATCCTTTCTCTCTATCTGTTTGTCCCCCAGATCACTAATTCTATTTTGTGTCTCAGTTCCCCTAGCTTTTAGAGAATTTAGATTAGATTGGAACTCATTGAGAGCATTTTGAACATCATCCCTGGTGGCTTTCAGTTCTGCCCTAACATTGTGAACACCATCCCTGGTGGCTTTCAGTTCTGCCCTAATCAATTCTGTTTGGTCATCCATAGCTTTCTCCAACCTAGCTATTGCCTGGATAATTGTTAGTCTGAATTCCTTTTCTGACATATTGTCTATGTCGATAGCCATTAGCTCTGTTGCAGAAGGTCCATCCTCTGTATTTTTCTTCTGTTGGGTATTCCTCCTCCTAGTCATTTTGGTAAGAGATGACTGAACAGATGCAGCTGGGCTTATCGATTGTGGTGCAGTCAAGGTGCACCCTGGAACGCTTCTGTGCAATCAGGGTTCCCCACCCAAATGAGAGAAAAAAGAAAAGAAAAAGAAATAGAGAAGAAGAAAGAAAAAAAAAGGGAAAAGAAAAAAGGAAAAAAAGGGAGAGAGAGAGAGAGGAAAAAAAGGGAAGATAAAAAAAGAGAAGGCTCAGCACAAATGGGCCACAAGGTAAGATTTGTGAAGTATACAAACAAAAACAGACAAACAAAAAGACTGATAAAAGTATATGACAAGAGAAAGAAACTATATATATATATATATATATATATATATAAAAGCAAAAAAAAAAAGGGAAGAACCTCATCAGAAAGAACCCCAAGTTCTTATATATATATATATATAATATATATATAATATATGTATATATATATATATAATATATATATAATATATGTATGTTTATATATATATATATATAAAAGCAAAAAAAAAAAAAAAGGGAAGAACCTCATCAGAAAGAACCCCAAGTATAAGATTTATATATTATCAGGACAAACACAATTTCACAGAAACACTAACAGAGGGAAAAATTGGGAGAGTGGTTATAAATTCTCAGTGTGGGTGAGGAAGGTTATTTTGATTCTTCCTGAATGTATCTTGATGTTTTTGTTAAGGGACTCAACTTTCCTAAGTTACAGGGGGATTAGAAACTGGTTTGCCTATAGGGGTAGCATTGATTGAGCAAAGGGGATTACCTTGAAGTTTAACTCTATATGTATAGTAGAAAATAAAAATTAAAAAAGAATAAATTAGACTAAACTAACTTAAAATTAAAAAAGAATTAAAAAAATAGAAAAGCAAAAGAAAAACACGGGTGTGTGTATCAAAAAGTTCAGGTTAGAAGGTTATTAAAGAATTTGATGTGCTGGACATCTCAGTGTGATGGTAAATAGGTTAAAAAATTATCTGTATGTATATTAAAAAAAGAGAACCAGAATATTGGTAAAGAGTTAAAAATAAAAGTTGTATTTATGAAGTAGTGGTGGTTGTTCTTTTGTAGTCTTTTTTTTTCCTTCCTTCCTGGTTGGCTTTCTGGGGGAGGGGCCTGTCATGTGTGTTTTCAGACAATGATGTTCCCTGAGTTAAGTCCTCCTGCTCCCTTCAAGGAGGTGGGCTCTGAGGAAACTGTTTTTTTTTTTTCAAGCTTTTGTTCTCTGGGGGTTTTTATGTTCTTTCATCTGTTTTCTCTTGCCTTGACAACTTTTGATGGTTGTTGGAGTTTTAGAGGAGAGCAAACTGCACCCCGACCTCCCTCTCAGAAAGAAGCCTCAGAATGTTCTGCAAGAGCTGCTGGCAGAGTTGGTTCTGAGTCACTGTCCCTGGGGATGCAGGAGCTCCTCGTTGTACCCAAAACCAGGGCAGCAGTGGCTGTCTAGGCAGCTCCAGACTGCCAGAGAGGTTCTGAGCAGAGATCGCACACTGAGATTTTCCCGCTGTCCCGGGCTAGGTATGTCTGGTTTTTCCAGATGCCAGAGATCCAGGCTAGCTCCTATGAGCACCTCTCCCAAGGGAGGGTGTGGGACGTGCGGGTTTCGGGATTGCCGTCTGACCAGGTTCCCAGCCCCTCACGGGAGCCAGACCCCACTTGTTCTTGGGCGCGCTGGCGGGTCAGGTGCACTGGCGGCTCAGGGATGGAGACCTGATTTCTCCGCCGCACTCTCTCTGGCTCAGCGCCAGGGGAGGCTGTCATGGGTCCGGGGACTTAGGTCCGTGACCCTAACCGACCAGGTTCCCACTATTTCCCCCCGCGATCCTTTGCTGTTTGTTTTTTGAGTGCTCTCAACCAGACTCCAAGTTAATGCTGGTCCCCAGACACAGGGCACTCTCGTATTGGGGTATTACTTTCCAGTCGGTCACCTCTGATGGCTCCCTCCCCCTTTTGTTTATCTTCTGATATCAGTCCGATGCTCCCAGTAGGCTTTTCCTGCCACTGGCATCTTCTGCTCCTGTAGAGATCCAACCGTGTATAATTCTGATCTCAGTCTGATTTCATGGGTGGTTGGAGTTCTTTGGTAGGTAATCAGCTCACTTTAGGGTACAGGTTGAAACGGTGCCTCCTTCTACTTCCCCGCCATCTTGACTCCCCGACTATTTTTTATTTTTTAAAAAAGAGTTTATTTATTTGTCAGAGAGAGTGAGCACAGGCAGAGTGGCAGGCAGAGGCAGAGGAGGAAGCAGGTTCCCCTCTGAGCAAGGAGCCTAATGTGGGACTCGATCCCAGGATGCTGGGATCATGACCGGAGCTGAAGGCAGCTGCTTAACCAACTGAGCCACTCAGGCATCCCTACATCAGGGTATATGCAAGAGGGGACAAAGGTAATGTAGGAAACAAAGACAGAAGTAAAGTTATTACATTTCCTTACCACTACAGCCCATTGAGATATCCTTGAAACAAGCAGAGTGGCATTCCTCTAGGAATGCAACTGCCTCAATGTTGACACTTTGCTAAGGCTAAAATGCAATCTTAACCCATGCTCCCCTCCCCCTGCCCCCACCAAGGATTCTGTAAGAGTACTTTAACATATAAGATTTCTTTTAGAATTTTCCTTTATCTCTAAACCCCCCAAGATACATGTTTGCATTCATCCCCCAACCATATGGCCCACAAATATACATCTGAAGGGTCTCATGACAAAGCTCTTATTAGACAGTAATAAAGGACCTTTTCCCAAGAGTAGCTAGCTCCCTCAAGGTCTTGGAAACCTTGCTTCCAAGTTCCTTAGAGACTTACACTATCCCTAAACCCCTCCCAACATGAAGGTATATAATGGACCACTCCTCAAGATTCCAGTGCAGCTTTTTCTGCCCACAGATCCTGTCACCATGTTTTAATAAAATCACCGTTCTGCACCAAATATGTCTCAACAGTTCTTCCTGGCTATCGGCTTTGAACCCTAAAGTCTTTCCTGTATCATATGGATCCCAATGTGGGGTTTACAGTCCATAGTCTCATCTGAACTTTGAGATGGGGTGCGAACTTGGTAAATTTGTGTTCTTTTCCCTTACTCTCATTCCCAGGGCTCTTCAAGGAGTCCGGTCTTTCTGGAACACTTTCATGGTGATTTCTCCGGCAGCAATGCTCTAGCCCATGGCTACTCTACGGGGAAGAGAAAGCCTATGTTTTGGCTGGAAGTTAATACTGGGCAGCATTCTGTCTCTTCTGCCTCCCCCTCCTCATGTTTCTGCACCACTGTGAGTGTGGCCTGCATTAGTGGTTTCTAGATCATCCCTCATGCCTCTGGCACCACTGGTTCCAACTTCTCTCAAGGAGCAAGAAGAGTACCCCTGGGACCTGAACACTACTCACTCCAGATTTCTCCACCCATGTCCCAGGGAAACATTGACAAGGGGCACGATTCTGGTAGAACACAATTCACTATTTAAACTAATTTACCTTTGGGGCGCCTGAGTGGCTCAGTGGATTAAAGCCTCTGCTTTTGACTCAGGTCATGATCCCAGGGTCCTGGCCCCCCATTGGGCTCTCTGCTCAGTGGGGAGCCTGCTTCCCTTCTTCTCTCTCTGCCTGCCTCTGCCTACTTGTGATCTCTGTCAAATAAATAAATACAGTGTTTACAAAAGATAAATAAACTAATTTACCTTTGTTGATCTGATTAAGATAGACCTGTCTTTACAGTTATCAGCACTAAACCTGGAACTTCTACTGAGGTTTGCTGAAGGTCAAATAAGCTCTTATTATCTCTGTTTCAACTTGTTAGCAAAAGGATGAATTAAAATGACTGTTAATTTTGTTTCTCTCCAAGTTTTTATCCCTAGTTGTTAAGATAGCTTTCAAAGTCCTTGGAAACCTGAAACTTAAAAGTCTTGCTTGGATGAGTAATGGGATTACATTCACTGGACATCTCCATATTTTCCAAATAGGATTGAATGCTAATGCATAGATTACTGGAGGTAGGTTTGTGCTTTTCACTACTCACTGCAAACAAAGAATATTTGGGTCTGTTGGTAAACATGCTTTTTGCTTAACTGGTTCATAGACTTGTTAGCTAAAGTTCTGGCGTGACAGTTCACAATTGGTTACTATTTAGTTTTCAATGGAGACTAAGGTTTCTTTTTTTTTTTAAAAGACTTTATTTATTTACTGGACAGAGAGAGAGAGAGAGGATTTAACCCACTGAGCCACCCAGGTGCCCCTAAGGTTTCTAAGAGTGAAAAATTCTGCCTAATATAATTAAGACTCATGGAAATAAGAAAACAACAAATCTCTATGTATAAGAAAGATATAAGGAATGGAAATATATTTTTTGATGAAGGTAAAATGGGGTAATTTTGTCCTAAATGGCACTGGTTGTCTGGAAAGAAATGGCTTGAGAGAATATCTGAATGCAAAGGAAAGTTGTAGAAGGTTTGTTAAGGGGAAACTTTGGAACAGATTTTTAGATGTGGTCAGGACAAACTAAGATTGAAATGAATGGATTTCAAATGTCTGCTTTCTCCGTTAAAAATGATAAATTTTTATGAAATGTTGGCCTGCTCTTGATAAGGAAATGTAAATAGTTGTTTTCTCTGCCTGCCTAGAAAAACAAGTTTCTATGTTTTGCCTGTATCAGGTCTTTAACATCCTTAATCCACATAGGCCTGTACTTTAAAACTTTCTAAGGTTTTGACAATCTTCCCCAAGATCTAAATCATGAACAAATTCTTGTTGACTAACTAGGTTTGTTTGTGTAGTACGTTACATTCTGGTATAAGGTCATCATCACTCGATATTCTGGCTATGGAAGTGTTACCTGTCACTAAAATAAGTGAATTTCATTGTCAATTGCATCATAATGAACTCTCAAATGAGATCGTTATCTATTTCTGGAGTTTTGTAGTTTATAATTGTTCTTGTTGCCTTGCAAATTGACTTTCATCTTTAAGGAGCTTCTTAAAAAGTACTTTTAGGAGGTGTGCCTGAGTGGCTCTGTCAGTTGAAAGACTGCCTTTAGCTCAGGTCATGATCCCAAGTTGCTGGGATTGAGCCCCACATTTGGGCTCTCTGTTCAGTGGAGAGCCTGCTTCTCCTTCTCCCTCTGCCTACTGCTCTGCCTACTTATGTGCTCTCTCTCTCTCTCTCTCTCTCTCTGTCAAATAAATAAATAAATACATAAAATCTTAAAAAAAAAGAAGTACTTTTAGGACAAATACAAGTACTCACTATATTTAAGATCATAAAACAGAAATGGGTAAGAATTTCCAGAACTAGGGGCACCTGGGTGGCTCAGTGGGTTGGGGCCTCTGCCTTCAGCTCGGGTCATGATCCCAGAGTCCTGGGATCAAGCCCCGAATCAGGCTCTCTGCTCGATGGGGAGTCTGCCTCCCCCTCTCTTTCTGCCTGCCTCTCTGCTTACTTGTGATTTCTGTTTGTCAAATAAATAAATAAAATCTTAAAAAAAAAAAGAATTTCCAGAACTAACTAAGGATGCATTCAAACTGAATAAGAATTAAGAACACGGGACTAAGTGAACTAAAGGATGATTATAGTTTGGTGACTCCTGTTTGAAACATTACTGGTTTTCTAATGTTTACCCTTCCAGATGAAACAAACTTTCTCTTAAAATAACTATGATGTACAGAAACATGAGTATTGACGAAGTATTCATATGTAAACCAAATGAAGTGTTTAACTTTTCTCTCTACCTGAACCCTTGGAAATGCAAAAGATCTCAGTAAGTATTCTTTCTTCCATGGCAATCACAGTCACATGCATAAATTCAATAAGAATCTCTTGTTGTAACAGGACACCATTGGAAACATTGGTTATTTTACCAAGGCTTTGATTAGAATGTTACATTCCAGAGAGACATCCATAGACTCATATATGACTAAATAGCTTTAAGGAATTTTGACTTTAGAACACCTGGAGCCATAAAGCTCCTAGGAAATGCCAGCCGGATACCTTGCTTAGAGTTCCCAGCAGCCTCAGCAGGTGAGTAGAGACTGTAACTTCCTGGCATGTGCAGGAAACTTAGGATATATTGGGGACAACGTAAAGAGAAAGTCACTCACCCAAATCTATAGATATTGCAGGCATTTCTGATGGTAAGTACTTGGCTTGGCTTCTGTCCTGGAGAGGCTGCTAAAATTTCCACCTAGAGATTCTTTATGAAAACTTCCACGAGGCTGATTTTAAAAGACCTATCTGATCAATCACTATTCTTGCCAACTGATGTAAATAATTGGGCCAAGTTTGTTAAAACTCAACTTATTTTGCAAACAAATTAGTCTTGATTTGGCTAACTCTAGAAATTATGGTTGTTTCTGAGAGAGAAATTATGTCTCAATTATTATCGAGACCTTTGTGGATGTTACATCTTAGTTCTGATTCTCTTTGAGTGATGTCTACATATGCTAGATACTTGAGGTCAACTCCACAAAAGTGGTCAGAATAGCTCATGTATAGACAATCTCCTTGCTTTTTATTTTGTGGGGATAATAACAGGACCCCGTGGACATGTGATTATTTGAACACCAGGAAAATGGGATTGATTTCCCAACAACTGTATAAACCAGGTAACACTTTGACAAATCCTGGGTTAACAGAATAAAATCCAGAGCATACTCAGCTCCATGGGGTTAACTAGGGGCTTGGAGAGATAACAGATGACCCCACATTCTTTATGATTGGACTGGATGATGCACTTGGGGATGCCCTTCTCTCTTGAGACAAGTCTGCTCCCACTTGATCCTTATAATTAGGCTATTGGTGTAACTGTCCCTCAGAACAGTGTATTACTTAAAATACAACTTATAAGAAATTGTACCAGTCATGCAAGCATGCTTAAATATAACCTTCTTTATATTGCACTAGCAACAGGCCTCTGGGGGAGAGATGATATACATCCTTGAAGTGGAGCAGCAGGGAATGCCTGGCCTGCTCAGGGTGGAACGCTGCCTGCTTCTTTTTTCTGTTATCTCCCTGTCTCCAAAGACCACCTGGGGTTAATTAGATGATCCCTTTGAATGTACTTGCTCAACTATAAATTCTATACTGCTTGACCAGGCCTGTCCTGCCTTTCTTCTTGCTTATCTATAGACTTATAATCAATGAGTGACTCATATTCCTTCTTGTTTATCTATAAGGCATATGGTTAACATACAGTCTTCTGCAGCTCCTTTGTTAGTTACTGTCTAGTATCCAGTAACTATGAGACTGAGGAGTTGTTTGGGGCAACAGTCATCTCTACCGCTGACCCCTGCTCTCTCTCTCTTGCAGCTGACTTGTTTGTGCCTCATTCTTCTCCCGTGCGCCATCAGGAAGCGACATATTGGTAACACTGGACCTCAAACAAATAGGGCTTCTTTATGGTTTTCTCCCTTACTCATACTTATCTAGAAGCCACCTCTATTAATGCACAACTTCAAACAAGGTTTTAGCCAGGCATACGACAACTCTCATGGTTAAAAGATCTTCAAAGATCCTGACTGTAATGAATTCACAGCAGGTCCAGAGTGTCTTAGAGACCAAAGGCGACCAATGGTTGCTGGGAGGCCAACTTATTAAATACAGGGTATGCTTATAGATATGCCTGGATAATACTTGAGATCTCTCAAACTTTAAAACCGGCTACCCTTATTCATGCACCTGACCCATCGTACTTCTATAGGGCATAACTCTTCAGAAGTTCTTGATCCTGTCTACTCTAGTCAAGCAGATTTAAAAGATGCCCTTATCAAAAATGCAGATAGCAGTAGATTTACTGATGGCAGTAGTTTCAAGGAAAAAAAATAACAAAAGCTGGGTATACTACAGTGCTCACTTATGCTTTGCAATGTCCAAAGCCTTAACATGAAATATTTATACTGACTCCAAATATGCTTTCCTAGTCCTACATACTCATGGAATAATTTGGAGAAAAGGAGGATTATGATCAAGTCATAATTCCCCCATCAAATATGGACTTGAAATTATTAGTCTTCTTGAGGCTGGATACCTATCTAAATATGTAGCTGTAATTCACCTCAAAGGACATCAAATGATATGACCTTAGAATCTAGAGGGAACTATTCACTAGACCATGAAGCCAAGCAGGCAGCACAAAATGAAGAAATGTTAAGACTTTTACCAGTCCTAAGTCTAATAAGGTCCTTAGGTCCAGTCCATTTGCACCAAAAAAGTTCACATAGCCCAGGAATGAGGATATTAAAAAATGCACAGGTCTGGCTTGTTAATAATGAGAAAAACTCTGGACCCCCAAAAATAACCAATGGAAGGGAATACAGGTTTACACCAGGCTACTGATTTGGGTAAAAAGGCAACTGAGGTGACCAAAACTTTTCTAAGAGAAATTGTCCCTAGGTTTGGACTCCTTTGGTTCCTACAAAGTGGTAATAGACCATCTCTTCTTATGTAAATTCAAAAGCTCACTCTCCCAAACTCAATAGCCATTGACTGCAGTTAAAGAAGGCCCCGAATTAGAAGACTATTTCCTAAAAAAACCAAAAGGCTATGCAGTTCTGATGTGCATCCACAGCCTCCCCCAAGCTGGATAGGTCACTGTCCTCTGGGTTTTGCCTGGATGCATTATTAAAACAATTGCCAACACAACCAAACTTCCAAATTTAAAACAATTATGAATACGTTCTGTGTCTCTTTGGTATGACCACCTAACATCCTTCCACCTTTGTTCCTTTTTGGAACTGGAGAATGTTGTTTGACACACAGAAGGAAGTTTTTAATAAGTACATGGTCAAGGCCCACAGTGATACCCAAAACAAGTTTTCACGTTAAATAACTGAAATGACAGAAATGTGTAAAGCAGTTCTGCAAAATAGAATGGGATTAGATGTTTTAACTACTACACAAAGTGGAACTTGTGCTACCATAAAAACAGAATGCTGAATACACATTCCACAAAATGCTTCTGGGTATTCTGACATGAACACTCAAATTGGTGCTTTTAATAATCTCTCTCTTTTCTTTAATGATTGCTTAAACTACTGGACAGGAAAAGGACTTTTGTCAACCATCAAAGGATGCTTATTTGGGCTTCTTTTTCTTTTTGTTATTCTAAGCATGTTTGGCTGTTTTCTCCCATATCTCTCCACTGGGTGCTGAGACCCCTTCACTGCCCTAACTTCAAGCCCACAGTTAATCCTTTCTACTTGGGAAGATTCACAAATGCAATCTCCTTTGGATTCAACTGTCTCTGCATTCATAAATTCTCTATCTATATAAGCCCCAAATCACCAATGTTGACCCTTGGGTAGGGACATCTCTACACCCCTCTTCAGCAGGAAGGAGTTACAGAAGATGAGACTTTCCCCCCTCAGCAACCTTAAAGATTAAAGAGCCAAAACTGTTCAGGGGGAAAAGATATGGGAAACAAAGGCAGAAGAGAAATTATTAAATCTCTTTACCACCTATAGCCCATTGAGAAGTCCTTGAAACAAGCAGGGTGACATTCCTTTAGGGACTCAACTGCCTAGATGTTGACACTTTGCTAAGGACAAAAGGCAACCTTAGCCTGACCCTCCCCCCACCACCAAGAATCTTGTAAGCCTACATTAACATATAAGAATTCCTTTAGGGGGCGCCTGGGTGGCTCAGTCATAAAGTCTCTGCCTTTGTCTCAGGCCATGATCTCAGGGTCCTGGGATTGAGCCCCACATCTGGCTCCCTGCTCAGTGGGGGGCCTGCTTCTCCCTATCCCACTCCCCCTGCTTATATTCCCTCTCTTACCGTGTCTCTCTCTGTCAAATAAATAAATAAATTTAAAAAAAGAATTCCTTTAGGAATTCTCTTTATCTGTAAATCCCCAATCATCCCCCAGGCATATGGCCCACCCACATCTGAAGGGTCTCATGACTACGGTTTTATTAGACAGTAATAAGTGACCTTTTCCTAACAATAGCTAGACTCCTCAAGGTCCTGGAAACCTTGCTTCCAAGTTTCTTAGAGACTTACACTATCCCTAAACCCTTCCCAACTTGAGTATATCATCAGTTACCTGTCACAACCAGAGTGCAGCTCTTTCTGCCCACAGGTCCTGCCCCTATGTTTTAATAAAATCATCTTTCTCCCCCAAAGATGTCTCAAGAATTCTCTCCTGACTACTGGCTCAAACCCTAAAATCTTTCCTGCATCACAAGACACTAGGCCCCATGAATGAGGTTTGACACCAAGTAGCTGTGGGTGTAGATTTTCCTCAACTGCCATGGGCTCCTCACTTCAGTTGACTTGTGCAAGGGCCCTGACTTCTTTCCCCTCTGTTCTCACCCTGGCTCCTTGATCTAGAGTCAATTCAAAACAAACGAAAACCAGACTCAAACAGCAGCTACATAGGGGCGCCTGGGTGGCTCAGTGGGTTAAAGCCTCTGCCTTCGGCTCAGGTCATGATCCCAGGGACCTGGGATTGAGCCCTCTGTCAGGCTCTCTGCTTGTCAGGGAGCCTGCCTCCCTTCCTCTCTCTCTGCCTGCCTCTCTGCCTACTTGTGATCTCTGTCAAATAAATAAATAAAATCTTAAAAAACAAAAACAAAAAACACAGCAGCTACATACTGAGGACCACAGAGGGAGATCAGCACCACTGGGGTAAAGGAGAAAGGCTGGAAAGTCAAAAAGCCTTTAGTTAGGAAGGAGAAGACCTATTTTGTTTTTAAGAGGACAGGAAAAGGGCAGGGAGCTGTGACTTGCTTCTGGCCTGGGTCCAGGACTGAATGGCCTCTGGCAGTGACCAGCTCTGTGTGGGGCTCCTGGTGATGTAGACATGTTGGGATTTGATGCCCATAGCCAAGAAAGAATTCTTGAGACGTCTTGGATGCAAAAAGTGGTTTCATTAAAGCACAGGGACAGGATCCATTGGCAGAAAGAGCTGCAGTGGGGTTGTGACAGGTAACTGATGACATACTCAGGGAGCAGGTTAGGGACAGTATAAGACTCTAAAGAATTTTGAAAACAAGATTTCCATGACCTGGAGGCGCTCGCTGTTGTTGGAGATGTGTCCTTTGTAAGGGCCTACTTAGCCAGAGCGATTCCATCTTGGTAAAATAGCCATTTTGGTGTTTGTGCAGTAAACTTAAACTGACCCTGTTCCCCTCCCCCCCCCAGGAACTTACTTAGAAACAGTTGGGGCCGGGCAGGAAGGGAAACTCTTCAAGATGGCGGATACCCCAAAATGGACGAGGTTCCCATCATCACCTCCTCTCGGGACGCCAGTGGATCAATGACCTGCTGACAGCTTGACGCAGGCCCCTACACCTCCCCTTTTGGACTTCCCCAACCAAACCCAATACCCCTAAAACCCCAGAAAAGGAAGTAACCCTGACTGGTCATTTTACAATCCACCCTTTGCATATGAGTCGACCGATAGGAAACAGTTCTGCTTTTCAACTTTATGTAAACCCCTGCCACCTTGTCTTGCATACGACTTCCCCAACTCACTGCCCTCTTTTGAGTCATGGAACCTCGCCCGAGGTGCCCACAGTAAAGATCTGTTCTTGGACCCTCGCTTGTCTTGGCAGTCTCATTTCCATTTAGTTACCGAGAAACCTGACAGAAACAAGTCTGGGAAACCAGTAAAATATATTCGACTAGTCCCTGATAACAGAGCACAAATACAAGGACGATTCAAATCAGTTGGAGATAACAGAGCCTAGAATGCAAGGATGAGTCAGGCCAGGTGGAGATATCCAATCAGTAAAGCACACATACTATTTCCCTAACCACCAAAGAATGTAAACCCCACCTTTTGGGTGCCAACCTTGGGTGCCAATTCTGACTAAGTGATAGGCTAGTTCAAACAGCTACTATAGGGTAAATTGTAACTCAATTGGCCACCCGTGTGTGACCTAGCATGACTATGCAACTTTCTCTGTGTGTTACAGGCTCATTGACCAGGCTCAACCACTTGGCCTTTGCTCTATAAAAGCTAGTCTGTGAGGCTGGGTGGGGGGGGGGGGGGTGTTGCTCTCTCCATAAGAGATGGCCCCGGCCGGTCAGTTTGATTCTCAGTGACGCCACGAAATAAAGCTTTGCTTGACCTTTGCTTTGTATTAGCCTCACTCTTTTGATCATGGACCCCATCATCATTTATTACTGTTCAGTAAAAACCCAGTCATGGGACCCTTTAGATGTCTATCAGTGGGGCATATACTTGGATTATGATCACAAACATGTATCTTGGGACTAGAGAGAAGGAAATTTTCTCAAGGAATTTCTCTATCTTTAAAAGTACACTCACAGGATCCTGGGGGTTGCTCTAAGGTTGCCTTTGCCCCAGACAAAGTGTCACCATGGAGGCCTCTGATCTCCCAGAGGAAGGTCCCGCCACCTGTTGCAAGGACTTGTCAAGGAAATGTAGGCAGTAAGGAACTTTTTCTTTTACTATTGCTTCCCAGCTCACAGGCACCAACCCTCCTCAGACTCCTCCAAGCCCACCCAGCACAGTCTGGGGGGAATGGGGCCTCCTGACTCCAAGAAGCACTGAAGACCCGAGAACAAGTACCTCCAGGGCCTCAGGTTTCTGCAAGGACTGTAGCCTGCCCTCCTGGGTGTTTGGGAAGGAATGAATGGCAGTAGTGGAGACTCTCCAGGCCTTCAATTTTCTTGCAAGCAGGGAGGCTGAGCCAGGCCCCTTAAGGAGTGCTCTTTCAATACCCAGAGAAGTCCATTTCCAGAAGCATGGTGAACCTGGGCTGCAAGAGCCAGAGGAGTCTGGTGCAGGTCGGCATCTTGGAGGCCGAGGGACACAGTTGCTGTTTGGAGGTACCTGACCACTTCTCTTTGAGGACACGCCTCTGTGACCAGCTGTGTGCCCGGGGCGGGGCTTGTGCACGGAAAGTAGCGAGGAGGACCTGGCAGCATCCCAGAAGCTCCAAGCCCTGATGCTCAGCTGGGGGCTTAGCAAGCCCCTTGGAAGAGGCGGTTCCGGGAGCAGGAGGAGCTGCAGCTAGATTGCCTTGTGCTCCCTCCCATCTGGCCCACCCCAGTTTTCAGGCATCAGAGTTCCTAGAGCAGTGGCGGCACAGGCTTCAGGGCGGGATGGGGGATGGAGCCTGGCCCAGGAATCCCTGCCCAAAGGTCGAGGAGCCTCGGCCTGCCGCAGAGCCTCCTTGCCTCCACCGCTTCCCTCTGTGCGCCCAAGACCCTGTGCACCCAAGGCCTAAAGCAGCTGGAGGCCCCAAGCTAACCTTGCCCCTCTCCCCGCCTCCTCCAGAGCTCTCTCTTAGTGGTGCCTGGGGCCGCGGGGGTGTACCCAGGGCTCATACTCTTTTGGCGGTTTTGGGGTAACAGAGTTGACAGACTCCAGCTGGGTGCTCAGCTGGCCTGCCAATTTCCTATACTGGGCAAAAAAATTCTTTCACATATTTGATATAAGGCATTCTGCACCTCTTCCCCACCCCCACCGCAAAAATAAGATGTTTGGTAATGCACATTTCAGTTATCCTTAGGCCTCTGCTGTGAGCCTTAGGGCTTGTCACAGCCCCAGACAAGACCCCCCACCCCCCGCCTCTGCAGGCAAAGCACAAATGACCTGCAGGACAGAATTCCCCACCCTGGCCAGGCCCGGGATGGCAATCCAGCCCGCAGCCGCCGCTGCCACCACCGCCGATGGGATGGCCGGGGGGGGGGGGGCGGGGGGGCAGCGCCCCTTGCACGTTAGGTACAGAGAGGCCTGCGGCTTGAGGAATTGCAAAGGTGGGAGGGAAACCAGCTCCTGCATACGGAGAGGCTGACATTATACCAGGTGCACCAAAGGCGGCGGCCATGGTCTGGTCCAGCGAGGGCTGTCTGTCGCCAGAAGGCAGGTCAGGATGCGTGTAGTCCCGGCTCTTGTCATTGTTGTACTTGACGTTGAGGCTGGTGAGTTTGGAGAAGTCGATTCGGAGCGTGCAGCAGGCGTTGTAGATGTTCTGTCCGTCCAGCGACAGCTTGGCGTGTTGGGCACTCACAGGGTCGGCCTACTGCAGCAGGGCCTGGAACTGTGGGACTCAATCCCAGGACCCTGGGATCATGACCTGAGCCAAAGGCAGATGCTTAATAAGCCGAGCCACCCAGGTGTCCCCCAAAATAATGTCTTTAAAAAACGTTTACATTTCTCTCAGTAATATTGGTTCAAATCAACATGAAAACATCAAATATGCAAGTGTTGCTGCACGAGGGAGGGGAAATCTATCTGCTGCCTTCTTTCATCTAAGAAATTATCACAAATCAAAAAAAAAAAACAATCACAAATCGGTATAACTGAAATAGAGACTCCATGTGAATTAGCCTCGACCACAAAAACTGCCAGGTATTTCTGTGCATCAAAACCGGGTGTCTAAAGCTGGGGGAGTATTGCTTTTGAACTTTGCTTTGGAGTCATCCCTTTTGACTGTTGCATGTTTCCAGTGTTAGTTGATCATGGTCAATTTTCTAAATACAAATATTTTGATAGAATACTATCAGACCTTACACTTGGAGTAAAGCATACACAACAATATATTCACACCCAATGAAATAATACTTATCTCATGTAACTTATAAAACCTTTACAACAATGAAAATAATCTCTTATTAGAAATTTATCATTTTTCTGCTATTAAATACAAAAGGAATCAAGTGTTTTCATCCAGCTTCTAGGGTATTCCTGAACCTGATGAAATTTTTCCCTTCTTAAAACTGCATTATAGATACAAATACAAAGTGTATTTCTGTTGTGCATTTATAAAATGCATTCTAATTCAACATTATCTATAGTGTATATAGCCTACAACATAGTTTGGAGAATGCTGGTTTTATGGCAATAATGTGTTATGTTGGGTTGCTTTGGATTACTTAAAATTAAGTTAGAATGAAATGAGCAGCCCAACATAATGAACCAAATAGATATCTTCTTATTGAGTATCCTGTCAAATGGTAACACATTGATTCTTTTTTTAAAATTTTATTTATTATTTTTTAATTTCTTATTTTTTATAAACATATAATGTATTTTTAATCCCCAGGGGTACAGGTCTGTGAATCGCCAGGTTTACACACTTCACAGCGCTCACCATAGCATATACCCTCCCCAATGTTCATAACCCCCCTCCCCCCTCCCAACCCCACCTCCCCCCAGCAACCCCTAGTTTGTTTTGTGCCATTAAGAGTCACTTATGATTTGTCTCCCTCCCAATCCCATCTTGTTTCATTTATTCTTCTCCTATCCCCCAACCCCCCATGTTGCATCTCCGTATCCTCATATCAGGGAGATCATATGATAGTTGTCTTTCTGCGATTGACTTATTTCACTAAGCATGATACCCTCTAGTTCCATCCACGTTGTCACAAATGGCAAGATTTCATTTCTTTTGATGGCTGCATAGTATTCCATTGTGTATATATAGCACATCTTCTTTATCCATTCATCTGTTGATGGACCTCTAGGTTCTTTCCATAGTTTGGCTATTGTAGACATTGTTGCTATAAACATTCGGGTGCACATGCCCCTTAGGATCACTACGTTTGTATCTTTAGGGTAAACACACAGTAGTGCAATTGCTGGGTCATAGGGTAGTTCTATTTTCAACATTTTGAGGAACCTCCAAGCTGTTTTCCAGAGTGGTTGCACCAGCTTGCATTCCCACCAACAGTGTAGGAGGGTTCCCCTTTCTCTGCATCCTCGCCAGCATCTCTCATTTCCTGACTTGTTAATTTTAGCCATTCTGACTGGTGTGAGGTGATATCTCATTCTGGCTTTGATTTGTATTTCCTGGACGCCGAGTGACGTGGAGTGCTTTTTCATGTGTCTGTTGGCCATCTGGATGTCTTCTTTGGAGAAATGTCTGTTCATGTCCTCTGCCCATTTCTTGATTGGATTGTTTGTTCTTTGGGTGTGAGTTTACTAAGTTCCTTATAGATTTTGGATACTAGCCCTTTATCTGATATGTCGTTTGCAAATATCTTCTCCCATTCTGTCAGTTGTCTTTGTTTTTTTTTTTATATATTTTATTTATTTGACAGAGAGAAATCACAACTAGGCAGAGAGGCAGGCAGAGAGGAGGAAGCAGGCTCCCCGCGGAGCAGAGAGCCCGACGTGGAGCTCGATCCCAGGACCCTGGGATCATGACCTGAGCCGAAGGCAGAGGCTTTAACCCACTGAGCCACCCAGGCGCCCCTGTCTTTGGTTTTTTTAACTGTTTCCTTTACTGTGCAAAAGCTTTTGATCTGGATGAAATCCCAATAGTTCATTTTTGCCCTTGCTTCCCTTGCCTTTGCCAGTGTTCCTAGGAAGATGTTGCTATGGCTGAGGTCAAAGACGTTGTTGCCTGTGTTCTCCTCAAGGATTTTGATGGATTCCTTTCTCACATTGAGATCCTTCATCCATTTTGAGTCTATTTTCGTGTGTGGTGTAAGGAAGTGGTCCAATTTCATTTTTCTGCATGTGGCTGTCCAATTTTCCCAGCACCATTTATTGAAGAGGCTGTCTTTTTTCCATTGGACATTCTTTCCTGCTTTGTCGAAGATTAGTTGACCATAGAGTTGAGGGTCTACTTCTGGGCTCTCTATTCTGTTCCATTGATCTATGTATCTGTTTTTGTGCCAGTACCATGCTGTTGATGATGACAGCTTTGTAATAGAGCTTGAAGTCCTGAATTGTGATGCCACCCACTTTGGCTTTCTTTTTCAATATTCCTTTGGCTATTCGAGGTCTTTTCTGGTTCCATATAAATTTTAGGATTATTTGTTCCATTTCTTTGAAAAAAAATGGATGGTATTTTGATAGAGATTGAATTAAATGTGTAGATTGCTTTAGGTAGCATGGACATTTTCACAATACTTATTCTTCCAATCCAGGAGCATGGAACATTTTTCCATTTCTTTGTGTCTTCCTCAATTTCTTTCATGAGTACTTTATAGTTTTCTGCATATAGATTCTTAGTCTCTTTGGTTAGGTTTATTCCTAGGTATCTTATAGTTTTGGGTGCAATTGTAAATGGAATTGACTCCTTAATTTCTCTGTTTTGTCTTGTTGTTGGTGTACAGAAATGCAACTGATTTCTGTGCATTGATTTTATATCCTGACACTTTACTGAATTCCTGTACAAGATCTAGTAGTTTTGGAGTGAAGTCTTTTGGGTTTTCCACATATAGTATCATATCATCTGCGAAGAGTGATAGTTTGACTTCTTCTTCGCCGATTTGGATGCCTTTAATTTCCTTTTGTTGTCTGATTGCTGAGGCTAGGACTTCTAGTACTATGTTGAATAGCAGTGGTGATAATGGACATCCCTGCCATGTTCCTGACCTTAACGGAAAAGCTTTCACTTTTTCTCCATTGAGATTGATATTTGCAGTGGGTTTTTCATAGATACTTTGATAATATTGAGGTATGTCCCCTCTCTCCCTACACTTTGAAGAGTTTTGATCTGGAAGGGATGCTGTACGTTGTCAAATGCTTTTCAATATCTATTGAGAGTATCATATGGTTCTTGTTCTTTCTTTTATTAATGTGTTGTATCACATTGATTGATTTGCAGATGTTGAACCAACCTTGCAGTCCTAGAATAAGTCCCACTTGGTCGTGTTGAATAATCCTTTTAATGTACTGTTGAATCCTATTGGCTAGTATTTTGGCGAGAATTTTTGCATCTGTGTTCATCAAGGATATTGGTCTGTAGTTCTCTTTTTTGGTGGGATCCTTGTCTGGTTTTGGGATCAAGGTGATGCTGGCCTCATAAAATGAGTTTGGAAGTTTTCCTTCCATTTCTATTTTTTGGAACGGTTTCAGGAGAATAGGAATTAGTTCTTCTTTAAATGTTTGGTAGAATTCCCCTGGGAAGCCATCAGGCTCTGGGCTTTTGTTTGTTTGGAGATTTTTGATGACTGTTTCAATCTCCTTACTGGTTATGGGCCTGTTCAGGTTTTCTATTTCTTCCTGGTTCAGTTGTGGTAGTTTATATGTCTCTAGGAATGCATCCATTTCTTCCAGATTGTCCAATTTGTTGGCGTAGAGTTGCTCATAGTATGTTCTTATAATTGTCTGTATTTCTTTGGTGTTAGTTGTGATCTCTCCTTTTTCATTCATGATTTTATTTATTTGGGTCCTTTCTCTTTTCTTTTTGATAAGTCTGGCCAGGGGTTTATCAATCTTATTGACTCTTTCAAAGAACCAGCTCCTAGTTTCATTGATTTTTTCTATTGTTTTTTTTTTTTTTTTTTTAGTTTCTATTTCATTGATTTCTGCTCTGATCTTTATGATTTTTCTTCTCCTGCTGGGTTTAGGGTTTCTTTCTTGTTCTTTCTCCAGCTCCTTTAGGTGTAGGGTTAATATATAGCAGTACAAGCCTTTCTCAAGAAACAAGAAAGGTCTCAAGTACACAATGAGACCTTTCTTGTTTCTTGAGAAAGGCTTGTACTGCTATATATTTTCCTCTCAGGACTGCCCTTGCTGTGTCCCACAGATTTTGAACCGTTGTGTTTTCGTTATCATTTGTTTCCATGAATTTTTTCAATTCTTCTTTAATTTCTTGGTTGACCTATTCATTCTTTAGAAGGATGCTGTTTAGTCTCCATGTATTTGGGTTCTTTCCAGCTTTCCTCTTGTAATTGAGTTCTAGCTTCAGAGCGTTGTGGTCTGAAAATATGCAGGGAATGATCCTAATCTTTTGATACCAGTTGAGACCTGATTGTTACCCAGGATGTGATCTATTCTGGAGAAGGTTCCATGTGCACTAGAGAAGAATGTGTATTCTGTTGCTTTGGGATGAAATATTCTGATTATATCTGTGATGTCCATCAGGTCCAGTGTGTCATTGAAGGCCTTTATTTCCTTGTTGATCTTTTGCTTGGATGATCTGTCCATTTCAGTGAGGGGAGTGTTAAAGTCCCCTACTATTATTGTATTATTTTTTTTAAAGATTTTATTTATTTATTTGACAGAGAGAGATCACAAGTAGATAGAGAGGCAGGCGGGGGGTGGGGGGGAAGCAGGCTCCCTGCAGAGCAGAGAGACCGATGCGGGACTCGATCCCAGGACCCTGAGATCATGACCTGAGCCGTAGGCAGCGGCTTAACCCGCTGAGCCACCCAGGCGCCCCTATTATTGTATTATTGTTGATGTGTTTCTTTGATTTTGCTATTAATTGGTTTATATAGTTGGCTGCTCCCACGTTAGGGGCATAGATATTTAAAATTATTAGATCTTCTTGTTGGACAGACCCTTTGAGTATGATATAGTGTCCTTCCTCATCTCTTATTATAGTCCTTGGCTTAAAATCTAATTGATCTGATATAAGGATTGCCACTCTAGCTTTCTTCTGATGCCCGTTAGCATGGTAAATTGTTTTCAACCCCCTCACTTTAAATCTGGAGGTGTCTTCGCGTCTAAAATGAGTTTCTTGTAGGCAACATATAGATGGGTTTTGTTTTTTTATCCATTCTGATACCCTGTGTCTTTTGATTGGGGCATTTAGCCCATTAACATTCAGGGTAACTATTGAGAGATATGAATTTAGTGCCATTCTATTGCCTGTAAGGTGACTGTTACTATATATTGTCTCTATACCTTTCTGATCTACTACTTTTAGGCTCTCTCTTTGCTTAGAGGATCCCTTTCAATATTTCCTGTAGAGCTGGTTTGGTGTTTGCAAATTCTTTCAGTTTTTGTTTGTCCTGGAAGCTTTTGATCTCTCCTTCTATTTTCAATGATAGCCTAGCTGGATAGAGTATTCTTGGCTGCATGTTTTTCTCGTTTAGTGCTCTGGATATATCATGCCAGTTCTTTCTGGCCTGCCAGGTCTCTGTGGATAAGTCTGCTGCCAATATATTTTTACCATTGTATGTTACAGACTTCTTTTCTCGGGCTGCTTTCAGGATTTTCTCTTTGTCACTAAGATTTGTAAATTCTACTATTAGGTGATGGGGTGTGGGCTTATTCTTGTTGATTTTGAGGGTGGTTCTCTGCACCTCCTGGATTTTGATGCTTGTTCCCTTTGCCATATTAGGGAAATTCTCTCTAATAATTCTCTCCAATGTACCTTCTGCTCCCCTCTCTGTTTCTTCTTCTTCTGGAATCCCAATTATTCTAATGTTGTTTCATCTTATGGTGTCACTTATCTCTCGAATTCTCCCCTCGTGGTCCAGTAGCTGTTTGTCCCTCTTTTGCTCGGCTTCTTTATTCTCTGTCATTTGGTCTTCTATATCACTAATTCTTTCTTCTGCCTCATTTATCGTAGCAGTGAGAGTCTCCATTTTTGATTGCACCTCATTAATAGCTTTTTTGATTTCAACTTGGTAAGATTTTAGTTCTTTATTTTCTCCAGAAAGGGCTTTTATATCTCCAGAGAGGGTTTCTCTAATATCTTCCATGCCTTTTTCGAGCCCGGCTAGAACCTTCAGAATCATCATTCTGAACGCTTGATCTGACATATTACCAATGTCCGTGTTGATTAGGTCCCCAGCCTTCGGTACTGCCTCTTGTTCTTTTGTTTGTGGTGATTTTTTCCGCCTTGTCATTTTGTCCAGATAAGAGGATATGAAGGATCAAATAAAATACTAAAAGTGTGGCAAAGACCCCAGAAAAATGCGCCGTAACCAAATCAGAAGAGACCCCAAATTGTGGGGGGGGGGGAGAAAGGGGGTAAAAAGAGGTTCAGAAAAAAAAGAAAAAAATTTAAAAAATAAAACAAATAAAGAAATATATATATATATATATATATATAAAAGAAAGGAAAATATATATTTTAGGTAAACTAGTCAAAAAATGTTAAAAAAGAAAAGGGTAAAAGTTTTTAAAAATTTAGCAGAAGAAGAAAAAAGAAAGAAAAAAAATTGAGAAAAAAAATTGAATTAACCACAAGACTAAAGAATCAAGGGGAGAAAGGCATGAGTTCCGTGCTTTGCTTTCTCCTCCTCTGGAATTCTGCTGCTGTCTTAGGTACTGAACCTGCTTTCCTTGATAGATGAACTTTGTCCTGGCTGGATATTTTGTTGATCTTCTGGGGGGGGACCTGTTGTAGTGACTCTCAAGTGTCTTTGCCCGAGGTGGAATTGCACCGCCCTTACTGGGGGCTGGACTAAGTAATCCGCTCGGGTTTGTTTTTGGGAGCTTCTGTTCCCTGAACGCTTTCTGTAGAGTTCTGGAGGACGGGAATGAAAATGGCGGCCTCCCAGTCCCTGGCCTGGAGGAGCTGAGAGCCTGGGATCCCACTCCTCAGTGCACCCCAGAGGCCAGCACCCAATCACTCCTGTATCCCCAGCCTCCAGTCATGCTCCGAGCTCACCCAGCCCGCGACCAGTTCAAGGTAACCCTGAACTGAGAGTTCAGTCCTCAGCTCTGTCTCTGTAGCTGGCTTCTCCATTCTAACACCTGCGAGCTCTGCGACACTCTGACACCCCCGATCCTTCTGTGACCCTGCGGGACTTGGGGCCACGCTGACCCTGTGTGGGCTTCACCCCGGTTTAGCCTCTGGAGCAATGTCCCTCAGTCGAACAGACTTTTAAAAGTCCTGATTTTGTGCTCCATTGCTCCGCCACTTGCCGGGAGCCAGCATCTCCCCCCACGGTCCATCTTCCCGTTGTTTTGGATTCACTTCTCCACCAGTCCTACCTTTCAGAAAGTGGTTGATTTTCTGTTTCTAGAATTGCTGTTCTTCTTCTCTTCGATCTCCTGTTGGATTTGTAGGTGTTTGCAATGTTTAGATAAGCTATCTAGCTGATCTCCTGTTACCTGATGTAGTCTCAGCCTGCTACTTCTCTGCCATCTTGACTCCTCCCCATCTCTTAGTATCTTTTCAAAGTGTAAAGGGAAAAATGAATGAAACAAAACAATTAAAAGACCAAAATGACACAATATTGGACAACTAATTTATTTTAGGTACCAGGTAAAGCACTTTTTTTAAAAACCAAAAACAGTGGACATTTATTCCTCATTTTTTGTGCAAGAGTGTAAAGATGCATTTGAAAGAACCTGATACTAGAGATCATTAGCCATGGCCTTCAGACTGGCCTGGTGTATAATTAGATTAGGAGAAGGAGGGAAAAAAAGGCAATTTGCCTAGTTCACATGAACGATATTTCTGGCAAACACAGTTGTTTACAAGTTTCAAACTACACTTTACTAGAGTCAAGGGAAGACTTCAAAAAGCCACATACAGTGCAATTTATAATTGGATGAACATCCTGCAATATCAGTGCAAAGTAACTATGTAGACCCTCCAATACAAGATTGTGCTCATGTTTCCCAGGTTTGGTCAATGTTGTTCGTTTAACAGTCATGATCACAGAAGCTTAACTTACCAAATAGCAATGCCTTTGTTTTATGTCCTATGTACGAAGGAAATGTTACAAGGTTTTCGTGAAATGAATCTTAATTTCATTAATAACACAGATTTCTTATTAGTTTAACACTCATGCTCCTGGAATACTGCACATGTAAGTTTCATGGAAATGCTTTTAAGCTTATGCCCTTATCTTGTTCAGTAAAATTACTTTCAAGATATTCTTTTGACTATATAAACTGGAATTGTTTCGTGATTTTGAAATGTACCCAGTATAAATAAAACATTTGGGGGGGGGGAACCCACCACTAATCTCTGCTAGACAAAGTTCTTAAAATCAAAAAACCTATTCACACAAAATTATATGTAATGACTGTAGTTATCAGTTTATTACACAGATTAATCATTCTTGAACATACAAGCTCCAGAGGAGCAATTGGGTCTTTAAAAAATATACACAAGTATTTCCATCAAATGAGTTTTCATGCTTACATCCAGATAGACCTAAGCAGTTAAAAACATAAGAAAAATAAGAGCTATAAGAGTATTAACTGAGAAACCACATACAAACCAAAGAATGTGGAAGAGAGAAAGGGGCTGAAAGGACAAAGGTTGAAGGGTGGGGAGATGCAAAAGATGTGGGACCAAAGCCCATCACATTTTATGTACTAATAGCTCCAATCCATTTAAATGTTGACCAGTTAAACTTAGACCTTAAAATATAGAATGTGGGTAGAGTTTCATCTGGTTGGTCATAACTTTCACCTAATATGTAGGTCCTTCAGAAAAACATGAATACAAAAATAGCTTTGTGTTCTTTGCCTTGCTTTTCATTACTGTTCTGAGTTTAAAGGGATTCACCTAAAACAATCTCCTACAGGTCAGTGGAGCTTTTCTTCCCCATCCAAGCACACACCACACCCACCACCCCTCACCTTGCCCTTATCCAAATTCAAGTCAGTAAGGAAAACTTTTAGTCTCATATCTAGGTTGCGCCTGGAGGAGTGGCTTGTCACACACACACTTCTCTGCTAGGAGGCAATGTTGGTACAGAAGTACAGTATTTCTAGTTTGTTGTTCCAAGTATGTACAACACTCAGCACTGCCATATCAGGTAAACATGTGCCCAGGGGAAGATGAGGCATGGGCTCATAGAAAGCAGTCATATGGAAATCAAAAGGACTTTCACTTTCAGAGTTCCCCTATCTTTATTTGTAGAGGTTATCCAATAAATTTTTTAATTACATCGCATACTTCTGAGTCCATTCATGAGCTACTTGTACTTTTCTCTGTTTTGTAGATATGAGCAATCTCAGGCACTAAAGGGTCATCTGTATTGGAATCACACAACACAAAACAGCTGGATAAGAGTACTTTTGAAATAGTTAGTGTGGAGACCACTGTGACTGGAGAATATCAAGACCAATGCTGCCATTACTGTTAATATTTGGATGATAAATTCTTTTTGTAAATGCAACCTCAGGTGCCTTGAAGGGGTAATCTGTTGGGGAATGAATTTTCAAGAAAAATACTCCACCCTGATAGCGACTGACATTCTTGTGAATTCTCTACAGAGCCATCTTAGGAGGCAGGTGGTGGTAGGCCCCAGGCAGGGATGGGCACAGGGGAGGGACTGGTAACAGGCGAGGGGGAGCGAGACCGCCTCCGTGATGGTGGGTTGGCCTGAGAAGATGGGGAGTTCGGGAGCGCGGGTCCGGCAAGAGGGACTGAGGGCAGGGGTCCACTTGACTCGTGAGCCTGCTGCAGTGGTCACCGCATTACCCAGGGGCAGCTCCTTTACGTGCTGCCCTCCAACACACCAGCCGCCCGTACTGACGGTGCCACCACCAAAGCTACCTCTTCCACCTATTTTCAGTGCCCCTGCCTCAGCCGCCACAGATCCCGCCGCCACAGATCCCTCCGCCAGGAAGCAAGAGCCCAGGCCTTGGGCTTTGCTTGTGCCATTCAGTGGGACAGCCAGAGGGACTGCCTGTTGCAGGTGGACTGAGGGAAGCGCTGGCGAATGGGCGGGTAGCACCCCCGGAGTGATAAAGCACTTTTGTATATATTTTCTCAATGCAAAGAGGAGAAAAAAAAATAAAATAATGACATACGTAGCAGGGGATTTTTGTGACTCTAAACATTTCTTCCACTTATCATTAGTAAGGGATAAAGTGAAGGCAAACTCTGGATATTTTTAAGTAGTGTTTATTTCTGTAAGTGTGTCCTACTGGAAGAATGGGGCCATAGGGTCTAATTCTCAGTCCCAGGGACTGTGGTTGCTTTGAAGTTCTCACAAATTTTTCTTTTGACTGAATCATCTATTTTACTGCATAAAAACAGATTTTTATCTTGAGAAACCTGAGGTTTTAAAAAAAAAGATTACTGTCAGTATCAATTGAAAGGGTGGAGAACAGAAATATTCAGTGAATTTTTGCTGTTCATTGGGACATACCTTTATCAGCATATAACCCCCCCTAAGACAGACCATGGAGACTAGATCAGGTCTGGGTGTAATGTGCTGAACTTTGGTGCAGAAATGAAGGGTAAAATATTTGTCTCCATGAGGACAGATCCATTACTGCACTTTTCAAATGTCAAGATTACATTTGGAAAGTAGTTGCAATTTTCTCCCATTTCCTAAAGATAATTCTCTGCTTGTACTTCCCACATAAAAATCCATGACTTAATGAATATTTTCTTAACAGTATTAAGCTAATAATCCCAATCTAACATGGCTTAGAGTACAATTTATTTTTTTCTTAATCTCTGGATTCCAGGGAATAAAAACATAATATTGTTGGTGATTTAGTAATATTTTGTCTTTTCGACCACTTAATTTTGTAGGAGGTCATAATTTGTTTTAGAAGCTTTGTCAAATAAGGAGTCACTTTTGGAAATATTAATCCATAAAAGAAGAAAACATATTCCTATATGTTTGAGATATTTCTATATAAAACAGCCTACCTCAGATAAATTGAATCTTGCTATATATAAAAAAATTTACATTTGTGTATATTTGGTACTTTACGAAGTCCTGATTATATATGCAATAGCAGTACAGATAAACATTGCAGTATACTCTACAACTATTAAACCATCAAAGTTTATTGTGGTGCAAATGTTAAAAATACTAGTAGCTATTTAGAGTTAGATATGACATAGTGATGTTTAATGATATGGAATGAATGAAAAATGCACAATAAAATTCTCAAATAATTTCAAGGAAAATTAATTTCAATTTATTAGAAATCTTAATGTAGCAAATATTTTTAAAAGCCCAGGTCAGGAAATCCTGGTGGGTGGTCAGTTGTACAAAATCAATAACTTTAAGCATTCAATTAAAATTTCTGTCACCACGCTAGGGCATGAGAGGACATATGGACAAGATTTCAAAGATTTAAGTAAATTTGCAGATGTCAACAGGTAATTTGCCTTTATATTGGACAATTATTTTTAGTCCATAAACCATTAATACAGAAAAATGGTACAAAAAATATGGCCCTTCCTTGAAGAAATTAAGCAGTGTATCTTTGTAAAAAATACTCAAAACCATCATTTAGATTCAACTAAATATTATAAATATTATAATTTTTGTATGTTAAAAACAGGCATTTTCACATGGAGCATCTTTTTTTCAAGATTTCATTGGTTTATTTGAGAGGGAGAGAGAGGGAGAGAGTGTGGGCACACAAGCAGGGTGGAGCAAGGTAGGGGCAGAGGGAGAAGGACAAGCTGACTCCCCACTGAGCAGAGAGCCAAATGCAGGGGACCCTGAGATCCCACTTGCACTGAAGGCAGCCACTTTAAGAGACTGAGCCACCCAGCAACCTCTTCATGTGGATTGTCTTAGGTCATCTTCACAATGACCTTGTGGAGCAATTATTTCAATTTTAAAGATAAGCAGATTAGACTTAGAGAGTCTAAGGAAATTGTTCAGAATCTCAGCTACTTGATGGTTGATGTGAACCTTAACTGAGCTCTTCTACCCCAATTATAGTGCTTGTTCCACTACCTACACCAACTCAAATAATTAATAGCCTCATTTGGACATCTCAATAAATCTCTTATTTGTTCAGTAGATATCTACAAGATTTCTAGTATTTCTGATATTTCTGTGTTACATGGTGGAGATTGAAGACTTACCTTGACGATCTCAAGTAAATTTTGTTCTTCTGTATATTGTTTAATATGTTGCTTTTCTCTGGCTATTTTCAAAACTTTCAAATTAAGCATAAATTTGACTGTACGTGCATAGGTGCTATTTTCTTTACATTTACTATGCTTGTGCTCTAATGAGCTTGAATTTGTACTTTTATGTTTTTCACCAAATTAGAGAAATAAGCCACATTTTTTAATCCATTTATTCTGTTCCTTTATTTATTTATTTATTTTCTTTCCTGGTACTATCACTGCGTATATGTTAGACCATCTTCAATTGTTGCAGGTATTATGAGTCTGTTCATATTTTGCATTTAATTGTCTCTCTAATTTATTATTTATCTATCTTAAAGTTCATTTACTTTATCTTCAATATGTTGTTAATCCCGTTAGGTGAAATTTTTATTTCAGATTGTATTTTTCACTTTTTAATTTCTTTTTTATTCTTCTTTTATAGCTTCTATTCCTTTCCTGAGAGCTGCCTTTTTATTTATCTTCAATGTATTTCCATATCCATGAAGATAATTACAGTAGCTTCTTTAAAATCTGTTCTGATTCCAACATCTTGATCCATCTCTAGTTTTGTCTTCATTGATTGTTTTTTTCTTTGAGTGTGGCATTTTTCAGTTTCATTGAAATTTGTGTAATTTGGTCTTGTGTTCTGTGTATGAATTATACATTGTAGAGATTCTGGATTAGGTTATATACTTTCAAAGAATATTGATTTTTTTGTTTGTTTGTTTTGAGTGTTGAGTTTGACAGAACTCAAACTACAATTTTTTCCATGTGGTGCATGGCAAGTTCAGCCAAATTAGGTATAATGTGGTGTTTCTTATCTTATCTCTTTTTTTTTTAGAGATCCTCCCCCCCACTCCACTCTGCCCCCTCTTAATTTTTTCAGTTGTGTAGTTGTCCCAGACTCTGTCCTTCGTGGTTCATCAGTCTAATAAAAAGGTCTTATCACTTCCATATTGTAATTGCACAACATTGCACTAATGGTGTCTGCCCTCAATCTCTGAGTGGTAAAACTAGGAAACTTACCTAGGATTATTCTCTTCTAGCAATGTTTACTGACCTGTAACATCTCCCTGATTTGCTCAGTCTTCAGTGTCCTTAGATAATTTTTTTTCTTTACATATTACACTGTAGTTTATGGAATCATATAACATGTGGTGTTTGTACCTGGCTTCTTTTACTTAGCATAAAGCTTTAAAATTATTTTGCAATATTGCATATATAATAGATTATTCCCTTATGTTTATATTCTTTTACTATTGAGTAGTATTGTGTTGTGTGAATATGCCACAATGTGTTAATCCATTAACAGTTTAATGAACACTTGGGTTATTTTTAGTTTGGGCTATTATGAATAAATTTCTTTAAAAAATCAGATAGAAGATGTTGTGTGGAAATATAGTTTTATATTTTTTGAAGTTACTTGGTGATGTGTAAGTGTAACATATAACTTAAACTATCAAAAATCTTTTTTCAAAAGCAATGACATTATTTTATATTCCCATCAATAATGTTTGAGATTTCCTGTAGATCCACATTTTTCACTTGGTATTATCGGTCTTTTAAACTTTAATTATTCTAGGGGAGCCTGGGTGGCTCAGTTTGTTAAGCAGCTGCCTTTGGCTCACGTCATGATCCCAGGATTCTGAGATTGAGCCCCCAGGAAACTGCTCCTCCCTCCACCTACTTCTGCTCTCGCTCTGTCAAATAAATAAATAAAATCATATAGAAACCACTTTAATCATTCTGGCAATTATATAGTATTATCTCATTATTTAAATGTGCATTTCTCTGGTGACTAAAGCTGTTGAACATATTTTTAAATGTTTATTTATCATCTGTATATTTTTATGTCTTTAAAATTTCCTGCCTAATTTAAATTTGGTTATTTTAATATTGTGTTGAAATTATTCTTTACATACTCTAGATACAAATCCTTTTTGTATCTATGGTTTGCAAATATTTCTCCCAAACTTTTTTTGGCCTTTTATTTTCTTACCAGTGTATTTTTCAGAACAACAGTTTCTGATCTTGAAAGTGTTGAACTTGACAGTTTTTGAAAATACTTTGTGATTTTTATTTTTATTTTTATTTTATTTATTTTTTTTAAGATTTTATTTATTTATTTGACAGAGAGAGATCACAAGTAGGCAGAGAGGTAGGCAGAGAGAGTGAGAGGGAAGCAGGCTCCCTTCAGAGCAGAGAGCCGGATGTGGGACTCAATCCCAGGACCCTGAGATCATGACCTGAGCCGAAGGCAGCAGCTTAAACCACTGAGCCACCCAGGCGCCCACTTTGTGATTTTTAAAATTAAACTTTGATAGAGCAGGTTTAGGTTCATAGCAAAATTGAGCAATGGTACAGAGATTTCCCACATTCAATCCCTCCCTCATTATAAGCATTTTTCCACAGAAGTGGTGTATTTGTTACAATCTCTGAACCTATACTGACACATAACTATCACCCAAACCCACCATTTACATTATGATTCTCTCTTGGGATTGCATATTCTATGATTTTGATAAAATGTATAGTATCCACCATTATACATATGTAGGTATATGCATATATCCACCATTATGGTATCATACAAAATAGTTTCAGAGCCTAAAATCATCTGTGTTCTGCTTATTTATCTTTCCCTCTGCCCTCACTTATAGAAACCACTGATTTTTTTTGCAGTAAACATTCTGGTGTCTGGATGTATCACAGTTTATTTGTCCATTCACCTTCTGAAGGGTATCTTGGTGGCTATCAATTCTGGTAAGTTGTTCTGTACGCATTGCTTTAAGCTTGTTTGGGGGAAATACCACCTTCTATAACGTATTTATTTTAGAAATATTTAGAAATATTTTATTTAGAAATCTTTTTAATATTTCTTGCAAGGCAGGTCTGCTGGCAATGAATTTCTGTAATTTTTGTTTGAGAAAGTATTTCTTCTTCACTTTTAAAATGTAATTTTGTAGGGTACAAAATTATAGATTGATGGGTATTTTCCCCCTCAACACTAAATATTTCACTCCACTCTCTTGTTTGCATGATTTTCTGAGAAGATGGATGTAATTCTTATCTTTGTCCCTCTATAGATTATGATATTTTTTCCTCGGGTTTTTTTTCTGAATTTTTTTCTATATCTTTGATTTTCTGTAGTTTGAATATGATATGCCTTGGTGTAGTTTTTGGCATTTATCCTGCTTTCTATTCCCATGATTTGGTATCTGGTATTAATTTGGGAAAGTTTTCCATCATTGTTTCAGATAGTTCTTCTATTCCTCTCTTTCTTCTTCTGGTATTTCCATTACTTGGTTGTTCTACCTCTTGTAATTATTCCACAGTCTCAGAGTAGTCTGTAGTTGTTTTTTTTTTTTTTTGTTTGTTTGTTGGTTGATTGGTTGGTTGGTTTTTCAGTCTTTTTCCTTTTGCTTTTCATTTTGGAATATTTTATTGTGATACCCTCCAACTCAGAGATTCTTTAGTCAGATGTATTAGTGTCCAGTTTCCTAATAAGCTCATGAAAGGCTTTCTTCATTTCTGTAGAGCAGGTTTTGTTTGTGTGTTTGTTTTTATTGTGGTTTTATCTGTAGCATTGCTTTTTGACTCTTTATTAGAATTTCCAAATCTGTGTTTACATTGCCCATCTGTACTTACATACTGTTTACTTTATCCACAGATCCCTTAGCATATTAATCCTGGTTGTTTTATATCCCCAGTCTTATATCCCAACATCTCTGCCATGTCTGGTTCTTATGCTTGCTCTGTCACTTCTAATGGTGTTTTTTGTCATTAGGTATACATTGTAATTTTTAAAAATAGCTCTCCATGATAAAACAGGTAAAGGAACTGCTGTAAATAGGCCATTGGCAATGTGGTGGTGAGGGACGGGGAATGGAAGTGTTCTGTAGTCCATTGTTAAGTCCCAGGCTTTTAGTGAGTCTCTACCTCTGGAATGTGAACTTCACAAGTGTTTCTCAGGTTTTTCTCACCCCTAATGTGGGAGAGGCCAGCAGGGTGAGCTGGATTTTGGTATTTCCCATTCACGGTCTCTTAGGCTGGTAACACCCCAGCAGCTTAGGTTCCAATTAACCAGCTTTATCTAAGGAAAATCATTATGAAGAGGCTAGAATGTTCTGGAGTATTTCAAAGTGTTCTGGAGTGTTCCGAATCTTTCCTCTCTCTTTGCCAGAAGCAAAGGGGGAATATGCTCTGATATTGACTGTGGGATTCTGGTCAGTCTCACAAAACTGTGAGAAACTATCTGCTTCCCTATTTTCCCAGGAAGATTTTAACTCTCAAACTTGTCTACATTGAGCCTCTAGCCATTCCTCAGTTACAGTTCATGTTTTCCTATCTCAGCACAGGTATCCATAGCTATTCCTCTCTCAGTCTCTGTTCCAGTAACCCCCAACTCCCTTTATTCACCTGTCTGCCTCTTCAGTCTTGAACAGTGATTTGTACAGCCTTCCATCTCTTATAAATTCAAGATTTGTTAGAGTCTAAGTCCGGAATGTTTTATAGTTTTTAGAAAGGAGTGGCAACTTCCAGGCTCTTTATATGAGCAACTAAAAACCAGAAGTCCACTTAATTTCTTGAATAGAATAATTCAAAAAATACAGAAGTCATGTGTAAGTGTGTCAAAATTATATAGAGCCACTAATAAAAAAAAATGGTTCTTGAATGAGTATTCTGTGATTTCTTTTTAAAACAAATTACCTAATATGCTAAATTTTCATCAAGGTTTCTGGTAGTTTATTCTTTATTTATTTACCTACCTTCTGGTACTTTAACCAGGGAAATTACATTGCTATATAATGTATTTAATAAAAGATTTTACATAGTCCTGTTAAGATCTGGAACAAGACAAAGATGTTGCTACAAACAATAATTATTAATCTTGCACTGGAGGGCTTGGCTAGCATTATAAGATACAAAAGCAAAACTTACCAAAACAGACAGTCGCTACATCAGTGTGACTACTCCATATGCTTTCTAAGACACATTGTCAAGAGTAAACGACACCTGATATCATCCCTTTATACTTAGTTTTAGATAATGCTGCTGCTGCTGATTTTCTTTTATAGACAAATCTTATATCCAGAAAACTCTAAAAACTAAACATTTGGGGGAACTTGTGGTAAAATCCTGTCCTGACCAGTTCTTATTTGTTATCAACCTCTGGAATGGACTCATAAGAAGCTATTTATAGGGATGCCTGGGTGTCTCAATGGGTTAAAGCTTCTGGCTCCGGCTCAGGTCATGATCCCAGATTCTGGGATCATGGCCCACATTGGGCTCTCTGCTCAGTGGGGAGACTGCTTCCCTTCATCTCTCTCTGCTTGCCTCTCTGCCTACTTGTGATCTCTGTCAGTCAAATAAATAAATAAAATCTTTTTTTTAAAGAAGCTATTTATATTCTTTATTCTATTTTGTATTAAAATTCATATATTTTTGCTGCAGAATTATTCATGTGGGCTTCCCTAGAACCCATACGGTTTTTATGTAATATGTAGTATATAATCCTTATTACTTCACAATCTTAATTCCATGGCACCTATGACTCTGAGGATTTCACATAAGCAACCTAATAAAGCAAACACTTATCAATAGTATATTTTTATAATCTTCAAAACTGTGCTGCTGTTAGATAGATTCTAATACTATTGCCATTTAACAGATGAGAAACATGAGTGGCAGAGAGGTTAAATACACACCTAAAGGATACAGAGCTTGTAGGTAGTACAACTGAGGTTTAACTCGGCAGCCTGGATCAACAGCTCATCTCTTCTACTGCTGCTTTCACTAATGGTGAGTGGGGGGCTGCCAGTGACAAGGTATTATTATCTCAGGAATGCGATTGAGTTCTAACTCCAGTGTTTTTGTTTTTAAAGATTTTAATTATTTGAGAGAGAGATAGACAGAGTGAGAGTGAGAGAGAGAATGAGATGGGAGAAGGTCAGAGAGAGAAGCAGACTCCCCATGGTGCTGGGAACCTGATGTGGGACTGGATCCAGACACCCTGGAGTCATGAACTGAGATGAAGGCAGTTACTTAAACAACTGAGCCACCCAGCTGACCCCAATTCCAATTATTATGGATTCCTGTGGCACACAACCACACCATACCTGCTGGGTGTTTGAGGTCTTGCTATGCTTTTTTTTTTTTTTCTGGACCCCTCTCAGGAAAGTGAATGCCCAAAAATGCTGTGATTCGGAGTATGGGGCTACACAGAGCAGAAAGCCAGGACCTAGCTTCGTGGTTTTCAGCCATTTTTCCCTAATGGATGTCTGGGAACTCTGAAGGATCCTGGCCCCACCTATTCTTCTTGTGACCCTCAAGATCCTCAGATCACGCTGTCACACCTGGGATTCCATCCCACTTCACCACTTGAACACGTTTAAGCCATAACTGTCCCCCATAGTAGTCGACTCCTAAGTGTTCCAATAAAGCACTTCGTTGTCACTAAAAACTTTGCAGTAGGCTCCTTCAGGTAGGTGCCTCCTCTCTGCTGTATCCACAGTCATATAACCCGCACAACTTATTCCCACCCATGCCACTCAAGCTCTGAAGCTGCTGCAGGCACCACAGTGAGATCTAGAGGTTGCTCTTGAGGTGGTTCAGGATCTTCTTCTGTGGCTGGTGCAGTTGGTCCAAGAAGAGAAAGTTTCATCACCATGATTGACTTTTCATGTCCCTCCTAAATAATGAAAAATTTTCCCACCACTCAATGTTCTCTGAGTCCATGAAGCAATCCCTGGAATGTCTCCCCTGATGGCAGGTCATGGGTATAGGGATCTGAGAATATTCATTACTCCTGGACTATCAGTTGATGGAGACTTGCACTGTGTGGCCTACGCTGTTCTGTCCACTGGTCTATATCCACCACATCCTGTCCTCCTCACCTCAGCATATGTCCTCCCTCTGCCCATCCCCTCCAGCTTGTGCTCTTTACCCTCTAATAAAGAAATAAAATCCTGAGAAAATTAAATAAAAGATTGAGCGTAAAAGTGTACACTTATGCCTTCAAGACCTGACAGGAAACACCCTCCTTTGTGTATTTCTTTGTCATCTTTCCTCTTGTGCTGATAGCATCAGAGGTACATGACAACCCAGAGAGTGAGAAGGCCCATGGTGGAGGGACTCTGCGTTCCTGAAAGACCACATAAAGGATTTCAGTCTCCTAATCTAAGAGCCCCACAACACAGTCATGGGGGGAAATCTGTGGTAACATGCTACCAAAATTTGGAAAGTTACTTGGCAATTTAGCATAATGTAATATACCTACACATGTTGATATCACCAAGTTAACTTCAAGAGCTATCAGTCAAAAACTTTTAAAAGTGAACAAAAACTCACTTGGCTTCCTCAGACAATACGATACTTGATCTCTGGGTTATGAGTTTGAGCCCCACATCAGGCATAGTTTACTTAGAAAACAAAAACAAAAAAATGAAAAAAAAGGACTTACACATGAGCAAAATCAATGAGGCTTAAATGATGGAACTGTTCAGTGTTGGGATGGATCCTGTCTCCCATTAATTCAGCCACTGGGCACTGCACACTCAGGTGGTGCCAGTGCTTATCAGCTAACCAGGTTCTCTGTCGAAGAACTCAGAGACTAGAGGAGAAGATGGAGAAAAGAGCAATTGCTCCATAGGAAAAAAGCAAGGGTCTACAACTAAGTCCTGAGCTCCACCAAGTGAGGGGTTTGACAAGGCTATGCTGAGATGACGTTGAAAATTCCTGTGTCAAGAAAAGAAGGAGATAGCCCTGCACAAATATGAGTGTATTCAACCTGGAAGAGGACACTGTGGAGCAGAGCATTGTAGGCAGAATTTGATGTGCCCATAGTGGAGGTTAGAAAGGAGGACAGGGTGGGCAGAGTAAGCTGAGGAAGAGAGAAGAGAGGGAGGGTAGGAGCGCCAGGGCCTGAGGCATTTCAACAGTATCAGTGCCCTTCTCTCAGTACTATGTGACCACATTTCCACACACTCAGTGGTTGAACAAGTAAACACTGTCTCTCGGTCTCAGGGGATCAGAAATCCAGCAGTGCTTAGCTGAGTGCTCCTTCCAGAGTCTCTCATTAGGTGGAGGCTGTTGACAACACCAAGGGAGGACCTGTTTCTCTGAGAACCTGAGCTCACTTAGGGGCATTGGCCAGATACAGCCCATCTCAAAAACCTGAGTTCTTCTGTCTGATGTTGACCCACAGTGTTAGGCCACATGCATATATCTGTATCTTGATTCAACCTAAGGGCTTGTACTCCAGTATGAGGATCTGATAGAGAACATGGGTCAGAGTCAACATGAGGCTGGGCAATGACCTTTTATAACTAACTCTCAGCAGGGATTCTGGGTCGTGTTGCCATTTTCTGTGGAATGGAAGTGAATCATTAAATCCAGACCACACTCAGGGGAGGGGGTTACACAAGGATATATGCAGAGGATTTGGGGAACCAACATACCCCTGAGGGAAGAAGGTGATGATCCCTGCGTGGTTCATGCCTTGCCCAGAATCAGAGTGGTAAGTAAGCATCCAGCTCTTTGAGTATCTTCCAAGTTGGGGTCCTGGTGCACCTAGACATTCACTGGGCCTCTGGAAATGGTTGTCTAGAAGGAAGTACCTATATACGTGGAAATGGTATTGGGCTGAGGGTGATCATTGATAACCTGGAAAGGAGACATCTGCCCATGTTGTGGTCTCAGGAGTACCCCAGGTTATGGCAACCCACTGAATGGACCCCCTATCCACAATACTCCTATTGGAAAGGAGGTAATGGCTTGCATCCCAGGACAGGCACTCTCTAAGCTTAAGGGTGCATTCTGACCATAAAGGGCCAAGACAGCAATCCCTTCTTTAGGGTTTGCATTGAAAATTAGAAGCTAAGATCTTGTGAATCTATTACCCACGCGTTGTAGGTGGTGCTGTCATCTTCTGGGACTCCAGAATGTGAGCACTGATGAACACATGTGTGCACACAGGAGCGAGAGTGCATGTGCACACAAAAACACACAAACCGGTAGGGACTGTGGGGTGGCATCTGACTAGTAGCAGATTCAAAGGAGTTGATAGGAGGAAAGAAATTTGGTCGGAGGTATTTCCTACATGTGACACTACTCCTCTAACATAGATATTATCGAACATATGGCTGTGGATATATGGTAGAAGGATATGCTAGAATCATCCGTATTTTACAGAGAAGACCATCCCTGTCATGCACAATGGCTTATCTAGGGTCAAAGACAGGTAAGAATAGATAATTGTGTCTGAAACCAGATGTGTTTCCAAGCTGGGGCCCTGGCTGCACCCAGATCTTCCCTGGGGCCCTGTGGAGGGGAGTGTGTTGGTGTTACTATGTACAGATGTGGCCTTGCATGCAGAAAAGGAATGAGGAGATAGCAAACCAGAGCACTGTTTGCTTAGGTGTCAAACCAGGAGTGGACTCCAGTAAGGGATCCCAGGCAGTGATGTCACATCCTTGAACACAGACCCCAACAGAACTTGGAAGCCCTGCAACCAGGCACCCACATTCTAGTGTAGTCCAGTATCAGGGTTACTTGGCTAGAGACATCTGATATGGAAAGATGTTCTCTTGCTGCTTGCCTAATTTCCGGGGCTGTGGCTTCCTGAAACCCCAAGGGAATGGCTTTTTCACATGCTGCAGACATTGGCCCGAAACCTCGCCCCAAATACCTCAGGGCATTTAGCAGGAGGTGCCATAAGATACTTAATATTGAGCAGACTAGGCGATGCCCAACGCTATAAACCATCTAAGGGCAGCACCATCTCTTCCTCTTGAGTTTTAGGGAAAGAGGAATATGTGGGGGTTCCCGACCAAGGGCTGTAGTAGGTTGAGCACAGTGGATACCCTGGTGATCCCTTCTTGTTCACACCAATGTCATGGTGGGCAGGGTAGAAAAAGGATTCCTGAGGTGTCTCTCACCAGTGCCAGAGCCCATCCAAGATCCTGAAGCTGTGCCACGTTTCTCTCCTTGATGGACGTGTGTGCATACTGGGATGTGATGTGTCTGGAATGGAGTGCCCTTGGTCTATAAATCAGCAAAGGCATCCAGACAGGGCTCTGAGGCCTCCTGCCTGGTTGCCAGGCACTGTCTTTACAGACCTCTAGAAAGGAGATGGGGCAGGAGCTGAATGATAAGATTCCCATCTATACCTCCTTGAATGAAAAGGAGGTGCCCCACACTGCCAACAGAGTCCAGCACTAGTTCAAGATGAGTGCACGTGTTGGGGAGATCCCATTCCAAGGGCGCCAATGCAGAACAAAGGAACCCACTTACTAGAAGCCAGCCTGGGATCCTAGGGTCCTGTAATCACATGCACCTCCAACCCATCTCTTCCTGAAACTTGCCCATCTGGTCCTACCCACACCTTGGAAAGAAGCAGAGTCATTGTCCACTTATTTATAAGAATATAATTAAAGAGACTTTAAACCATGTCTCATCTCATTTATCTAGAGTTCTATTGCACTGTGCTATGCATTTTCCTACCTCGTGCTCCCAGGTGTCCCCATTGGCCCAAGATGTCTTCCCCAAGTTCTGCAAGTCTTGCAAATGATCATGGTGAATTGGGAGACTTTTATCCAAAGGGACCTTCAGCCCATGGTACTCTTTTTCTTGTTCTGCCCTTTTGTTTTGATGGAACACATCTTTGGGGTCCCTCTAGGGTTAGGATCAGGGGCTCCACTGTGCTGCACACCATTCCAAAAGGTCAGTCATTTTTCACAACCATTGAGCTCTTTACTGAAAGAGGAATTTGATGTGATCCCCTTCTGTTGCCAACGCACAGTGCTGTATCCTACATCTTTCGTGCCCTAGTATCCTAAGACCTCTCACCTAAAACATCTCTTTGTTCTCATCTCAAGAATGGTCAGAAATCACAGGATTCATGCCATTCATGCAGGATGGTGCTATCAGTACTCAGCTATTTGGGGCTCTGATGATTAGAGGTCGCATCCACAGGACACTTCATGTGATGACCCCTGTCAACCTCTAGATATGTGTGCATTTTCTCCATATATGATGAGGTTAGCAGAGCCCAGGAGAATTTGAACGTGTGAGTATTCTTCAGCTGATAAAGGAAGGCCCTCCCTCTCCACCAGGGTAGCGAGGTACTGTGAATTAGAGGGCCTGCTGGAACTTCACCCACAAATCTGTTATTCCTGGTTTAGGGTAAATGTCTGAGAACTTTTTCTGGAATATGGGAAGGTGTCCTGGGGCGATGGTTGGTGTGTGACCACTGTGGAAAAGCATAGTGAAATGGAGGACAGCTTCAAACCCTAAGAGGGTCATTCTTCATCCCTGCCCCCTCCCAGCCCTATCTCTACCCCAAATTCAGGACCCTGAACTGACGATTAGGAGCCATCACACAGCAGTCTGTTATAACCTGAACATTTGGTGCTCAGAGGGTGCTCAGGAGACACTGTGAGAGGTCAGGTACCACACAACCCACATCCTGTGGGAGATTAGTGTCAGTGGAAGAAGACCCACTCATGGTATCTAGTAAATAAGGCAGCACATGGGCACAAGAGGTAACATTTGAGGTATTGGGAGGGTCCTGGGAAGGCCTGGCTAGAGACAGAGTACTTTGTTCCCTCCTTGATTGAATCTTTACAGAGCAGTGGTGTGTGCAGTGAGGGTAAATAAGAGGCCAGACACCACTCCTCCCTGGGTACATGCAGTTGAATTCAAGTGGCAAGTGAGCAAGGAGAGAGAATGAGGAGTGTGTCCGGTTCCCCTAAGAAGGACAGAAGTGCTCATACCATTGATCAAGGACTCCCACTCATAACACCTTTTTGCCAGCCTGCCCTCCGTGACCAGGCTTGTCCTGGGGAGGACTGACAGATAACAGGTGGAGAAGGTTTAGTACTTGTCTCTGACAGGAGCTGGAAATCCAGGGGCCTAGTTTCCCTGGGATATTGGTATGGATGGGTGCCCTGTCCTTTGATGTCTCTGCCTACTTGCCTGTCCTCAGGGCCATCTATTCCATCTTGAGCACATGGCTGGAACAATATTCTGGGGATTGTTTCCAGCCCCCTGAATTTCCCATCCTGTATATGCTGTTGGCATACATGGGGCTCAGTATGCCAGGCCTGGAGTGCAGTGCCCAACTTCTGCTCTCACAGCTGCAACACCATGAGCTCACGAAGCGAGAGTCTGGGGGTGAGGAGGTCTGGGGGTGACTGATGTGGGCCTGAGGAGGAGACAGCATGGACCACACTGAGTAAGTCTCCACAGATTGTTATTGGTCTGAGAGGAGTGAGTAGTCTCAGATCCCTGTCCCCATGGGCTTCATTTGGAGAGACATTCCAAGGATTGGGTCTTGAATGCAGACCACATTGAGTGGTGGGAAAAGTTTCTTTTATGTATGAGGCAAAAGGGAAGTCAGTCGTGCTGATGATGCTTTCTCTTCTTGGAGCTACAGCACCAGCCCTAGAGCAAGATCCTGATCCATCTCAGGAACCCATACCAACTCCCACTCTGGCACCCACTGCACCTTTGGAGCCCGAGCTGGCCCACCCCATCCCTGCTGCTGTGGTTCACCAGTCAGGAAGAGCAGTGACATCACCTGCCCTGGTGGGGCTAGTGTGGGTGGTAGTCAGAGCTCTAATTCATGCTCCAGATTTGGAAGAGCCAGCGGCCCCTTTGCCTGACCTTGAGGTCCAGCAGTTTCCTGCCCCTGCTCCTGGAGTTCCTGAACGGCCTGAACCACCACATGCCTCAGTGGAGCAACAAGGCTCAATCCCTGAGCAGCAGCTGTTGCAGGCTGTAGCCCCAAACAATGCCTTCCCCTACCCTGTCATTGCCTTCTTTGTAATATTTGTGTTTTGTATCACCTGTATAATGATTTAATAGATTTTGTTCATTAAATAAAGTAGAATTTGAGTTTACATTAAAATTTTAATCAGATCCGTTTCAGTGTTATAGCAATGTCTCATTAGGTACATTCAGAGTTTGGCACAACCATTTAGTTCTATGACATTTCCATCACAGAGACATCTGTGCTGCTAATCGCTCACTGCTCATTCCCTCACCCCAGTCCCTGAAACCACTGCTCTTCTCTCTGTCTCTGGTACGTACTTTACTTGTCTCGGATATTCATGTGCCTGGAATCCTACAATATGTCCTTCTCTGTCTGTCTGCAGAACATAAGTGCGATACACATTTTTTAAATTATGCAAATAACATTTTATTACAGAGGAATTTTCCTGAAAGAACAAAGATCATGGGAATCTCCAGAATGAACTATTTTCATTATCTGTGATAGGGTTCCCTTTCATAAGGATGCCTTGAAAAGCAGAAATCACAAGAGAAATGTCTGGGTCCATGAGCCACCTTTCAATTCTTTCATTTTCCTGGGTAGGCTTTGTTTAAACTAGTCTAATGGGCATATTATAAAATATTAAAATCATATCTTAAATATTATCATTTATGCTAACAAGTTAGGTAATGAAGTAAATAGTTTTTTAGGTTTTATCCAGACAATATTTATTTAGTAAATAATGGTTTAATTGTGAAAGAAGAAGACTCGTTCCTTTTACCAAGAAATAACCAACCATAACACATGGTGTCCGTCTTCCCTGCCTTTCCCTCTGAGTGTAGTGTGTGTGTGTGTGTGTGTGCGTGTGCACGTGCATGTGTGTGTCAGAGTGGGGGTAGGAAAGGTTCTAGGGCAGCACTCTTGTTCTACATGATGTCCGCACAGTGGACAGGCACTGTTGCTGCTGTCCCCTTGGGCATTCACAATGACAGCACTGAGCAGCCCCATCTGTTGAACAGCTAAGCCATTTCCAATTATTTGACTCTCATAATGTAAGTGATAAGCATGTCAGTGCCATAAATCTCTGTTTCTCTACAAATGATTCCTATAAACACCAATACTAGAACACATGTTAACCACATTTTTGGGGGACTGGCTGCTGGCTCCTCTATGCTCTATTTATTAAGGTGAAGCATTGCTTTGGGAAGGAAGGATCCGGATTCTATAGATGAGACCTGAAATCATGAGGACAAGCCACCAGTGATGCCATCGGAGTATCGGGAGTGACCATAGAGAATGGAAGAGTCTGCCCACAACCCACTCTCATATGTCCTCTCCCATAAGCTTCCCTGTCTTGTGTTCTGGAATAAACCTCAATCATGCCCAGTCTCCTGACACTCTCCAGCCACTCCAGCCCCTCGTGCTTCTTAACTCAGATGCTAACTAGAGCATCCAGACCAAGCTCGATGCCAGCAGAGGGGTGCAGTCCAGGCCACTCCTCTCAGCTTGCTCCTGTCATTCCTGGATGAACTCCATCCTGTCTGGGAGGAACCTCTAAAGACAGTGCAGATCAGTGGGTTCCAGACAAGTGTTCATGCAGATGTAGTTTTAGTGGCAACAGCAAGAACAACTTGAACTTGTGTGAGCAAGACAGGCCTTTACAAAGCACATTGCCTGCTCATGGAAGTTGCAGGATGGACAGAGCCTCAACCAGGGGCTTTGACACTGGACATAGCTCATCCACTCATTCACACCCCTCAGGATGCTCTAGCTGTGACCCCCTGACCCTGCCAACCCCAACTTTGGTATCTCTCCAGATAAGTTTGTCTGAGAGAGGGTACTGTGCTTCCTGCTGAGATCCCTCTCCTCCTTCAAGTCAGGTGGGGGGAGTCCACTTGATCTGATACTCTATTAGAGGCCATCGTCATAAATTCCTTTCTTCTCTGCCATAACATGGAGCTAACCAGGCACAGAAGATATCCTCAGAGAGAGGACATTTGGGGCTCTCCCTGCAAGAAGAGAGTGAAAAACCAGTGAGTGGGACTCAGTGAAAGGAGAGCTCTGAGCACTAGGGGAAGGACTGTCATGGGCCAGGTGTTGCCATATTGGTCAGTGGCACAGGCTTTGTGTTGGCTTCTAGGAAGTGGCGAGGCTTCCTCCTACCAATAGGTCCATCAAAAACCCAAATGACATCCATAAAATACTTTCAACTCCAACCACGGAAAGGTAGTGGGACCCGGGCAGTCAAGGAAGCCTAAGATTCTTTGTACCAAGGATTACATGGGAGGGGAAAAGTGGGACAGGCTAATGGAACTGTGGGAAGCTAATTTCCCTGCTTTGGGGAGAAAGAGCCCCATCACAAGCCCCCCCCCAATATTTGTTCCAAAAACAGGTGACAGTTCCGGGGGCTCCAGCCTGCCAGTCTCCACACTGAGGATTGTCCATGTCCAAGACTCAAGCTCTGGCTAACATTCTGCCCCACGGCTGGCCTGGGTCTGATGGATGAGACCCAGTGTTGTGGGATCCCATACTGGAGGAGATGAAGGCTTTCTGAAAGGACAACTGAGTCAGGGGAGCCTGGATTGGCAGGCTGAAGGGACACAGTAAGGCAGAGTCCCAGAGCCCATGACAGGAATGTGCTCCCTGTGAGCTAATTTTAGCAGGTAAAGCTAAGGATTATGAGTATCTTTTTAAAGCATGCATCACATTATTCAATCCCCCTAACAATTCCATGTGGAAGGTAGAAATGCTGCCTCTGTTTGATGAAGAAGGAAACCAAGGCTTTGAGAAACTGCATCTTTCCATAATCCATACTGAGTCACAGGCTGTATTTGAAACCAGGGCTTGCCAACGTTGTGGGCCCAACCTCACAAGAAGGTTGCATCCAGTTGCTTCAGAAGAGACTTCTCAACTCTGAGGTTACATGAGCCTTTGTACTCAGGGAGAAACCTCATCCTGCCTAGACAAATGCTGACAGTTACTGGGAAAGTCCTCAGTGCCAAGTCACAGCATCATCAGAAAACAGATCCAGGACAAGCCCAAGTCAGAAGTGGTATCACTGCACCTTGAGTTCAATGAGGTCTCCAGGCCTCGGGGTTGGATGTGGAGCTTTGTGCATTTCTGAGTTCCAGGAGTAAGCTGTGTGGATGGAATACAGAGTCCAATGGCAGAGAGACAGCAGTTATAGCCCCTGCTCAGCCTCTTTTTAGCGGGGCGACACCAAGCAGGGCTCTGAAGCTACAGACCCCATCCTTAAACCTGAGAATGTAATGGGTACTGCTAAGTGGGATGTAGAAAGAAATGACTTGTACAATTCCTGCCTGGTGCCTGAGAGCACGTGTAGAGTGCAGAGGAAAGGCATCCGTGTCAGTGACCAATTTACACACTTGTTGGTTCTGTTGTCATCCTTAAGAAACAGATGCCAAAGCTAAGGTCAGGAAGATTTCTTCATAGGCTTTCTTCTCTGAGGTTTATAGTTTTAGCTCTTGAATTTAGATCTGTGACTCATTTGGGGTTCATTTTTTGTCTCCTCTGAGGGGAGGGTCCATAGGCCTTCATTCAGTCATTTATAATTTTGTGTATTGGTATGTGTAAGAACGGATGCACTTTAGTCACTGTAGTACCTTAGGTTGTCACTTTTAGGGAGTTGTCAATAGATCCGCAAGAATCTGTAGATTGATATTTATTCTATCCTTCAAGAAATTCTCTGAGATTATGAAGGAAGTCCAAAAGGAGGTTAACTTGTATCTTCTGCAGGGGTGGAGCAGTTTCCTTGTTAAGAGTACACACCCCCTTCTGGTGGCCACAGGTGACATTGCAGGAGTTCCCTGAACTGTCTGCAAAACAAGCCAGTGGAGTCGGGCATCTTCAAGGATTCACACAGAGATCAGAACAGTTCCATAGAATGCAACGTTTTGAAATGTGTCTTCTAGGAAATCTGTGGAAAATGGGCTTTTTCCCAAATGCACTATTTTGAGAAATATTTTCTGAGTAGCTGAGTCAGGCCCTGGGTTCCAGGATAGAAAGTAGGGAGAATGGTGGATGCTTTCCAAGAGGCACAGAATGAATGGTGGGATAGTATGGTAAGTAACTGGTCCATACCACAGCTCTGTATATCTGGTCGAAAGAAAGCAGTAAAAGAAAACAAGCCATATTTATGGATTCCTTTACTTACACTAAACATACAGTATTTTAGACAATTTGAAAACTATCACTCTGCATATCGGTATCTTCTTTTCCCAGTTAGATGACATCAACTTATATTCCCAGCTTGTTTTTTTTTGCTTCTTATTAGAAAATGGTGTCATATATTGAACTCTTAATGACTCTACAAAAATCCTTCTAGAACTAACATACGAATTATGTCCTAAACTGAAGGACTCAGATTCTATATACAAAAATGAGTTTCATCGCTATACACGAATAACAGGCTATCAAGGACAGAAATTAGGAAAATTATTTGTAATTGATAATCACTTAAAAAGAATAAAATACATAGGAATTATTTTCACCTGGAGGTGAAAGACCTGCATACTGAAAATTTAAATCATTAATGAAAGCATATGAGGAAGACAATACTCATGGAGCCCTAGAATATAAGTAATCCAAAGGTCCACACTGCATAAAAAATCTATATATTCAGTGCAAACCCCATCAAGATCTAATGGCATTTTTAGAAATAAAACCAATAATCCTACAGAGTGAATACTACCACAAAAGGCCCTGAATAGCCAAAGCCATATGGAGAAAAAACAAACCTGGAGGCATCATGCTTTCTGAATTCAAAGTGTATTACAAAGTTGTAGAAATGAAAATCGTATGGTATTGACATGCAGACAGACCACAGATCAATGGAACAGAGTAGAAAACCCAGGAAAAAGCCCACAAATATGTAGTCAATTGATTTCCAACAAAAGCTCCAAGAATATAAAATAGGCAAGCAACAGTATTCACAGTAAGTGCTTTGGAAACACTGGGCAGGCTCAGGTAAAGCAATGCAACTGAATGTCTATCCACCCGATCCACAACAATGAAGTCACAATGTGGCAAGAACTTCAACAAAACAGCTACACCCATAAAACATCTAGCTGGAAATTGGGCAGAATGTTATTAACACCCCTGCCTTTTTATAATAAGCTCCATGACCAAAATTTGAACTCCAGATTCTGAGATCTAGAGTCAGATGCTGTGCTGACTGAGCCAGGCAAGAACCTATTAAAACTATGCAGCACAGAGGTGTCAGAGGAGATCTTTTCATTCATCGACTTAACACAATTTTGGGGGAAGAATGTTTCCTGAGTTCCTTCTTGACACTGATTTTTGGGTTTGACATCAGAAGCAAAAGCTACAATGAAAAACAACTGGGACTGCATCAAACTGAAAGCCTTCTGTGCAGCAAAGGAAATCTCCAGTCATCAACACATTGAAAAGATAACATACTGAAGAGCAGAAAATATTTGCAAATTACCTAACTGATAAATGTCTCATATCCAAAATATTGAAGAACTCATAACACTCAATAACACAAAAACAGATAGCAGTTACAAGATGAGCAGAGTTCCGACTAGATTTTTTTTAAAAGAAAACACAAAGAGGGCCAACAAATACATGAAGAGATGTTCACCAACCCTTATCACGAGGGAAATGCAAATCAGAGCCCAAAATGATGTCACCTGTCACCTGTCGCCTTTCAGAATGACAAGTATCCAGAAGACCAAACAAGAATTTTGGACAAAATGTGGAGGAAAGGGAACTGCGCTCTATTGGGCTGTAGGGGGATTGTAAACAGACTCTGTTGGTAGGACTATAAATGGGTGCAGCTACTATGGAAAACAGTGTCAAGATTTCTCAAGAAATTCAACAGAGGGGAACCCGGCTGACACAATCAGAAGAGTGAATGACTCTTGATCCCAGGGTCACGAGGTTGAGCCCCATGTTGGTGGTAAAAATGTACTTAAAAATAATATAGAATACCCATATCATCCAACAATTCCCCTCTTATGCATTAGAATGAAGCCAAGTCTTTTCTCTGCTACAATGAAGGTGTATAGGGTGTCGAGGTGGCTCAATCATTAAGCATCTGACTTTCACTCAGGTCCCACATTGGGCTCCCTGCTCAGTGGAGAGACTGCTTCTCCCCTTTCCACCCCCCCTGCTTGTGCTCTCTGTCTCTGTGTCCTTCTCTCGGTCAAATAAATAAATAAAATCCAGTCACCCATTCCCAGGGCTTAGCTCTGGAATCCCTCTCTTGGAGGGACACCTGAGGCAGAAAACAGGACTCCTCCTTTCCAACAGAATGACACTGACCTTTTAGGAGCTGGGCCATATCCCCAGAGAGGGAGACTCGTCCATGGCCCAGGAGGCCACCCCTCCATTCCACTGCCATCCTTGACACAAAATCCAAAGACGAAAGCCTGAGCGACCACCTCCAACTCACCCTTCGTTCATATCCCGAGGAGCTCCCATCACGGTCTGTAGATCAGGCCTGCCAAGCATCGGCCCCAAACCTAAGCCGAGTTTGTGTTTTCAGACTTCTGGCCCCACAAGCCTGGCCCACACACCCTGGGGCCCTTGGAGCCACACTGCAGGACTGTGCCTGCTCTCTCCAAGGAAACCGTGCCCTTTCCATTGGCCACAACCCTGCAGATTAGGAGAACCCTCCAAGGCCCATGAGGACATCCCGATCATGTAGGCAGCCCTGGACAAACAGGGGCATTCTGACAAGGGCTGAGCTACCACCTCCACTCAGACACGCAGACCGATGTCCCATGAGACAGAAGATTGAACTGGACAGGGCCCTAGCCCCTAATCCGAACCCTAGCTTTGGTTATCAGGAGTCTCTCCTCAGAGGCCTGCTTTTGAATACGAGCATGTGGGGATTCCCTGAGACACCAAACAGAACCTGTCTCGTCTCCACATGGGAAGCTTGCTCTTTGGAGCTGTGTCCAACCCTCCAGGTAGAAGAATCCTGTAGGGCCCCTGAGCCACCGCCACATTCCAAGGTTTTCATGGACACAAACCCACATTATGACTATCCTCAGGAGAGTCCAACTCAACTCCGTCCCCTGGGAAGCTCGCCCCAGAGCCAGCAGATTGAACCTGCCTTATCGCTCGGTGCCAATGGGAATGCAAGGTGGGGTGACCAGGCATCCATTCTTAGAACACTGCTCTTGAGTCTTTCCATATGGGGCGTCCTGGAGCCATCAATAAACGATCGACTGTCCCACAGACGGAAACCTGGAGGTTTGGAGCAGCTAACATCCTCTGATGGGGTAAAACCTCCATGGCCTCATGAGTACCCCCCCTTCATGTAAGAGCCATCATGGACACAAACCTCAGCCTGAGCCAACATCTGATACTCGCCCTGAAGTCAGATGCAGGAGATCTCCATTCAGCCTATGCAGAGTGGACCTGCCTTGCCCTCGGCCCCAAACCTAATGCTAGCTTGTGTTTTCAGACTTCCATCATCACACGCCTGGCCCAATAGCCCTCAAGACTGGGAACTCTGGAGGCACAACACAGCACTCTGCCTGCCCACCTGAAGGAAAACTTTGCCCTATGAAGTTGCCCAGAAACCCTAAATAAGGATCAACCTGCATGGGCCTCGACCACACCCCAATTTCATAGGCTGCCCTGGGAATTAATGCTCTGTCTGACACAGCCTGAGCCCAGATCTCCTGACAGATACCCAGAAACTGGCCGCACATCCAGGACATTGGACCTCCCATGGCCTTAGGCCGTCATCTCTTCCCAACCTGGGTTTTCAGGCATCGGAACCTACACCTTATCTCCCATCCCTGCACAGGGGGGAACCTGATGCACAAATCAGAACTCCTCTTTCCCCATGGCAAGAATCCTTGCTATTGGCATGGTGTCAAACCTGCAGGGTAGGAGAAACCAGCATGGCTCATGAGGCCACGCCCAAGCTTGAGAGCTGCCTTGGGCAAAAACACGCATTGTGACCCTCAGCGTGAGCCCCATGTTCACGTAAGGCCTCTCAGTGGCTGGACCAAGAGCCCGCTTATGGGGCTTGCCATGCCCCTAGGCCCCCAGTGGGAACCGGAGTTTGGGTGTTCCAGTCGCCCGTACCCAAGGCTCTGCTCTGGAATCCCTCTCTTGGAGGGACACCTGAGGCAGAAAACAGGACTCCTCCCTTCCAACAGAATGACACTGACCTTTTAGGAGCCGGGCCATATCCCCAGAGAGGGAGACTCGTCCATGGCCCATGAGGCCACCCTTCCATTCCATGGCCATCCTTGACACAAAATCCAGAGACAAAAGCCTGAGAAACTGCCTCCAACTCACCCTTCTTTCATATCCCAAGGATCTCCCATCATGGTCTGTAGATCAGGCCATGCCATAGCCTCGGCCCCCAAGCCTAAGCTGAGTTTGTGTTTTCAGAATTCTGGCCCCACAAGCGTGATCCACACATCCTCCAGGCTGGGGCCGTTGGAGCCACACTGCAGGACTGTGCCTGCTCTCTCCAAGGAAACTGTGCCCATTCCATTGGCCACAACCCTGCAGATTAGGAGAAACCTCCAAGGCCCTTGAGGACATCCCTATCGTGTAGGCCGCCCTGGGCAAACAGTGGCATTCTGACAAGGGCTGAGCTACCACCTCCACTCAGACAGGCAGACCGATGATCCCAGAGACAGAAGACTGAATCAGACAGGCCCCTAGGCCCTATTCTGAACCCTACCTTTGGTTTCCAGGCGTCTGTCTTCAGAGGCCTGCTTTCAAATACCACCATATGAGGTGTCTCTGAGGCACCAAACAGAGCCCCTCTTGTCTGCACATGGGAAGCTTGCTCTTTGGAGCTGTGTCCAACCCTCTGGGTAGGAGAATCATGCAGGGCCCCTGAGCCACCACTGTAGGGGCCTGGTTAGCCAGAAGAACTTATTTGTAAACCCCGGATATAGGGGTGGGAAAGGCCAGATGGAGACATCCAATCAGTGTGGTGCGCATATTTTTACTGTGGTGAGTTGAAATTTCATTGGCCACCTGTGTGTGGGCCAGGCTCTACCACCTCTATAAAGGTTCGTCTGTGAGGCTGGTGGGGGAGGGTAGAAGGAGGAGCTAGAATAGCCGTTGTGTTAGGCATTAGAATAACTGTTCGAACAGCCATTAGAGTAGCCGCCGGTAGCCGTTAGGGTAGTCGTAGGAGTGATAGCATCGGGGTTGTTGGGAGCATCGGTGCTTTGGGATCATTGGGAGTGTCAGGAGCGGCATTGCCAAACAGCAGCACTGCCAAGATCAGCCTCGCTGCTCCGAGCCATTGTCCCACTGCGAGCAGCCTCGCTGCCCCGAGCCGCGGATCTGCTGTGTGTGGCCTCGCCAGAAAGGCCTCGCCAGTGGCCTCAGCAAGTGGCCTCGTTGGCTAGCAGCTTCGGCTGGAGCGGCCTCCTCTGGATTGGCCTGGTCTTGGGAGGGGCCTCGTCTGGGATGCGGCCTCGTCGGGAGTGGCCTCATTGGAAGCAGCCTCGTCGGGGTCATCGTCGTCGCCTTTTCATGAGAGATGGCCCCTACTGTTTGGTTTGGTTTCTGATGCTTGATGTGAAATAAAGCTTTGCTTGACTTTTGCTGTGCATCAGTCTCTTTCCTTTGATCATGTACCCTAACACTGGGGGCTCATCCAGGATAAAACGATGAGAACAGAACACACACCGGAATTTCTGGGCAAAGACTCTGGAGGTATTGGGAACTTGTCTGTCTGTCTGGTTGCAGAGCTCCAGGGTATAGCCCATCAGGGAGAAGCTGGATGTGGCCATGCTCCCCAGGGCTGGAGTGGATGAGGCGACGCCCCATCCCTCTGCTGGTAGATCAACAGGGGGTTCAAGTCCCCCTAGACAGTCGGGGGTTCGAATCCCCCTGAGCATTTGGGGGGTTCGAGTTCCCCTAGATGGGTGGGTTTTCGAGTACCCCTAGGCGGTCGGGTAATAAAGAAAGCCCCCACCAGTGGTATGTTCTGGGTAAGAATTGTTGGGCCTGAAGATGGCGGGGAAGTAGGAGGAGGCACCATTTCTACCTGTACCCTAAAGTGAGCTGATTACTTACCAAAGAACTCTGACCACCCATGAAATCAGACTGAGATCAGAATTATACATGTCTGGATCTCTACAGGAGCAGAAGACACCAGTGGCAGGTAAAGCCCACTAGGAGCTTCGGACTGATATCGGAAGATAAAGAAAAGGGGGAGGGAGCCACCAGAGGTGACCGATTGGAAAGTAATACCCCAATACAAGAGTGCCCTGCATCTGGGGACCAGCATTAACTTGGAGTCTAGTTGAAAGTACTCAAAAAACAAAGAGCAAAGGATCGCGGGGGGAAATAGTGGGAACCTGGGCGGTTAGGGTCAGGGACCTAAGTCCCCGGACCCAGGACAGCCTCCCCTGGCACTGAGCCAGAGAGAGTGCAGCAGAGAAATCAGGTCTCCGTCCCTGAGCCGCCAGTGCACCTGACCCGCCAGCGCGCCCGAGAACGAGTGGGGTCTGGCTCCCAAGAGGGGCTGGGAGCCTGGCCAGACGGCAATCCTGAAATGCGCGCGTCCCACACCCTCCCTTGGGAGAGGTGCTCATAGGCGCTAGCCTGGATCTCTGGCATCTGGAAAAACCAGACATTCCCAGCCCGGGACAGCGGGAAAAGCTCAGTGTGCGATCTCTGCTCGGAACCTCTCTGGCGGTCTGGAGCTGCCTAGACAGCCACTGCTGCCCTGGTTTTGGGTACAACGAGGAGCTCCTGCATCCCCAGGGACAGTGACTCAGAACCGACTCTGCCAGCAGCTCTTGCAGAACATTCTGAGGCTTCTCTCTGAGAGGGAGGTCAGGGTGCAGTTTGCTCTCCTCTAAAACTCCAACAACCATCAAAAGCTGTCAAGGCAAGAGAAAACAGATGAAAGAACATAAAAACCCCCAGAGAACAAAAGCCTGAAAAAAACAGTTTCCTCAGAGCCCACCCCCTTGAGGGGAGCGGGAGGACCTAACTCAGGGAACATCATTGTCTGAAAACACACGTGGCAGTCCCCTCCCCCAGAAAACCAACCAGGAAGGAAGAAAAAAAAATACTACAAGAGAACAACCACCACTACTTCATAAATACAACTTTTATTTTTAACTCTTTGCCAATATTCTGGTTCTTTTTTTTTAACCATACAGATAATTTTTTAACCTATTTACCATCACACTGAGATGTCCAGTACATCAAAATCTTTAATAACCTTCTAACCTGAACTTTTTGATACATACACCCGTGTTTTTCTTTTGCTTTTCATTTTTTTAATTCTTTTTTAATTTTAACTTAGTTTAGTCTAATTTATTCTTTTTTAATTTTTATTTTCTACTATACATATAGAGTTAAACTTCAAGGTAATCCCCTTTCCCCAATCAATGCTACCTCTATAGGCAAACCAGTTTCTAATCCCCCTGTAACTTAGGAAAGTTGAGTCCCTTAACAAAAACATTAAGATACCTTCAGGAAGAATCAAAATAACCTTCCTCACCCACACTGAGAATTTATAACCATTCTCCCAATTTTTCCTTCTGTCAGTGTTTCTGTGAATTTGTGTTTGTCCTGATAATATATAAATCTTATACTTGGGGTTCTTTCTGATGAGGTTCTTCCCTTTTTTTGCTTATATATATATTTTTTTTTCTCTTGTCATATACGTTTATCAGTCTTTTTGTTTGTCTGTTTTTGTTTGTATACTTCACAAATCTTACCTTGTGGCCCATTTGGGCTGAGCCTTCTCTTTTATCTTCCCTTTTTTTCCTCTCTCTCTCTCTCTCTCTCTCTCTTTCTTCCTTTTTTCTTTCTTCTTCTCTATTTCTTTTTCTTTTTTCTCTCATTTGGGTGGGGAACCCTGGTTGCACAGAAGCGTTCCAGGGTGCACCTTGACTGCACCACAATCGATAAGTCCACCTGCATCTGTTCAGTCATCTCTTACCAAAATGACTAGGAGGAGGAATACCCAACAGAAGAAAAATACAGAGGATGGACCTTCTGCAACAGAGCTAATGGCTATCGACATAGACAATATGTCAGAAAAGGAATTCAGACTAACAATTACCCAGGCAATAGCTAGGTTGGAGAAAGCCATGGATGACCAAACAGAATTGATTAGGGCAGAACTGAAAGCCACCAGGGATGATGTTCAAAATGCTCTCAATGAGTTCCAATGCAATCTAAATTCTCTAAAAGCGAGGGTAACTGAGACAGAAGATAGAATTAGTGATCTGGAGGACAAACAGATAGAGAGAAAGGATCAGGAGGAAGCCTGGAACAAACAGCTCAGAAGCCACGAAAACAGAATCAGGGAAATAAATGATGCCATGAAACGTTTCAATGTCAGAATTATTGGAATCCCTGAAGGGGAGGAAAAAGAAAGAAGTCTAGAAGATATAGTGGAAGAAGTTGTCTATGAAAATTTTTCCAATCTCACAAATGGAAACAGCGTTCATGTACTAGAGGCAGAGAGATTTCCTCCCAAAATTTTAGATTCTCGAAAGTCCTCACGACACCTTATAGTTAGAATGAGGAATTATGTTTCACGACAGACCCTCTTAAAAGAAGTTAGGACAAAGAAGCTCCTTACATACAGAGGAAAGCCCATTAGAATAACGTCAGACCTTTCCACAGAGACCTGGCAAGCCAGGAAGGGCTGGCAAAATATATTCAGAGTACTACATGAGAAGAACATGCAACCAAGAATACTCTATCCAGCAAGACTGACATTTAAAATGGATGGAGAGATAAAGAGTTTCCAAGACCGGCAAGGCTTAAAAGACTATGCAACCACCAAGCCGACACTGCAGGAAATATTAAGGGGAGTCCTATAAAAGAGAAAAAAATCCCAAGAATATCATTGAACAGAAATATAGAAGCAATCTATAGACAGAAAGACTTCAAAGGCAACACGATGTCAATAAAAACCTATCTCTCAATAATCACTCTCAAGGTGAATGGCCTAAATGCGCCCATAAAACGACACAGGGTTGCAGATTGGATAAAACGACAGGACCCATCCATATGTTGTCTACAAGAGACCCATTTTGAACCTAGGGATACACCCAGACTGAAAGTGAAGGGATGGAGAAGCATCTTTCATGCCAATGGGCCTCAAAAGAAGGCCAGAGTAGCGATTCTCATATCAGATAAATTAGATTTTAAACTAAAGGTTGTAGTCAGAGATACAGAAGGACACTACATAATTCTTAAAAGAACTATCCGCCAAGATGATCTAACAATTGTGAATATCTACGACCCCAATATGGGAGCACCCAATTACATAAGAAAACTATTACTCAAGATAAAGAGTCATACTGATATGAATACAATAATAGTAGGAGATCTTAATACGCCTCTCTCAGAAATAGACAGATCATCGAAGCAGAAAATTAATAAATAAATAAGAGCATTGAATGAAATATTGGACCAGATGGACCTCATAGACATATACAGAACATTCAACCCTAAAACAATAGAATACTCATTCTTCTCAAGTGCACAAGGAACCTTCTCCAGAATAGACCACATACTGGGTCACAAAGCAGGACTCAACCGATACCAAAAGATTGACTTTATTCCTTGCATATTCTCAGATCACAATGCTTTGAAACTGGAGCTCAATCACAAGGAAAAGTTCAGAAGGAACTCAAACACCTGGAAGCTAAAGACCACCTTGCTTAAGAATGCTTGGATCAACCAGGAGATCAAAGATGAACTTAAACAATTCATGGAAACCAATGAGAATGAAGACACTTCGGTCCAAAACCTATGGGATACAGCAAAGGTGGTTCTAAGGGGGGAATATATAGCCATCCAAGCCTCCCTCAAAAAAATTGAAAAATCCAGAATACACCAGCTGTTTCTACACCTTAAAGAACTGGAGAATAAACAACAAATCAAACCAACTCCACATGAAAGAAGGGGAATAATCAAGATTAGAGCAGAGATCAATGAGGTAGAAACGAGAGATACAGTAGAACGTATCAATGAAACTAGAAGCTGGTTTTTTGAAAGAATCAATAAGATCGATAAACCATTGGCCACACTAATCCAAAAGAAAAGAGAGAAAGCCCAAATTAATAAAATTATGAATGAAAAGGGAGAGATCACAACTAACACCAAGGAAATAGAAACAATCATCAGAAATTATTACCAACAGTCATATGCCAATAAGCTAAGCAACCTAGATGGAATGGATGCATTCCTGGAAAACTACAAACTCCTAAAATTGAACCAGGAAGAAATTGACAACCTGAATAGACCGATATCTAGTAACGAGATTGAAGCAGTGATCAAAACCTCCCAAAAAACAAGAGCCCAGGCCCTGACGGATTCCCTGGGGAATTCTACCAAACTTTCAAAGAAGAAATAACACCAATTCTCCTGAAGCTGTTCCAAAAAATTGAAGCAGAAGGAAAACTTCCAGACTCTTTTTATGAAGCCAGCATTACCTTGATCCCCAAACCAGGCAAAGACCCTACCAAAAAGGAGAATTTCAGACCAATATCACTGATGAATATGGATGCAAAGATTCTCAACAAGATCCTAGCAAACAGGATCCAGCAGCACATTAAAAAGATTATCCACCATGACCAGGTGGGATTCATCCCTGGGTTGCAAGGTTGGTTCAACATTCGCAAATCAATCCATGTGATAGAACAAATCAATAAGAGAAGAGAGAAGAACCACATGGTCCTCTCAATTGATGCAGAAAAAGCATTTGACAAAATCCAGCATCCGTTCCTGATGAAAACCCTTCAAAGTATAGGGATAGAGGGAACATTCCTGAACTTCATAAAATCTATCTATGAAAGACCCACAGCAAATATCATCCTCAATGGGAAAAAGCTTGAAGCCTTCCCGTTGAGATCAGGAACACGACAAGGATGCCCACTCTCACCACTCTTGTTCAACATAGTATTAGAAGTCCTAGCAATGGCAATCAGACAACAAAGAGAAGTAAAAGGTATCCAAATTGGCAAGGAAGAAGTCAAACTCTCTCTCTTCGCAGATGACATGATTCTTTATATGGAAAACCCCAAAGACTCCACCCCCAAACTACTAGAACTCATACAGCTATTCAGTAACGTGGCAGGATACAAAGTCAATGTACAGAAATCAGTGGCTTTCTTATACACTAACAATGAAAATACAGAAAGGGAAATTAGAGAATCGATTCCATTTACTATAGCACCAAGAACCATAAGATACCTGGGAATAAACCTAACCAAAGAGGTAAAGGACCTGTACTCGAGGAACTACAGAACACTCATGAAAGAAATTGAAGAAGACACAAAAAGATGGAAGACGGTTCCACGCTCTTGGATTGGAAGAATAAACATTGTTAAAATGTCTGTACTGCCTAGAGCAATCTATACATTTAATGCCATTCTGATCAAAATTCCACCGGTATTTTTCAAAGAGCTGGAGCAAATAATCCTTAAATTTGTATGGAATCAGAAGAGACCCCGAATTTCTAAGAAAATATTGAAAAACAAAAACAAAACTGGCGACATCACGTTACCCGATTTCAAGCTTTACTACAAAGCTGTGATCACCAAGACAGCGTGGTACTGGCATAAAAACAGACACATAGACCAGTGGAACAGAGTGGAGAGCCCAGATATGGACCCTCAACTCTATGGTGAAATAATCTTCGACAAAACAGGAAAAAATATACAATGGAAAAAAGACAGTCTCTTCATTAAATGGTCCTGGGAAAACTGGACAGCGATATGTAGAAGAATGAAACTCGACCATTCTCTTACACCGTACACAAAGATAAACTCGAAATGGATAAAAGACCTCAACGTGAGACAGGAATCTATCAGAATCCTAGAGGAGAACATAGGCAGTAACCTCTTCGATATCAGCCACAGCAACTTCTTTCAAGATATGTCTCTATAGGCGAAGGAAATAAAAGCGAAAATGAACTTTTGGGACTTCAACAAGGTCAAAAGCTTCTGCACAGCAAAGGAAACAGTCAACAAAACAAAAAGGCAACCCACGGAATGGGCGAAGATATTTGCCAATGACAGTACAGACAAAAGGTTGATATCCAGGATCTATAAAGAACTTCTCAAACTCAACACACACAAAACAGATAATCATATCAAAAAATGGGCAGAAGATATGAACAGACACTTCTCCAACGAAGACATACAAATGGCTATCAGACACATGAAAAAATGTTCATCATCACTAACCATCAGGAAGATTCAAATTAAAACCACATTGAGATACCACCTGACACCAGTTAGAATGGCCAAAATTAGCAAGACAGGAAACAACGTGTGTTGGAGAGGATGTGGAGAAAGGGGAACCCTCTTACACTGTTGGTGGGAATGCAAGTTAGTGCAGCTACTTTGAAGAACAGTGTGGAGATTCCTCAAGAAATTAAGAATAGAGCTTCCCTATGACCCTGCAATTGCACTGCTGGGTATTTACCCCAAAGATACAGATGTAGTGAAAAGAAGGGCCATCTGTACCCCAATGTTTATTGCAGCAATGGCTACGGTCGCCAAACTGAGGAAAGAACCAAGATGCCCTTCAATGGATGAATGGATAAGGAAGATGTGGTACGTATACACAATGGAGTATTATGCCTCCATGAGAAAGGATGAATACCCAACTTTTGTAGCAACATGGACGGGACTGGAAGAGATTATGCTGAGCGAAATAAGTCAAGCAGAGAGAGTCAAGTATCATATGGTCTCACTTATTTGTGGAGCATAACAAATAACATGGAGGACATGGGGAGATGGAGAGGAGAGGGAGTTGAGGGAAACTGGAAGGGGAGATGAACCATGAGAGACTATGGACTCTGAAAAACAACCAGAGGGTTTTGAAGGGGCGAGGTGGGTGGGAGGTTGAGGAACCAGGTGGTCGGTAATAGGGAGGGCACGTACTGCATGGAGCACTGGGTGTGATGTCAAAACAATGAACACTGTTATGCTGTAAATAAACAACAACAACAAAAAGAATCATTGGGCCTGCAGTTGTCTTTGCCTGGTTCTTTTTTGTCTGTCGTTTGGTTTGTTGTGTTTGCAGGGGACCAAGAAAGTCCCCACCAGCAGTAGGCTCTGGATGGGGATCTCTGGGCCTCCGGTTGTCTTTGCCTTGTTTTTTTGTTGTCTGTTGTGTTGTTTGTTTTATTTGGAGAAATGGGACAAGCGGGGAGTAAGGGACCTGTGACACCTCTAGGTCTTGTTCTCGAACATTTCAAGGATTTTCAAGATAAAGCCACTCAGTCAGGTGACAGGGTTTACCCAGGAAAACTAAAAACACTCTGCAAATTAGAGTGACCCACTTTCTCCACGGTGTCCGCCAGAAGGAACATTTGCCTTGGCTAAGATCTATTCTACCTTGAGTGAAGTCTTCAATCTACATCAAGACCAAATACCATACATTGTGTCCTGGCGATATCTGATAGAGGAGCCACCATCATGGCTCAAGTTCCACATTCCCCCTGCTGACAAAACCATTTCTCTCCCTCTAAGTCAGGTCAGAACACCAAAACCAGAACAGACAGATGAGGGGGAACCAGGGAAGAAAACCATCCTACCTCCATCGGATGTGGAGGATGTGGAATTCCCCTCCATCTGTCCCCAAAATCTGACTCTCAGTTCCGAGATGCTTTTACCAGTCCACCTTACAGGCAGTCGTGGTCCACCTAAGGGACCACCAAGCAGAGAGACCGCCCTGATCTTTCCCCTTTCCTCTTGTCCATGAGGTTGCTCTACCGGACGGGAGAGGGAGCCACCACCTAAGCTATATCCCTTTCTCCTCTTCTGACATCTATAACTGGAAGACCCAACACAAATCCTTTTCTGTCCACCCTCAGGATTTAATTAGTCTCTTGGAGACTATCTTTCTTACCCACCAACCTACCTGGGTGGATATTCAACAGCTCCTTATGGCTTTCTTTAATGGGGAAGAGAGGGATCGCATCATGAAAGAAACCCATAAGGTGATAAGCAAGAGACTTGGCAGGGACCTCGTTTCCACCAAATGGAGGACTACTGCCTGAGGCAACCACCCAAATGGGATCCAAACCCCGATGAAGGTAAGGAGAGCTTACGTTTCTACCGCCAGGCTCTACTGGGAGGCCTCCGTGCAGCTGCAAGGAGACCCATAAATTTATCTAAAATTAGTACGGTGACTCAAGGTTTAAGAATGAGTCTTCAGGAGCTTTCCTAGAAAGCCTAATTGTAGCCTATAAAATATATACCCTGATCGACCCTGGGGCACCCCAAAATCAGAGGGCAAATAAGTTTTGCATTTGTCAGTCAGTCAGCCCCAGATATAAGGAGGAAACTTCAGAAAATCGAAGGATTTGAAGGGAAGAATCTGACTGAGTTAGTGGGAATAGCAGAAAAGGTTTTTAACAAAAGGGATGCACAAGAGGATGAAAAACAGAAAAAAAAATTGGTTAAGGTTTTGGTATTACATGAGGCGGGAGGAGACAGGTAGGGGATAGTAAATGGAATTTAAAGCCTAAGCAGAGAGAAGGCAGGCAGGAAGATTTATGTTCAGATCAGTGTGCTTATTGTAAGGAAAAAGAACATTGGGCCAAGGAGTGCCCCAAAAGGAAGACAGCAATGCTCGCTACCAGAGACTGAAGGTGTCATGGTTCTGAGCCCCTCCCCGAACCTTGGATAAAAATTGAAGTGGAGGGGAAATTAGTTGATTTTTTTGGTGGACACAGGAGCCCAATTTTCATCATTAATTAAAACTATGGGAAAATGATCTGTAGAGTTAGTCTGGGTACGAGGAGCAAATGGCACAGAGACATAAATGAACAACAGAAAGGACTTTATATTGGGCCTCAGGAGTAGTTAAACATCGATTTTTAGTCCTCCCTAATGCCCCATATAACTTGATGGGAAGAGATCTCCTCCACAAGTTAAGAGCTGGCATTCAGTTCTCAGAAGTAGACATGACTTCAACCTTGAGACAATGCACTGTACAGGTGCTTATGGCAGCAGTAGATGAATACCTCCTTTACAAGCCAGTCTCAACACCAGAGGAGACAAAGGGGGGGAGACTTCTCCAAATCTTACAGGTCAAGTTTCCTGAGGTCTGGGCTGAAGGGAAGCCCCTGGCTTGGCCAAGGAACAACCTCCAGTGGTGGCACAATTAAAGGCTGTTCACGTTCAGCAGTACCCCTTCCCCAGGAGGCAAAGGAAGGGATCAGAAAACACATTAACCACCTCCACAGAGGCGGGATCCTAGTTCCTTGCAAATCTCCATGGAACACACCTTTGTTGCCCATCAAAAAGGCCGAGACAGGGGAGTACTGAACCATTCAGGACTTGCAGGAAGTTAACAAATGGGTTGAAGATATCCACCCGATGGTGCCTAACCCCCATACCCTACTCTTCCTCCTGGGCCCCAAAAGAACTGTGTATACAGTCTTAAATCTCAAGGATGCATTTTTCTGCATATCTTTAGCAAGGGAATCTCAGCCCCTTTTTGCTTTTGAGTGGTTCGACAAACAGAAAGGGTTTCAAGGCCAGCTCACCTGGACAAGACTTTCCCAAGGATTCAAGAATTCACCCACCATTTTTGACGAGGCCCAACACGAGGATTTGTGGGAGTACAGAACCTCCAACCCAGGAGTCACTCTGTTACAGTATGTTGATGACTTGCTGATAGCCACTGAGGACTATGAGTCATGTTTGTGGGTGACAAGAGCTTTTACAGCCTCTGCAGGAAAAAGGGTATCGGGCATCAGCAAAGAAAGCACAGCTCTCTCAGAGCCATGCCACTTATCTAGGCTTTGATCTCCATGAGGGAGTGCGTTCACTGTCTGAGTCCAGGAAACAGGTGATCACCCGATACCCCCACCCCACCACATCCCAACAAGTGAAGGGTTTTCTTGGGATGGTGGACTACTATAGGCTGTGGATACCATGGTTTGCAGAGATTGCCCGACCTCTCTATGAACTGTCAAAAGGCAGGCTCACTATGATAGAGTGGACAGCTGAGGCAGAAGGGGCATTTCAGGAATTACAAACAACCTTACTGAGTGCCCCAGCATTGGCCATCCCAGATGTTACCAACCCCTTCCACTTGTATGTGGATGAAAAAGCAGGGGTGGCCAAAGGAGTTTTAATTCAGACTCTGGGGCCTTGGTAAAGGCCAGTAGCCTATCTTAGCAAGAAACTAGATCCAGTAGCAGCTAGGTTCCCCCCCTTGCCTCTACACAATTGCTGCCACGGCCCTCCTGGTCAAGGATGCAAGTAAATTAACTTTGGGTCAAAATCTCATCTTGACCACCACCCACGCTATCGAGGGCCTTTTCTGGACTACACCAGACCAATGGATGACGAATGCCCGAGTAACGGGGTATCAGGCTCTCCTCCTCATTGACCCAAGCATGACCTTCCAGTCCCGGTGGTGCTAAATCCAGCCACGCTGCTGTCAGAGGAGCTGGCTGACCACCCACACGACTGCGGGGAAGTCCTAACCCAAGTCACAGGAGTAAGGCTGGACCCCAGAGACATTCCCCTTCCGGATGCGGAGATGACTTTCTTCACAGAAGGGAATAGATACACAGTCAATGGAAAGAGGTATGCAGGGGCTGCAGTGGTTTCCCCTGAGCAAGAACTCTGGACAGCAGCTCTGCCACAGGGAACATTGGTGCAAAAAGTGGAGCTGACTGTACTCACCAAGGCACTGCAGATGGCCAAGGTAAAACCGCCAATATCTACTATGGACCACAGGTATGCCTTTGCTACTTTCCATAGCCATGGGGATATTTATGAAGAAAGGGGCCTGTTAACAGCAGAAGGAAAAGGAATTAAAAACAGAGAAGAAATATTGGCTCTTCTACAGACTATTTGGGACCAAAAAGAGGTGGCAGTTATGCATTGCCCAGTACACCAAAAGGGGACTGTTCTGATTTCAAAAGAAAGCCAGGGACTCCGGGTGTCTCAGTCAGTTAAGTGGCTGCCTTCAGCTCAAGTCATGAGAAGAGAACTCTGAGATCGAGTCCCGCATCAGGCTTCTTGCTCGGCAGGGAGCCTGATTCTCTCTCTGTCTCTGCCTGCTGCTCCCCCTGCTTGTGCGTGCTGGCGCTCTCTCTCTCTCTCTCTCAGACAAATAAATAAAATGTTAAAAAAAGAAAGAAAAGAAAAGAAAACCAATTAGCAGATCAAGCCGCAAAGCAAGCAGCCCGAAACACATTGCAAGAGCTGGTAACACTCCTGGCTCCAGCCCTACCAGAAAAAAACGAACTATTCAGAAGGAGATTTTAAAGTATTTACAAAAATGGGCTAAATTAGACCATGAAGGTGATTGGGCTAAGACTAAAACGGGAAGTTAATTCTTCCTCGGAGATGAGGTAAAAAGTTAGTAGGCCAGATACACCAGGGTACTCATTTGAGAACACGAAAACTCATGGAACTTATAGGCAAGCAGTTTCAGGTTTCTAAATTATGGTGCATGGTTCAGGATATAGTTGATTGATGTGCTCTATGCCAGGCAGTTAATGTGGGAGGAACCAGAATGGGAAGAGGGAAAAGAGAAAGAGGTAAGGACCAGGAATTTATTGGGAAATAGATTTTACAGAAATGAAACCCAGAAAATATGGGCACAAGTATATGTGAGTGTTTTTAGATACCTTTTCAGGCAGGGTAGAGTTTTTTCTGCCATCATGAGATGGCAGGAGTGATAGCCAAAAAAACTATTAGAAAAAATAATTCCTAGGTTTGGGCTGACTCTTGCGATCAGGTCAGACAATGGCCCTGCATTTTTCAGTTCAGTCTCACAGGCATTGGCCAAGTCTGTGGGCAGTAATTGGAAAGTACATTGTGCCTACCAGCCACAGAGTTCTGGGCAAGTAAAGAGAATGAACTGGACTCTTATAGAGACCTTGACAAAGGTAATTCTGGAGATGGCAGTGGATGGTTGGATCTCCTTCCTTTTGCCCTCCTCAGGGCGCGATGTGCACCCTACTTAAACAAGGTGACCCCCTTTGAAATAAGGTTCAGGAGACCCGCTCACCCCCACTCTGCCCTCAGCTAGAAGAGTTTGTCCTAGCAGAAATGACTGATCAGTCTTTACTCCAGTCACTGCAGGCATTACAGTCTGTCTTAAAAAGAACTCACAAAGGGATCCGAACTGCCCACACTGAGATGGAGACAGAGGTGGAACCACATCCTTACCATCTGGGTTTGGATACATCGGGGACTGGGTTTAGATACATCGCCATCAAGTGGGAAACTTGGAGCTTCACTGGAAGGGAACGTTTACTGTCATCCTGACCACCCACATGGCAATAAAAGTAGAAGGCATAAGGGTCTGGATTCACACGGGTCACATCAAACAAGGCAAGAATGAGGACAAGGACGCCCCCCAGATGAAAGCCACAGCCAACGGACCGCGCTGACCGTGGACTAAAGCTAAGATTCAAAAGACTATGAGTTTATTGTTGCTCCTCTTGCTACCTGTTTATGTAAAGTATAAGTGGGAAATTAGACAAATGGAATTAGGAAAAAAGGAAAAGGTTATACAAAGCAGTAAATGGCTAACTCATCAGCCGACTGGGCACTAATGTCATTTGTATAAGAGAAAATTAGAGCGATAAAATGTTAGTCTTTCAGGCTCAATATAACATAGAACTGGCTGAAATGTCAAGGATTTGAGTAATCTCCAAAGAAAAGGGGCGAATGTAAAGGCCTACTCCATCTGAGGGAGCCATTTTGTTGTTTATGCAGTAAACATAGATCGACACTGTGCAGTAAACTTAGATAGACCCTAAGCAGTAAACATAGGTTGACCCTGCCCCTCCCAGAGGAACTTACTTGCAAAGCCCAGATACAAGGGCGGGTCAGGCAAGGTAGAGACAGTCAATCAACGGGGGGTGCACATATCTACTAGGGTGAATTGTAATTCAATGGCTGATTGTGTGTGACCTAAAATGACTGTGCAGTTTCCTCTGTGTATTGCAAACTCATTGGCCACCTGTGTATAGCCCGATAAACTAACTCTATGAAAGTTAGTCTGTGAGGCTGGGAGGGCTCGTCTTTTCGTAAGAGACGGCCCCGACCATTCAGTTTGATTCTGGATGTTTGGCGTGATATAAAGCTTTGCTTGATCTTCACATTATATCAGTCTCCCTCCATTGATTATGGAACCTAACAGATGGAAGTGTGAAAACACAAGCTACATTTCAGTTCAGTGCCCAGCTCACGGCAGTTCCAATGTGCAGCGGCTGATTGGAGATCTCCAGCACCTGAGTAATGGCAAGTGTCAGATGTCCGCTTATGCTGGAGTTTGTGTCCATGATGGCCGACGAATGGAGGGGTGGCCTCAAGAGGCCATGGAGTCTTTCCCATCCTGGGGCTTGTGAGTTGCTCCAAACAGCAAGATGTCCTTCTGCTGGAAAGAGGAGTCTGGTTGAATGACTCCAGGGTTGGATTAGACAGATTGGAGAGCAGAGCTCTCCACATGGATGCTTGGAAATCGCACCTCGCATTACCATTGAAGCCGAGGAACAGAGCAGGTCGATCTGCTGGCTCTGGGGCAAAGTTCCAAGGAGACTGAGTTGACTGGGGTTCTCAGGCTGATGGCCACAAGGCTGGTTGGTGTCCAGGGAGACCTTAGAATGTGGTGGTGGCTCAGGGGCCATGCAGGATTCTCCTATGCTGAGGGTTGGCTCCAGATCCCAAGAGCAAGGTTTCCTTCTGGGGACAGGAGGGATTTTGTTGTTGTGGCTCAGGGACCACATATTAGAACATATGTTGGTATTCCATAACAGGGCTCTGGGGACAGATGTCTGAAAACCTAAGCTAGGTTTCTGATGAGATCCCAGGCGCATATCAGGTTCAATCTTCTGATTCAGTGCCATTGACCTGCGTGTCTGCCTGGAGGTAGGTGACTATGGTGTGTCAGACTGAACATTTTTGTCCACAGTGGCCTACAAAATTGGGGTGAGCTCAGAGATCTTGCAGGTTTCTCCTAATCTGGAGGGTTTGGGCAACTGTCACTGGCAGAGTTTCCTGCAGGAGGGCAGGCCCAGTGCTATGGTTAGCTCCAGAGACCTCATCATGGAGGGCTTGTGGGCAACTGTCACTGGCAGAGTTTCCTTGGGGAGGGCAGGCCCAATGCTGCAGTTAGCTCCAGAGGCCCCATCCTGGAGGGCATGTAGGCCAGGACTTTGGGGACAGACGTCTGCTGACACAAACTCAGTTTTGGGTTAGGGGCGAGGTGATGGCAAGCCCAATCTGCACACGCTGAGGGCAGCTCCTCGGGATTTGAAATTCAGGCACCTGGGAGGCGGAATCTCAGGCTTTTCTGTCTGGATTTAGTGTCAAGGATGGCCACGGAATGTATGGGTGCCCTCATGGGGTTGGGAGATTCTTCCTCCCTGGGGATTCTGAGCAGCTCCCAAGAGTTTGGTGTCTTTCTGGGGGAAGGGAAGAGTGCTGTTTTCTGTGTCAGGGGTCCCACCCAAACAGGGATTCCAGAGATGGGTTCTAGGTCCAGAAGCCTGGATAACTCCACTGTGGGTTAGAATTTGAGCTAGGGACATGGTAGGCCAGTTCTGCGACTCCTCGTCCAGATCCTGAGGGGGGTGGTTTGGAAACGTCATCAGCTTGAGGGACACAATACCTGTTTGTGCCCTGGGAGGCCCTCCTGAGTGGGCATGATCTCATGGGCCATGTAGATAGCCTCACTCTGAGGGTTGGACAACCATCACAACAGCCAGGTTTCCTGTCATGGTGAAGGAGTACTCATTTGGGCTTCCAGGTCCCCCATAGGCAGCTATATGAGCTAAGGTCTGGGGAAAGATGCCTGAATACCTAGGTTGGGTAGAGATGACAGCCTCGGGCCAAACAGGTCCCACCTGCAGGATATGGGACCCACTATCTTGGTGGCTGACAGCAGGTCGGGGCATAGGCTGTATCAGACAGAGCATTAGTGTACCGGGTAGCCTATGATATTGGAGTGCCATCGAGGACCTTGCAGGTGGATCCTAATGTGGGGTTTGTGGGCAGACACATTGGGCACTTCTTCTTTCTGGTGGGAAAGCAGAAGGCTTCATTGTGGTTCCAGAATTCCTAACTGGAGGGCTTGAGGGTCAGGAGTATGAGGATGGAAATCTGAAAACAAGCTACAGTATAGTTCAGTGCCGATCACATGGTAGTTCCAATGTGCAGTGGCTGATTCGAGTTCCCCAGCCTCTGAGTAATGGCAAGTATCCGTTTTCTGCTCACACTGGAGTTTGTGTCCATGATGGCCGACGAATGGAGGGGTGGCCTCAAAAGCCATGGAGGTCTTTCCACTCTGAGGCTTGTTAGCTGCTCCAAACAGCAAGGTGTCCTTCTGCGGGACAGGGGGATTCTGTTAAGAGGGCTCCAGGGTCCCCAATATGGAACAATTGGATGGCAGAGCTCTCTTCAGGAACGCCTGGAAAGCCAACTTCATGTTACCATTGCAGCCAAGGAACAAGGTATGTTTGATCTGCTGGCTCTAGGTCGAATTTCCAAGGGGTCTGAGTTGACAGTGGTTCTCAGGCTGACAGGTCACAAGGCTGGTTGGTGTTTGAGGAGACCGTAGAATGTGGCGGTGGCTCAGGGGCCATGCAGGATTCTCCTATGCTGAGGGTTGGCTCCAGATCCCAAGAGCAAGGTTTCCTTCGGGGGACAGGAGGGATTCTGTTGTTGTGGCTCAGGGACCACATATTAGAACATATGTTGGTATTCCATAACAGGGCACTGGGGACAGATGCCTGAAAACTGAAGATAGGGTTCCAATGAGGTCCTAGGTGCATTTCAGGTTCAATCTTCGGACTCAGGGCCATTGATCTGCGTGTCTGAGTGGAGGTAGGTGCCTAGGGTGTGTCAGACTGAGCATTTTTGTCCAGAGTGGCCTTCGAAATTGGGGTGGGCTCAGGGGCCTTGCAGGTTTCTCCTAATGTGGAGGGTTTGGAAAACTGGGACGGGCAGAGTTTCCTTTGGGAGGGCAGGCCCAGTGCTACATTGTGGCTCCGGAGGCCCATCCTGGAGGGCATGTGGGCCATGGTTTTGGGGACAGAAGTCTGCAGACACAAACTCAGGTTAGTGTTACAGGTGAGGCAATGGCAGGCCCGATCTGCAGTCCATGAGGGCAGCTCCTCGGGATTTGAAATCCAGGCGGTTGGGAGGTAGTAGCTCAGGTTTTCTGTCTGGATTTTGTGTCTTGGATGGCCAAGGAATGTAGGGGTGGCCTCATGGGGCCGTGGGAGATTCTTCATCTCTGAGGTTTCTGTGCAGCTCCCAAGAGTTTGGTGTCTTTCTGGGAGAAATGAAGAGTGGTGTTTTCCGTCTCAGGGGTCCTGCCCAAACAGGGATTCCAGAGACGGGTTCTGGGTCCAGGTGCCTGGATAACCCCTCCAAGGGTTAGGATTTGGGCCTAGGGGACTAGCAGGCCCACTCTGTGGGCTCCTGGTCCAGCTCCCGAGGGGACTGGTTTGAAAGCATGTTCAGGCTGAGGATACAATGCCTGATTGTACCCAGGGGGGCTCTCCTGAGTGGGCATCGTCTCGTGGCCCTTGCAGCTGGTTCCCACTCTGAGGGTTGGTCATGCATCCCCAAAGCAAGGTTTCCTGCCTTGGGGAAGAAGGAGTAGTCTTTTGGGCTTCAGGTTCCCCCATAGGCAGGGATTTGAACTTAAGTCTGGGGACAGACGCCTGAAAACCCAGGTTGGGTAGGGATGACGGTCTCGGGGCACGGCAGGTCCCACCTGCAGGATATGGGTCCGCTCTCTGGGTGGCTGACAGGTTGGAGCTCAGGCTGTGTCAGCCAGAGCATGAGTGCACAGGGCGACCTAGGATATTGGGGTGCTGTCGAAGGCCCTGCAGGTGTCTCCTCACGTGGGGTTTCCAGGCAGACCCATAAGGCATGTGTTCTTTCTGAGGGGCAGGCAGAAGGCTGTATTGTGGCTCCAGAATTCCCAACTGGAGTGCTTGCAGGCGAGGAGTATGAGGACAGATGTCAGAACACACAAGCTACGGTTCAGTTCAGTGCCGAGAACATGGCAGTTCCAATGTGTAGTGACTGATGCGAAATGTCCAGGACTTGAGTAAGTGCGAGTGTCAGATGTCCGCTTATGCTGGAGTTTCTGTCCATGATGGCCAATGAATGGAGGGGTTGTTTCAAGAGGCCATGGAGGCCTTCCAACGCTGGGGCTTGGTTGCTGCTCCAAACAGTAAGGTGTCCTTCTGCGGGACAGGGGGAGTCCGGTTAGAGGGCTCCAGTTTCCCCCATACGGAATGATTCGAGAGAGAAGCTCTCCACATGGATGCCTGGAAAGCCCACCACGCATTACCATTGCAGCCGAGGAACAGGGTAGGTTCAATCCGCTGGCTCTGGGTCGAATTTCCAAGGGGTCTGAGTTGTCAGTCGTTCTCAGGCTGATGGCTCACAATGCTGATTGGTATCCAGAGAGACCTTAGAATGTGACGGTGGCTCAAGGGGCCATGCAGGATTCTCCTACCCTGAGGGTTGGACCCAGCTCCCAAGAGCAAAGTTTCCTTCTGTGGACAGGAGGGGTTCTGTTGTGTGCCTCAGGGACCACAGGTTGGGCCACGTGTTAGTATTCCCAGACAGACCTCTGGGGACAGATGCCTGAAAACTGAAGCTAGTGTTCCGATGAGGTCCTAGGTGCACGTCAGGTTCAATCTTCTGACTCAGGTACATTGACCTGCATGTCTGTCTGGAGGTAGGTTCCTAGAGTGTGTTAGACTGCGCATTTTTTTCCAGAGCGACCTGCGTAATTGAGTTGAGCTCAGTGGCCTTGCAGGTTTCTCCTAATCTGGAGGGTTTGGAAAACTGGGACGGTCAGAATTTCCTTCGTGAGGGCAGTCCCAGTGCTGTGGTGTGGCTCTGGAGACCCAATCCTGGTGGGAATGTGGGCCAGGGCTTTGGGGACAAAAGTCTGTAAACACAAACTCGGGTTAGGGTTAGGGGAAAGGTGACGACAGGCCCTGTCTGCACACCCTCAGGGCAGCTCCTTGGGATTTGAAATTGGGACTGGCTGACAGGTGGTAGCGCAGGCTTTTCTGTCTGAATTGTGTGTCTAAGGAGAGCCATGGAATGTACGGGTGACCTCATATGGCCATGGGAGATTCATCCTCTCTGGGGATTCTGCCCAGCTCCCAAGAGTTTGGTGTCTTTCTGGGGAAAGGGAAGAGTGCTGTTTTCCGTCTCAGGGGTCCCACCCAAACAGGGATTCCAGAGATGGGTTCTGGGTCCGGGCGCCTGGAGAACCCCAACGAAGGTTAGGAATTGGGCCTAGGGGCATGCCAAGCCCGATATGCGGGCTCCTGGTCCAGCGCCCTAGGCGGCTGATTTGAAAGCGTGTTCAGGCTGAGGGTCACAATGCCTGTTTGTGCCCAGGGCAGACCTCCTGAGGGGACATGATCTCATGGGCCATGCAGCTGCTCCCACTCTGAGGATTGGACTCCCATCACCACAGCCAGGTTTCATGCCATGGGAAAGGAGGAGTACCCTTTTAGGCTTCAGGTTCCCCCATAGGCAGGCATTTGAGCTAAGGTCTGGGGACAGAAGCCTGAATATCCAGGTTGTGTAGAGGTGACGGCCTCAGGCCACAGCAGGTCCCACCTCCAGGATATGGGGCCCGCTATCTGGGTGGATGACAGGAGGTCGGGGCTCAGGCTGTATCAGATAGAGCACTAGTGCACAGGGCGGCCTCTGATAGTGGGGTGCCATCGAGGGCCGTGCAGGTGGATTCTCATGTGGGATTACTGGGCAGACCCATAGGGCACTTCTTCTTACTCGTGGGCAGGCAGAAGGCTGCGTTGTGGCTCCAGAATTCCCAGTCTGGAGGGCTTGCGGGACAGGAGTGTGAGGATGGATGTCTGAAAAGAGAAGCGACGGTTCATTTCAGTGCCGAGCGCATGGCAGTTCCAATATGCTGCGGCTGATCTGAGATCTCAAGCACCTGAGTAAGGGCGAGTGTCTGTTTTCTGCTCCCGCTGGAGTTTGTGTCCATGATGGCCAATGAATGGAGGGGTGGCCTTAAGAGGCCATGAGGTTTTCCCACGCTGGGACTTGTGAGCTGCTCCAAACAGCAAGGTGTCCTTCTGTGGGACAGGGTTGTCTCGTTGAATGGCTCCAGGGTCCCTCATATGGAAAGACTGAATAGCAGAGCTCTCCACATGGATGCCTGGAAATCCCACCTCGCGTTTCCATTGCAGCCGAGGAACTGGGCAGGTTGGATGTGCTGACTCACAGGCAGAGTTCCAAAGGGCCTGAGTTGACAGGGGTTCTCAGGCTGACAGGTCACAATGCTGGTTGGTGTCCACGGAGACATTAGGATGTGGCGGTGGCTCAGGGGCCATGCAGGATTCTCCTAGCTTGAGGGTTGGACCCAGCTTCCAAGAGGTACGTTGCCTTCTAGGGACAGGAGGGGTTCTGTTGTGTGCCTCAGGGACCACATGTTGGAGCAAATGTTGGTATTCCAGAACCAGCCTCTGGGGACAGATGCCTGAAATCCTAAGCTAGGTTTCCAATGAGGTCTTAGGGCAATGTCAGGTTCAATCTTCTGACTCAGGGACATTGACTTGTGTGTCTGCCTGGAGCTAGGTTCCTAGGGTCTTTCAGACTGCCCATTTTTGTCCAGAGCGACCTGCGAAATTGGGATGGGCTCAGTGGCCTTGCAGGTTTCTCCTAATCTGGAGGGTTTGGTCAACTGTGACGGGCAGAGTTTCCTTCAGGAGGGCAGGCCTAGTCCTGCAGTGTGGCTCCAGAGACTCTGCCTTGGAGGGCATGTGGGCCTGGGCTTTGGGGACAGAAATATGTAGAGAGAAACTCGGGTTAGGGTTAGGGGAGAGATAATGGCAGGCCCTATCTGCACATACTGAGTGCAGCTCCTGGTGTTTGTAATTGGGACTGGCTGGGAGGCGGTAGCACAAGCTTTTATGTCTGAACTGTGAGTCTAGGAAAGCCACGGAATATAGGGGTAGCTTCATGCGGCCATGGGAGATTTATCCTCTCTGGTGATCCTGCCTGGCTCCCAAGAGTTTGGTGTCTTTCTGGGGGAAGGGAAGAGTGCTGTTTTCCATCTCAGGAGCTCTGCCCAAACAGAACCCAGAGACGGGTTCTGGGTCCAGGCACCTGGAGAACAACACCGAAGGTAAGGAATTGGGCCTAGGGACATGGCAGGCTCGATATGCGGGCTCCTCGTTCAGCTCCCGAGGGGGCTGGCTTGAAAGCGGGCTCAGGCTGATGGTCCCAATGCCTGTTTGTGGCCAGGGCGGACCTCCTGAGTGGGCGTGGTCTCAAGGGCCATGCCCCTGGCTCCTTCTGAGTGTTGGACTCCCATCCCAACAGCTGGGTTTTCTGCCATGGGGAAGGAGGAGTACTCTTTTGTGCTTCAGGTTCCCCCTTAGGCAGGGATTTGAGCTAAGGTCTGGGGACAGATGCCTGAATACCCAAGTTGGGTAGTTTTGACGGCCTCGGGCTATGGTGGGTCCCACCTCCAGGATACGTGGCCTGCTTTCTGGGTGGCTGACGAGTTCGGGGCTCAGACTGTGTCAGACAGAGCATTAGTGCATAGGACAGCCTCTGATAGTTTGGTGCCTTTGAGGGCAGTGCAGGTGGATCCTCCAGTGGTGTTTCTGGAAAGTCCCATAGGGCACATCCTCTTTCTCGTGGGCCGGCAGAAGGCTGCGTTGTGGCTCCAGAATTCTCAGTCTGGAGGGCTTGCGGGCCATGAGTGTGAGGATGGATGTCTGAAAAGAGAAGCGATGGTTCAGTTCAGTGCCGAGCACATGGTGGCTCCAATGAGCAGTGGCTGATCCGAGATCTCAAGCACCTGAGTAAGGGCAAGTCTCCGTTTTCCGCTCCAGCTGGAATCTGTGTCCATGATGGCCAACGAATGGAGGGGTGGCCTTAAGAGGCCATGAGGTTTTCCCACGCTGGGAGTTGTGTGCTTCTCCAAACAGCAAGGTGCCCTTCTGCGGGACAGGGGGAGTCCGGTTGAATGGCTCCAGGGTCCCCCATATGGAAAGATTGGATAACAGAGCTCTCTGCATCGATGCCTGGAAATCTCACCTTGCATTTCCATTGCAGCCGAGGAACTGGGCAGATTCGATGTGCTGACTAGGGGCGGGGTTCCAAGGGGCCTGAGTTGACAGGGATTCTCAGGCTGATGGGTTGCAATGCTGGTTGGTGTCCTGGGAGACCTTATAATATGGCAGTGGCTCAGGGACCATGCAGGATTCTCCTAGCTTGAGGGTTGGACCCAGCTCCCAAGAGGTAGGTTGCCTTCTGGGGACAGGAGGGGTTCTGTTGTGTGCCTCAGGGACCACATGTTGGAGCATATATTGGTATTCCAGAACTGGCCTCTGGGGATATGAGGTCCTAGGGCCATGTCAGGTTCAATCTTCTGACTCAGGGCCAATGACCTGGGTGTCTGCATGGATCTAGGTGCCTAGGGTGTGTCAGACTGCATATTTTTGTCCAGACCGGCCTGTGAAATTGGGGTGGGCTCAGGGACCTTGCAGGTTTCTCCTAATCTGGAGGGTTTGGTCAACTGTGACGGGCAGAGTTTCCTTCAGGAGGGCAGGTGAGTCCTGTGGTGTGGCTCTGGAGGCCTGGTCCTGGAGGGCATGTGGGCCAGGGCTTTGGGGACAGAAGTCTGCAGACACAATCTCAAGTTAGGTTTAGGGGTGAGGTGATGGCATGCCCAGTCTGTACACCCTGAGGGCAGCTCGTAGGGATTTGAACTTCGGGCGGCTTGGAAGCAGTAGCACAGGTTTTCCTGTCTGAATTGTGTGTCTACGATGGCCATGGAATGTAGGGGTGGTGTCATGGGAGATTCTTCCTCTCTGGGGATTCTGCCTGGCTCCCAAGAGTTTGGGGTCTTCCTGGGGGAAGGGAAGAGTGCTGTTTTGCCTCCCAGGTGTCCCGCACAAACAGGGATTCCAGAGACGGGTTTTGGTCCCGGGCGCCTTGAGAACCCCACTGAGGTTTAGGTTTTGGACCTGGGGCATGGCAGGCCTGATCTTCAGGCTCATGGTCCAGATAGTGAGGGGGCTTGTTAGAAAGTGGGCTCAGGTTGAGGGTCACAATGCCTGTGCCCAGGGCGGCCCTCTTGAGTGGGCGTGGTCTCATGGGCCATGCAGCTGGCTCCCACTCTGAGGGTTAGGCACCCATCCCAACAGCCTGGTTTCCTGCCATGGGGATGGAGGAGTACTCATTTGTGCTTCGGGTTCCCCCATAGGCAGGGATTTTAGGTAAGGTCGAGGGAGAGCTGCCTAAATACTCAGGTTTGGTAGAAATGATGGCCTCAGGCCATGGCAAGTCCTATCTGCAGGATACAGGGCTTGCTATCTGGCTGGCTGATAGGTGGTCAGGGTTCAGGCTCTGCCTGACAGAGCGTTAGTGCCCAGGGCGGCCTATTATATTGGGGTGCCTCAAATGCCGTGCATGGGGTTCCTCATGTGGGGTTTCTGGGCAGACCCGTCGGGCACTTCTTTCTTGTGGGTGGGAGGAAGGCTGCATTTTGGCTCCAGAATTCTCAATCTGGAGGACTTCTGCGTGAAAAATATGAGGACGGAAGTCTGAATAGATAAGCTGGGGTTCAGTTCAGTGCCGAGCACATGGAAGTTCCAATGTGCAGCAGCTGATCTGAAATCTCCAGCTCCCAAGTAAGGGTGAGGGTCAGATGTCCGCTCACGCTGGAGTTTCTGTCCATGATGGCTGACGAATGGAGGGGTGGCATCAAGAGGCCTTGGAGGTTTTCCCACGCTGGGGCTTGTGAGATGCTCCAAACAGCAAGGTGTCCTTCTGTGGGACAGGGGGAGTCCGGTTGAATGGCTCCAGGGTCCCCCATATGGGAAGTTTCGATAGCAGAGCTCTCCACATGGATGCCTGGAAAGCCCAACTCACCTTCCCATTGTAGCCGAGGGACAGGGCAGGTTCGATCCTCTGGCTCTGGGGCGACGATCCAAGGGGGCTGAGTTGACAGGGTTTCTCAGGCTGACGGGTCACAATGCTGCTTCCTTGCTGTTCAGGGGGACCTTAGAATATGTTGGTGACTCAGTTGCCATACAGGATTCTCCTAGCCTGAGGGTTGGACCCAGCTCCCAAGAGCAAGGTTTCCTTCACGGGACAGGAGGGGTTAGTTGTGTGGCTCAGGGACCACATGTTGGACCCTATGTTGGTGTTCCAGTACAGGCTTCTGAGGACAGATGACTGAATACCCCTGCTAGGGTTCCAATGAGGTCTTAGAGCCAGGTCAGGTTCAATCTTCTGACTCCAGACCATTGACCTGTGTGTCTGCTTGGAGGTGGGTGCCTAGGTTGTGTCAGACTGTGCACTTTTGTACAGAGTGACCTACGAAATTGGGGTGGTCTCAGGGGCCTTGCAGGTTCCTTCTAATCTGGAGGGTTTGGGCAACTGTGAAACGCAGAGTTTCCCTCGGGAGGGAAGGCCCAGTCCTGCGGTGTGGCTCTGGAGGCCCATCCTGGAGGGCATGTGGGCCAGGGCTTTGGGGACAGAAATCTGCAGAAACAAGCTCAGGTGTGTGTTAAGGGTGAGGGCATGGCCGGCACAATCTGCACACCCTGAGGGAAACTCCTCAGAATTTGAAGTTCTGGCAGCTGTGAGGCAGTAGCACAGTCTTTTCTGTCTGAATTGTGTGTCTAGGATGGCCATGGAATGTAGGAGTGATGTCATGGTGCCATGGGATATTCTTCATCTCCAGGGATTCTGCCCAGCTACCAAGAGTTTGGTGTCTTTCTGGTCAAAGGGAAGAGTGTTGTTTTTCGTCTCAGGGGACCTGCCCAAACAGGGATTCCAGAGACGTGTTCTGGTTCCGGGTATCTGGAGAACCCCACTGAGGCTAAGGAATTGGGCCCAGGAGCATGGCAGCCCCTCTCTGCGGATTCCTGGTCCACCTCACAAGGGGGCTTGTTTGAAAGCGGGCTCAGGCTGAGGGTCTCAATGCATGTTTGTGCCCAGGGTGGCCCTCCTGAGTGGGAGTGGTCTTATGGGCCATGCAGCTGGCTCCCACTCTGAGGGTTGGGAACCCATCCCAACAGCCAGGTTTCCTGCCATGGGGAAAGAGGAATACTCTTTTGTGCTTCAGGTTCTCCCATAGGCAGAAATTTGAGGTATGTTCTGGGGACAGATGCATGAATACCCAGGTTCAGTAGAGATTATGGCCTCGGGCCATGTCAGGTCCCACCTGCACAATACGGGGCCCAATATCTGGGTGGCTGACAGGAGGTCGAGGCTCAGGCTGGGTCAGACAGAGCATTAGTGCCCAGGGCAGTCTATGATATTGGGGTGCCATTGAGGGCCATGCAGGTGGATCCTCATTTGGGTTCTGGGCAGACCCGTAGGGCACTTCTTCTTCCTTGTGGGCAGGCAGAAAATTGCATTGTGGCTCCAGAATTCCTAATCTGGAAGGTTTTGTGGCAGGAGTGTGAGGACGGAAGTCTGAAAAGACAAGCTGTGATTCAGTTCAGTCCAGAGAGCATGGCAGTTCCAGTGTGCAGTGGCTGATTCGAGATCTCCAGCATATGAGTAAGGACGAGTGTCAGATGTCAGCTCACGCTGGAGTCTGCATCCATGATGGCCAACGAATGGAAGGGTGGCCTCAAGAGACCATCGACGTTTTCCCAAGCTGGGGCTAGTGAGCTGCTCCAAACAGGTGTCCTTCTGAGGGACAGGGGGAGTCCGGTTGAATGGCCCCAGTGTCCCCCTTATGGAAAGATTGGATAGCAGAGCTCTCTGCTTGGATGCCTGAAAAGCACACCTCGCATTCCCATTGAAGTCGAGGAACAGGGCAGGTTCGATCTGCTGGCTTTTGGGCGAAGTTCCAAGGGGGCTGAGGTGAGAGGGGTTCTCAGGCTGATGGGTCACAATGCTGGTTGATATCCAGGGAGACCTTACAATGTGGCGTTGGTTCTGGGGCCATGCAGGATTCTCCTACACCGAGGGTTGGACCCAGTTCCCAAAAGCAAGGTTTCCTTCTGGGGACAGGAGGGGTTCTGTTGTGTGGCTCAAGGACCACATGTTGGACCATACATTGGTATTCCAGAACATGCTTCTGGGGACAGATGCCTGAAAACCTAAGCAAGGGTTCTGATGTGGTCCTAGGGCCAGGTCAGGTTCAATCTTCTGACTCAGGGCCATTGACCTGCATGTCTGCCTGGAGCTTGGTGCCTAGGTTGTGTCAGACTGCGCATTTTCGTCCAGAGCGACCTACGATATTGGGGTGGTCTCAGGGGCCTTGCATGTTTCTCCTAATCTGGAGGGTTTGGTCAACTGTGACGGGCAGAGTTTCCTTTGGGAGGGCAGGCCCAGTCCTGTGGTTTTCTCCCATCCTGTAGGCCACGTGGGCCAGGTCCTTGGGGACAGAATTCTGCAGACACAAACTTGGGGTAGGGTTAGGGGCGAGGTGATGGCAGGCCCTGTCTGCACACCCTGAGGGCAGCTCCTTGGGATTTGTAATTGGGACTGGCTGGGAGGTGGTAGTGCAGGCTTTTCTGTCTGAATTGTGTTTCTAGGATGGCCACAGAATGTAGGGGTGGCTTCATGGGGCCATGGGAGAATCTTTCTGGGGATTCTGCCCGGCTCCCAAGAGTTTGGTGTCTTTCTGGGGGAAGGGAAGAGTGCTGTTTTTCGTCTCAGGGGTCCTGCCCAAACAAGGATTTCACAGAGGGTTTCTGGTTTCCGGTGCCTGGAGAACCCCACCGAGGCTTAGGAATTAGGCCTAGGGGCATGGCAAACCCACTCTGTTGTAAGTGGGCTCAGACTGAGGGTCACAATGTATATGTGTCACTAGGTATATATATATATATATATATATATATATATATATATGTATATATATGTATATATGTATATATGTATATATGTATATATATACACACACACATATACATATATACATATACATACATATATGTATATATACATATATATATAGAGAGAGAGATAGAGAGACAGACAGACAGAGAGATGAATGAATAAATAAGAAGATAGCCTCATACATATACATATACATGTACATATTTTGGTGCCCTCATGTTGGGTGTATAAATATTTTAAATTATTGTATCTTCTTTTTGGATTGTCTCCTTTACTATATCATAATGTCCTTCATCTCTTGTTACAGTATTTGTTTTGAAGTCTAGTTTGTCCCATATAAATATTGATATTTGGCTTTTTTTTAACATCCATTTACATGGTAAGTGTTTCTCCATTACCCCCCATTTAATATGCAACTGTTTTAGGTCTAAAATGAGTCTCTTGCAGCCCACATATAGATGGGCATAATTTTTTATCCATTCTGCCACCCTATTTTTTTTGAGTCAAGCTTTTAGCCTGTTTACATTCAAAGTAATTATTCATAGATATGTATTTATTGCCATTTTAGTACTTATTTTGGTGTTGTTTCTGGGGATTTTTCTGTGATCTTTTCTTGCTTTGAAACTTTGGGTCTTTCCTTTGCACTCTGAGAGACCCTTTTATTATTTCTTTCAGGACTTGTTAAGGGGTCAGAAACTCCTTAGTTTTTCTTTTTCAGGGAAACTCTCTTATTCTAAATGATAACTTTGCCGGATTGAGGAATCCTGGCCCTATCTCTCTCTATATATATCTATATCTATATCTATATCTATATCTATATCTATATCTATCTATCATCTATCTATCTATCAATCTATCTTCATCTATCTATCATTTTTACTATTCAGTACTTTGAATATATCAAGCCACTATTATCTAGCTTGGCAAGGTTCTTTTGAGAAATCTGAAGCTAGCTTTATGGGTCTTGCTTTGTATATTATGGACTTCTTTTCTCTTGCTGTTTTTAAGTTTTTTTTCTTTATCACTATATTTTGCCTGTCATTCTAGGACTGAGGTCAGGTTTACTAAGAAAGTTAGTCCTGCTAGAGCACAGTGGGTTGAGGCTTGGTGCAAGGAAGTTTAACAGCCAGTGTTGGTGCTATGCTGCTTCTTGTAGGTGATGCTGTGTTTATTCTGAGGAGCAGGAGGGGGAAATGGCACCAGCAATCACCTTTGCTCCCAGAAAGGCATTTGCCTGATACTGGCTCTATGATTTGTGCTCTGAGAAGAGCGAATAATCTCCCCCATCCCTTGTTCCCCACATGCTTCAGATCACTATTTCAATGGTTTCTGCCCCTTGGTTGTGTGCCTGCCTTCCCTCCAGGAGCAGCACCGTGTCCTCAGGGCTCTGACACAGTCATGGCTGCTGACCCTTAAAACTCCAGGCGTTAAGACCTACTGGCTGCAAAAATTCATTTAAATCAGTCTCTTTCATTTCCCAAGCCAGTGGCTTTGGGGAAGCTTTCTTCTTGGACTTTCCTAATATGTTCTTCTCTCTCTGTCCTTCTCCAAGTCCAGAGCATGCTCCCCTCTGTGGCACTAGTGACTCATTTCTTCCCTAAACCACTTATCTGCACTTCTTACCTTTCCATGTGGCCTCTTCTGTCCTTTTAGTTGTGGAGTTTCTTCTGTCAGACTTCCAGTTGATTTCTGGGTTATTTGGGATAATTTGACAGTTTTCTGCTTGCATTCTCAGGATGATATAAACCTAGGGTCCTCCAGCTACACTGCCATCTTCCTCTCTCTCTCTTGTTGCCTAGATTTAATATGTGTTCTCAGTGCAGAATTTACACTCTCAGGTTATAGGTTGTTTGTCTTCTTGCCAAAAGAAAACATCTATCTTTATAATTCATGTGGACACTGAGGAAATCTTTCTTATTTTCCATCTCATTAACTAGATGTGGCCAGCTCTGGGACTAACACAACACACTCTTCCCCCAGTATTCATGGCCTTTTCACTCTACCTGAAGTTTTACCTTCCAATTCAGTGGTTTTTAATTAAGACAATAGAAGACAAATCCAAAGGGTTTTGTATGAGCCCCTTTTGAGAAGACACTTGTGAGGAGAGTTGTGTAGATGATATCAAATACCATCTGTAGATTAAAATTTACAGTTCCTTCATTGCCAAATGAGAAAGGACAATGAATCTTTCCTTATTGGGAAGGAAGACCTCAGAAGAAAGTAGAAGTAGGGGAATAAGCTTTAGTGAATTTGTTTTATAGCTTTGACCCAGGGTGAACAAGAGTCATCATGTGCCTGGCTGGCATTCATAAAAGGCCTAACAGATTCTGCAGGGAATGCAATGTGTGAAAGGAGGGGACTGTTAAAAGGGAGAGAATTAATAAGGTCTGAGGGGAGTAAATAGAGTTGTGAGGTGTCTGTAAACTGAGACCTGTGAGTTCAACCAGTCAATAATTGTGAGTGACTATCTGGTCAGCCTTCAACATCTAGATGATCTCTGTCTTATGGGGCTTCTGAAGCTCTTCCAGGAGGTGTTGTGTTGCTAGGGCTTCATTCTAGGCATCTGGGGTGAGTCCTTGTCATTTGGCAGCCCTCACTGTCTTCTCACTGTGCCTTAACACTTTATTGCCATGTGAACTTCACTTGAACACAAAAGTACTTTTCATGACCTGAATTTGTGGGTGGTGACCTGGACCACCACAGAGTTGGTGGTAGTGAGAGAGGGAAATGTCTCACCCTGCTCCCTGGTGCCCCTGTCTGAAGGCATCCTGCAGACTTCTTACCAACTAGGTCAGTGGAAAACAGGCTCTGTCCTAACTTCTGTCCAATTCAGGGGCTGCGAGATGATATATTGGTTCTCTGAAGTAAGACATCATTGGAATAAATGATGTGAAAAGTCCACCTCCCAGGGCACCTCTGCCTTTCTTTTTTATTGCAGCACCCCAAAGTCAATGTAGCAAGTGACAAATGAAATCCCTTCATGGGAGTCATCATCGAAAAGGGGAGGTAAAGTGTAGTGATCTTTGATGGGTGTTATTTCTCCTCCATAACTGACAGAAAACTGTTATTAATAACTAATTGTGGGCCAAGCTAGTGCTATCATATTTGACTCTTCTAACAAGGAAAGGTGTCATGCCTTTGTCATTCAGTTTTTCAAATGCAGCCCAATTGTTGAGTCATTTTTCAAAAGTCACAGAGCTAGGTAATGGGGAAAGCTGAATTGGTCTCCAGAATCCATTTTTTAAAATATTTTATTTATTTGACAGAGAGAAATCACAACTAGGCAGAGAGGCAGGCAGAGAGAGAGGAGGAAACAGGCTCCCTGCTAAGCAGAGAGCCTGATATGGGGCTCGATCCCAGAACCCTGGGATCATGACCTGAGCGGAAGGCAGAGGCTTTAACCCACTGAGCCACCCAGGCGCCCCCAGAATCTATTTTTATTACTTCGTCTTCCTGGGATTTTTCTTGCAATGTCCAAACCAAAGCCCCAGTTGCCCCTTTCCACATATGAAGGTACCTATCTGGATCACGACATGCCCAATTCCTTGACCTCGGCTTAAATGCTGCACCGTTTAGATGCATCTGCCAGAATTATAGGAATTTATAAATTGAAACCAAAAAAAAAAAAAAGGAAAGAAAGAAAAGAAAAAGAAAGGAAGGAAAAGAAAAGGAAAGGAAATGGAAAAAAAAGGAAAGAAGAGAAAAGAAGGGTATGCTAATCTGAGAAAAGGGAAGAAGAAGTGTTGCAACTCTACACAATGAAGAATAAAATGTTTACCAAGGGACAGGTTTACCAAGGGTGAGGTCCTTATGGCCAAGGGCTTTTTTATTTTATTTTATTTATTTATTTGACAGATAGAGTTCACAAGTAGTCAGAGAGGCAGGCAGAGAGAGAGGAGGAAGCAGGCTCCCTGCTGAGCAGAGAACCCAATGCAGAGCCTGATCCCAGGACCCTGGAATCATGACCTGAGCCAAAGGCAGAGGCTTTAACCCACTGAGCCACCCAGGCACCCCTGGCCAAGGGCTTTTGCTCAGGTACCAGTATCTTCCCTCATTTACATTTGTATTTGTTTATTCAACATTAGTTGAATGGTCATGGCAAGTGAAAATCTAGGGCTTCTTCATCAGGACTAGCAGGGAACAAAAGGATCAAGTTCCTGCCCACATTTCATGAGAAGGATTACAGGGTGATATAGTGTCCAATGGTGCTGGTGCTGTGGAGAAAAAAAAAAGAGAAATGGAGGTGGAAAGGGAGGGTATTTCAGACTGGTGGTCAGGAAAGACCTCTCTAAAGACCTGACAATTGAGCAGACACACAGAATGTGCATATATGTAGGAAGAGTTTCCCAAATAAAGGGGACACTCAGCAAATGCCAAGACCATGAAAAATGCAAAGAGTTTTCTATATCCATTGCTAGCTTGTGATTCCCTGGGGTGCAGTAGTGTGGACAATGACAGAGAAATTGGAAAGGAAGGCTTAGAAGTAATCTAGTAACCAGGTGATGTAGGACACTGCAGGGCATGGTACTTGATTCAAAATTCATTCTATAATGGAAAACACTGAAGGAAGGGCATGACCCAATTTATGCTTTAGAAGGAGTTTGGCAGATGGATGATCATGGTGGCCAATGGGTAGGCCTGTAGCACCTGAAGGTGCTTATGGAGTTGTTCTTGTGAGAAATGGCAATGGACAGGGCAAGAGAGAAAGAGACAGAGGTTTGAGAGGAGAATAGATTCAGGATGTATTTTGGAAAATAGACCTGCCATGTCAGGGCTGGTGCAACAAATAGACTGGGAAAAGTGAGGGTAAGAGGGTGGTGAAAAGAAGTTAAAGAGACAAAGAGATGTGGGCAGGAGGAGCACTGAGGAGGATGTCCAACAGTGCCGAATTTATTCAGGGCAGTGAGACATTATATAGCCAACAGAAATAATTACAAAGAAGTGTCCATCATTAGCTAATTACGATGTTACATATGCATGAAACACTCCAGACTTCCCCATTAACTACTTCTCAAGGTCTAAATGCGGATCTTCCAAGGTCAGTGGTCTTTGTCTTCAGATAATAATTACAAAGAAGTAACAACAAACCTGAGAGTGTTCTTTGAGCTGTGCTGGAACAGCAAGGACCAGTTAAGAATTTAGGACCCCACCCAAATTGCTCTCATCTCACTAGTAAACGTGTGGGAAGTCTCGTAGGTGAGAGCACAACACATAGCACAGACCCTTTCTCAGTGCAACTCAACTTTTCCATCCTAATAAGCCTTTTGTTAGGCTATTAGGACTTTAAAGGAGACACAAGTCAGGGCCTGGTTTGGTCCTTATCTCAAGCCTTATTGTGACCTCCCACACTGCCAGGTTTGTTGATGAGCTGGAGGGAGATATCAGAGGGATGATAGAAGGGTCATGTGCTGGTGTCCTGAGCAACTGCGTGAGGAGAGGTGCCATTTAAAAGATGAAGAAAGTTCTAGATGAGTAGCTCTGGAGGTAAGGGTGAAGTGAAAGAGTTATGAATCAAGGGCTCAGAAACAGAACTATAAGACTCGAGTTTTCTGTTTGAACTCTGTGTGGGGATAATGTGTGAATAAGGGTATTTGCCTGAGAGTGAGCAGAGAGTGTTTGTGCTAATTTCTAGTTGCCTAACCTCCAGAAAATCACCCACAAGTATTTCCCTTTACCTTCAAAATGGGGATTGACTCACTTGCCAAAGGATCTTGTGGGTATACAAATTCCTAGGGGAATACAACATCCACATAAAAGAAATAAGGTACACTAAAAGTGCTCCATGATGAGTCCACAATTATTAGGAGGCATGCACAGGTAAATTAATTGGGGTCAGAGAAATTTGTCATCCCAGCCTTCTCTCCAGGGGAAATATAGTTTAATTACTTCCTTTCCCACCACCACTCCTGGCCATATTAGTAACTGCATGTTCCAACAACATTTTAAAAAAGGTTTTATGTATTTATTTGTCAAAGACAGAGAGAGAGAACAAGCATGCAGAGCATTAGAGAGAGAGAGAAGCAGGCTCCCCACTGAGCAAGGACCCCGATGCAGGACTTGATCCTAGGATTTGGGATCATGTCCCCAGCAAAAGGCAGAGGCTTGCCCAACTGAACAACCTAGGTGTCCCTTCCTGCAACATTCTTAAAAACAATTTTTTAATCCATTCAATTGCTATAGCAAGTTGTCAAAAATTGGTCATATTTAGGTCAATTTCCATAATTTCCATTCTGTCCCACTGTTTACTTAAATCTATTATTTCCTCTATAGCACAATGTCCCAATTACAAAAAATTTTCTTGTACGTCTTAGAAAAGGATTAGAATAGGGTTTGAACATTCAAACATTGTTCCTTTTTTCCCCATAATTGTTTTGTCTATTGCTTCCTTTGCCTTTCCTATACAATTTTATTTTATTTTAAAAATTCTTAAAGATTTATTTATTTTAGAGAGATAGAGTGCAAGTGGTGGGAGAAGCAGAGGTAGAGGTAGAGAAAGCCTCATGTAGACTCCGTGCTAAGTGCTGAGCTGGACACAGAGCTTGATCTCAGGACCCCAGGACCCTGACCTGAGCCAAAACTCAAGAGTTGGATGCTTAACCAACTGAGCCACCCAAGCATCCGCTGGGTAATTTCAGATTTAGCTTGTCTATATCTATCAACAAAGCTTACTAGGAACTTGCTTGGGATTTAGAATCTAAAGATCAAATTGGAAAAAATATATATTATCATATTATTGATACTTTCAACTTTGAATATAATTTGTATTTCCTTTTATTTGAATATCCTCTTATTTCATTCTTCGGTATTTTGTCATTTTCAGTGTGTACCTCCTGCTTATATTTTGCTTCCTTTCCTAAGAATTTAATTTTTGTAGGCTATTGTATTTTGGTTTTTCTTTACAAATTTTAAATTTGTAAAGAAAAAATTCCAGCAATTTTACATTGCTGGAATACAGAAATTCTTTGACGAATTTTGTCACATTTCCACTCACTCATTAGTTTAGGAGCATTTTGAGGATTTGTTGGGACTTTTCAATGTTAAAAACTGTCTCCTGTGAACAGAGGAAGTTCTAGTTCTTCCTTTCCAGTAAGTATACCTTTTAAAAAATTTTTATCTTATTGCACAGTCTAGGACTCAATTAGCTTATATTGTAGAGTGCTGAGGGTGGATAAGCTTGTATTCTTCTTGATGTTAGGGAAATAATTTAGTCTTTCATAATTAATAATGGTAATACTTGTTAGTGCTTTTTGTTTCTTAATATGAATGGTGTTCATTAGGTTAACAAAGTTCTACTCCTAGTTTGACAAATGATATTTTTTATAGTAAATGAATGATAAGTATCACTGAATTGTTTTTCTGCATCTGTTGAGATTTTCACAGGATTTCCCTTAGCGCATCAGCTGATCCTATGAATTACAATGATTGATTTTCCTGATATTCAAGGAGCTTTGCATTCTGGGAGTGAATCTCACTTGGTTGTAATGTCTCATCCTTTTCATATATTGGTATAATTGCATCACTAACATTTTTTGAGTATCATTGTGCTTATGTCAATGGGAGTTGCTTCTTTAGTCTTGTAGCTGTGTTTTATTTTTGTTGGTTTGGTACTTAGGTGTACTGATGAAATGAGTTAGAAGGTATACCTTCTTCTTCTGAAAGTTCCTGTGTAGAATTAGTATTATGTCTTCTTAAATGTTGGGTAGAATTCACTAGTGAAAAAATATGGGCCTAAAGTATTCTTTATTTTTTTTCCCTTTCTTTCCTCTTCTCCTCTCCTCTCCTCTTCCCTCCCCCTCTATTCTTCTGTCTCTTTCTTTCCTTTTCTCTCTCTCTTTTTCTTTCTCATTCTCTCTCTCTCTCTCTCTCTTTCTTCTTGTTCCTAAATGTTGCCTTTCCTTTCTCTTCCCTTTCCTTTCTTCCTTCTTTCTTCCCTCCCTTCCTTCCTTTCCTTCTTTCTTCTTCCTTTTTTTTTTTTTTTTGGTCCCTTAAATTCCATATATAAGTGAAATCATATATTTGCCTTTCTCTGTCTAACTTATTTCACTAAGCACTTTACCTTCTAGATTTATCCATATTGTTGCAAATAGCAAGATCTCATTCTTTTTTATGGGTATGTAATTTTCCTTTTTAATATACCAATTTTCTGTATCCATTCATCTATGTGTGGTATTCTATTTATTTTATTGATTCAGTTGTAGTTGGAATTGTCTTATTTTGTCTTTCAGCTAGTTTGTTTTTGTATAGTAAATGCAGAAGACATTTTATACTCATTTTGTATCTTGAAACTTGACTAAATTTATTACTTCTGACAGTGTTTGGTGGAATCCTTGGGTTTAATATCTTCCTTTGTGGTTTTGATCCTTTTCATATTTTTTTCTTGCTTTTACTAGAACTTCCAGTACCATTTTGAATAAAATTGGCATGGGTAGGCATCCTTATCTTCTTCCTGATCTTAGAGGAAAGATTTCTGTTTTTCACTGTTGAGTATAATGTTAACTGTGGGCTTGACTTCCATGGTTTTTATTATGTTGAGTTACCTTTCTTCTATACACAATGTATTGAGTTTTTTTAAATCATGAAAAGGCACTTAATTTTGTGAAATGTTTTTTTCTGCTTTAACTGAGATGATCATGTATATAATTTTTGTTCTTTATTCCACTTATGTGGTGCATTATACACATTGATATATATAAACCATGCTTTCATCTTATGGATAAATCCCACATGATCACAATGTGTGATCCTATTGATACACTGTTGAATTGTTTGCTAGCCTTTGTTGAAAAAAAATTGCATCCATATTCATTAAGGACATTGACCTGTAATGTTTTCTTCTAGCTTCCTTGAATGGCTTTTGTCCCAGGGTAATGCTGGCCTCATAAAATAAATTTGGACATGTTTCCTACTATTCAGTTTCTCAGAAGAGTTTTAGAAGAAACAGTATTAATTCTTCTTTCGATGTTTGGTAGAATTCTCCAGTGAAGCAATCTAGTCCTGGGATGTTCTTTACTGAGAAGCTGTTTACTGATTTAATCTTGTGTGAATTCACGGTGCCTAGATAGACAAAATCTGACTTGTATATGCTTTCCCAGATGAGACTAATTGAAAAGCAAATGAGTACCCAGAAGGCCCAACTTCCTTTGAAGTTTCTTGGCTGAAAGTGACCAGATTCTTACCATGGCTCAAGGTTTTCATCTGTGGAGTAAATGTTTTAATTTTGAAGAAAAATGGGCACTTGGCGATGGTTACATACTTCAAGAACTCCTTGCCTCCTGTTTTGTACTTGCACTGGGTGTATTGATATGACCCCAATTAAAGTGGAGACAAAACTTGGTTTGAGGCCTTTAGCCTTTGAGAGGACTTGGTCCCAAAGTCTCTCTTTTCTACTACTAAGGTGTCTGGAGTAATCTTTTCATTCACCATCTCAGGGTTTGCTGACCAAGTCTGACAAATCTCCTTCAGCATTATTTGTCTGTTTAGATTTATAAATTTCTCACTGAGTGTTTGTAGTTGTGTTTCCAGGAATTATCCATTTCTTCTACATAACTTAAATTTGGCATATGAGGCCATTTCTGGTTCTGGTTATCAGATGTTTTCAATTTTATTTATTTGTATGTATTTTCTCAGTCTACCTAAAGATTTGTCCATTTTGTTTATCCTTTTAAAAAACTAGCTCTTAATCTCATCCATATTCTCTCTTGTTTTTCATGTATTTAATTTATTTTCATGCTAATGTTTTGTGTGTGTGTGGGTGTGTTTTCTTTATCTTTCTGCTTCCTTTTTGCTTATTTTTTAAAAATGTTTGTTCTATTTATTTTAAATGTGAAGTTAGGTTATTTGAGATATTTCTTTTTTTTTTCCTTAATGTAGGTATTAAAAACTCTAAATTTGTCTCTTTGAATTGCTTTTGCAGCAACCTGAACATTTTGGTGTGTTGTGTGTCAATTTTTTTTTTTTTTGCTTCAAGGTATTTTTATTTCCTTTCTTTAAGGGATTACTTAAATCCAGTTAGTTGACATACAGTGTAATGTTGGTTAAGGTGTACAGTTTTGTTATTCAATTCTTACATCCATCACCCAATGCTTATCACAAGAAATGCACTCCTTAATCCCTATCACATATTAACCCATCCTCCCATCCACTTCCCCTCCAGTAAACATCAGTTTGTTCCTTATAGTTAAGTGTCTGTTTCATGGTTTGATTTTCTCTATCCCCTATAATAATTTAGTTTGTTTCTTGAATTCCCTATATGAATGAAATCATATGATACTTATCTTTCTCTGACTGACTTATTATACATAGCATGATACTACTTAGCTTCATCCACATCATTGTAAATGGCAAGATTTTATCCTTTTTTATACATGACATCTTTATCCATTTATCAGGTGATGGAAGTTTGGGCTCTTTCAATAATCTGGCTTTTTACATAATGCCAAATTATAGAAATACCGGAATGCATATATCCCTTGGAATTAATATTTTTCTACTCTTTGGGTAAATGCATACTAGTATCTTTATCAAAGACATGACTATAAAATTGTTCTATTCTAAACTTATTTAGAAACCTCCATACAGTTTTTCAGAGTGCTTGCACTAGTCTGCATTCTTATCAACAGTGCAAGAAGTTACCCTTTCTTCTTATCCTGCCTTCACCTGTTTCTTGTATTGTTAATTAAAGCCATTCTGACAGGTGTGAGGTGATAATTCACTGTAGTTTTGATTTGTATGATGATGAATGATGTTGAGCATCTTTTCATGTGTCTTTTGGCCATCTGTATATCTTCTTTTCAAAAATGTCTATTTATGTATTCTTCCCATTTTATAGTCAGATTATTTGTTTTTGGTGAGCTGTGTTTTACAAGCTCTTTCTTTCTGTATTTTGATGCTAACACTTTATCAGGAATGTCATTTGCAAATATCTTCTCACATTCTATAGGCTGCCTTTTAGTTGTGTTATCTCGTTTGCTCTGTCCAAGGCTTTTCTCTTGCTGAAGTCCCAATAGTTCATTCTTGCTTTTGTTGCCCTTATCTCCAGCGATGTATCTAGCAAAATGTTGCTACTGGGATGTCAAAGATGTTGCTGCCTGTGTTTTCTAGGATTTTGATGATTTCCTGTCTCACGTTTAGGTCTTTCACTTGAATTTATTTTGGGGTATGGTCTAAGAAAATCGTCCAATTCCATTCTTGTGGATGTGGCTGTCCAGTTTTACCAATACCATCTGTTGAAGAGACTATTTTTATTCATTATATATTCTTTCATTCTTTGTTGAAGATTAGTTGACCTTAGAGATAAGGGTCCAATTCTGGGTTCTCTATTCTCTTCCCTTGACCTAAGTGTCTGTTTTTGGGCTGGTACCTGTCTTGATGTCTAAGGCTTTGCAGCATAGCTTGATATCTGGAGTCATGGTGTTTTGTTTTTGTTTTTTTGTTGGTCTTTTGTGATTCAGTATAAATTTTAGGATTGTTTTGTTCTATGTCTGTGAAAAATGCTGGTGGTATTTTAATAGGGATTACATTGAATGTGTCGATTGCTTTGGGTATATAGACATTTTAATAATATTTGTTCTTCCAATCCATGAGCATGGAATGATTTTCCATTTCTTTGTGTCTTCTTCAATTTCTTTCATAAGTATTCTCTAGTTTTCAGAATACAGATCTTTTGCCTCTTATTCATAGATATTCTATTGGTTTTGGTGCAATTGGAAATGGGATCAGTTCCTTTACTTTTTTTTCTGCTGTTTCATTATTAGTGATAGAAATGCAACAGATTTCTCACATTGATTTTATATCCTACAACTTTGCTGAATTCGTGTATTAGTTCTACCAATTTTTTGGTCAGATTCATTTTTTTTCCCCATGTTGCTGACCAGACTTCCCAAAACCATTTGTTGAAGAAGTTGTATTTTTTTCATTGGATATTCTTTCCTGTTTTGTGGAAGATTGATTGACCATATAGCTGTGAGTTCATTTCTGGACTTTTTATTTGTTTCATTGATCTATGTGTCTATTTTTGCACCAGTACCATTTTGAACGTGTTTCAATCATTAAAGTTTTGGAATATAACTTGAAGTCTGGAATTGTGATGCCTCCAGTTTTGCTTTTCGTTTTCAAGTTTGTTTTGTCTCTTTAGGTATTTTATGGTACTGTATATAATTTAAGATTGCTTGTTTTAGCTCTGGGGAAAATGGTATTGGTATTTTGATGGGGATTACAGTAATTGTAAATTGTTTTGGATAATAGAGACATTTTAACAATATTTGTTCTTCCAGTCCATGAGTATGTTAGAATATTTTTCCTTTTTTTGTTTCATTTTCTATTTCTTTCATCAGTGTTTTACAGTTTACAGATAAAAGATTTTAACACTTTGGTTAAGCTTATCCCTAGGCATCTTAATGTTTTTTATTGCAAATGCACATTTGTTCCTTAATTTCTCTTTCTCCTGCTTCGTTATTGTTGTATAGAAATGCAGCTGGCTTCTATATGTTGATACTGTTCCCCGTGACTTCATTGAATTTGTGTATTTGTTGTAGCGATTTTTTGTGGGGGATTCTTTCAGGTTTTCTGTATAGATTTTCATGCCTTCTACAAGATAGTAAAGTTTATCTATTTAGATGCCTTTCCTTTTTTTGTTGTTGCTCAATGGCTGTGGCTAGGACTTCTAGTACTTTGTCAAAGAACAGTGGAGAGAGTCGATATCCATGACATGTTTGATGGTAAAGGAAAAGCTCTTGGGTTTATTCCATTGAAGATAGCATCCCTGGGTTTCTCCTATATGGCCTTTGTTATATGAAGCATGCATTCCCTAACCCTACTTTACTGAAACTTTTATCATGAATGCATGTTGTATTTTGTCAAATACTTTTTCTGCATCTGTTGCATGATCATATGATTCTTAGACTTTCTTTTATTAATGGCTGTATCTTGTTGACTGATTTGGAATATTAAACCACAATTGAATGTTACAAATAAATCCCACTTGATCATGGTGAATGATTTTTAAAAAATGTATTGTTGGTTTAGTTTGCTAGTATTTTGTTTTGGAATTTTGATTTAAGTTCTGTAGAAAGTTTGATGTATTCCTTAAAATAATGTTTTTTTTTCTGCTGTTTTGGTGTGGAATATTCTGAATATAGATGCTAAATCCATCTGGTACACAGTGTCATTCATATCCACTCTTTCCTTATTGATTTTCTATCTGGATGATCCTTTGATCAATGTAAGCAGGATGTTAAATTCTCTTACTGTTATTGTATTATATTATTTTCTTTTTTGTTAACTGTTTTCTATATCTGGGTACTTCCATGTTGGCTGCATAAGTGTTTACAATCATTAAATCTTTTGTTGTGTTGTTCCCTTCATAATCATAGAGTGTCCTTTTCTCTTTTTATAAACTTTATTTAAAATATACTTTATTACAAAAAAAATAAAATAAAATATACTTTATTACAAAGTCTATTTTGTGTGATATGTTTTTCTACTTCAGATTTCTTTTGATATCCATTTGCATGATGAATGTTTCTCCATCCTTTCAGTTTCTATCTGCAGGAGTCTGTAGGTCTGAAATGAGTCTCTTGTAGGCAGCATATAGATGGGTCTTGTTTGTTTATCCATTCTGTCAGCCTATGTCTTTTGATTGGCCCCTTTATTCCATTTACCATCAAAATAATAAGTGACAGATATGTTATTAATTACCATTTGCTACTTGTTTTGTGATTTTTTCTTTTCTTTCTTTCTTTTTTTTTTTTTTTTTTTTTAGTTCTCCCATCCTTTCTTCTCTTTCTTTCATGGTTTTCCAGTTTTCTTTAGGGATATACTCGATTCCTTCTCTTTATTTTACATATCTGTTACTGCTTTAATGATTTGTGGTTATCATTTGGTTTATAGGTGATATCTTCTGAATATAATAGTTTATATTGAGTTGATGGCCACTTAATTCTGAACTCATTCTTCCTTCCATTACTCCCCATATTTCAGATAGTTAATATTGTATTTTACTTCCTTACATTTCTTAATTCCTTGACTTATTTTTACAGAAATACTCACTTTATTGTTTTGTGGTTTTTTTGCTTTTCATACTCTCCCTTATGGTATTTTGTTTCCATTCAAAGAATGCACTTTAATATTAATGATAACGTTGTTGCAGTGGTCATGAAACCCTTTAATTTTGTTATTCTGGGAAGTACTTCACCTCTTCTTCTCTTCTGAATCAAAGCCTTCCCGGATAGAGTATTCTTTGCTGCAGATTTTTCCCATTCAACACTTTGTATATACCATGCTACTTTTTTCTAAGATACAAAGCTTCTGGTGAACAATCTGCTCATAGCCTTGTGGGGTTATCTTTGTATATAATTATCTTCATTTCTCTTACACCCATTAAATTTCTTTCCTTGTCACTCTTTTCTGCCATTTTAATTGTCATTGTTTGGTGTGGACCTGCTTGCGTTGATTTTGTTAGGGTATTTGTTTGTCTCATTAGTGAGCATCTCTGTTTCCCTTCCCATATTTTAGAGTTTTCTGGTATTATTACTTCAAATATATTTTCTGCCCCCCCCCGCCCCCGAATTTCTTCTCCTTCTGGGTTCCCTATAATATGAACAATATTATGCTTTGTAGAGTCATTGAGTTCTCTATGTCTATTTTCATTGACAGTATTTGTTTCTCTCTCATCTGTTCAGTTTGATTGCTTTCCATTATTCTATCCTCCAGGTCAGTTACACATTTCTCTGGTTCCTATAACCTATTATTTATCCCGTTTACTCTATTTTTAATTTCATTTATTGAGTTCTTCATCTCTGATATGTTACATTTTGTATTTCTTTGTTAAGGGTCTCACTGATGTCATGCACCCTTTTCTGAAATGCAGTGAGTGAATATCTTTATGATCATTACTTTGAGGCTTTGGTCAGGAACACTATTTCTGTTTCACTTAGATCTTCTGCTGTGATTTTGTCCTGTTCTTTCATTTGAAATAGAATTCTCTGTCTTCTCATTTTGTCTGACTCTCTGTGTCTGTGTGTTAGGAAAGTGAGTTACATCTTCTACTCTTGGAAATAGTGCCTTGACATATTTTTTAAAAGACTTTATCTATTTATTTATTTGAAAGAGACCATGAGTTGGAAGAAGAGGGAGAGAGAATCTGAAGCACACTCCACGTTGAGCATAGAGCACAAAGAGGGCTTGATCCTGCCAACACAAGGTCATGACCTGAGCCAAAATCAAGATTCAGTTACTTAAACAACTGAGCCACCCATGTGCCCCACAAGTAGTGTCTTTGTGAAGAAGAAATCTTAAAGTGCACTGAAGTGAAGTATACCCTGTTCACCAGAAACTGGCACTCCAGGGGAATCTCTTTTTTTTTTTTTTTTTTTTTTTAATTTATTTTTTTCAGCGTAACAGTATTCATTCTTTTTGCACAACACCCAGTGCTCCATGCAAAACGTGCCCTCCCCATCACCCACCACCTGTTCCCCCAACCTCCCACCCCTGACCCTTCAAAACCCTCAGGTTGTTTTTCAGAGTCCATAGTCTCTTATGGTTCGCCTCCCCTCCCCAATGTCCATAGCCCCCTCCCCCTCTCCCAATCCCACCTCCCCCCAGCAACCCCCAGTTTGTTTTGTGAGATTAAGAGTCATTTATGGTTTGTCTCCCTCCCAATCCCATCTTGTTTCATGTATTCTTCTCCTATCCCCCTACCCCCCCATGTTGCTTCTCCATGTCCTCATATCAGAGAGATCATATGATAGTTGTCTTTCTCCGATTGACTTATTTCACTAAGCATGATACGCTCTAGTTCCATCCACGTCGTCGCAAATGGCAAGATTTCATTTCTTTTGATGGCTGCATAGTATTCCATTGTGTATATATACCACATCTTCTGTATCCATTCATCTGTTGATGGACATCTAGGTTCTTTCCATAGTCTGGCTATTGTAGACATTGCTGCTATAAACATTCGGGTACACGTGCCCAGGGGAATCTCTTATGTGTGTTATTTTTTTCTCAGTTGTGTGTGTGAGTCACTTTCCCTTTCTGTGCAGACTTCTTTACTGGCTGCCTACCTCTTGTGGTCTGAGCTTGCCTACTCTGGTGTTAGTGAAACCCAGGCAGCCCAGTTCTAAGTATGGCATGACCAATGGTGGTTTTGGGGCAGGGCAGCAGTTTTAGGAAAATTTACCCTGAGCTATTATTCCTACTCCATATTCCACTAAGCATGTCATCAGCGGCCAGGGGCATGGTACACATTCATGGTGGTGGCTGGGGTCTGGCACATAACAGAGGATATGTGTAGGAGCACTTCATGACTGGTCATAGAGAGGCTGAGAATGCAATGAGGTAGCTTCTGTGGGCACAGGAAACTAGATAGGAGACATATGGCATTATCAAAATTTGCACTGAGCCACTACTCCTTGTGGGGCACACTGACAGTTGGTTAGGTAGAATGTGTATGTGCTGCCGAAGCGAGCACTGGTTAGGTAGAATGTGACTGTACAGTACCACTGCCCACAGGTGTCTCTCTGTTCACGCCATGTCTTTGGTATCTGCCAGCTCTTTTTTTTTCTCCCAGAGAGCTCCCTCAACAAACTCTAAAATCCTAATGAAGAGATCTTCCTCCAGCATGCCCAAAACATTGTGCAAATTGTGGATTTTGTGTTGCCATTCTGTAGGTTATTGTCTTTTTACAGTAGTGACCCAGCTATCATTCACCGTCCAGGCTAGTCTAGTGCTGAGTCAGTTGATTTTTAAAATTCCAGGCCCAAGTCCTGCTGGCTATACAAACTCATGGAATTCACCCTATCTAGTTTTCAAGGCCAAACATTATAGGGATTAATTTTCCCCATGGGGGTTTCCCGGTGTTTTCCCCTGTCCACACCTACAACTCCCTCCCTTCTGTGGGCAACTCAGAACCACCATTTCCGCCCTTTCTAACCTCTGTGATATTAAATATTTATTTTGTGTCACTATGCAGATTACATAAAATGTGATACAGTTATAATAATATATTTTAAACTGAAAGAACTTACCTCAATCACAAAGGAAAGTTAGCCTTTACTCCTTATCTCCATTTTTCTTTTTATGTTACAACTTATGTTTTTTCGGACTGTATGTATGTAGGTATGTATGCATGTATGTATTACATATATCCATTCAAAAATCATTTTAGCTGTAGTTATTTTAGTTTTTTTGTCTTCTACATTCTGTACTAGAGTGATTACACACCACCATTGTACTATTAGAGTTTTCTGAATTTTAATATATCTTTGCTAGTAACATTTATACTTTAATAATTTTTATTTTCCTAATTAACATCCTTTCATTATATCTTGAGAATGGTTAGAGTTTTTTTTGAAAGATAGAGCTATTGATGATGAACTACCCAGCTTTAGTTTCTCTAGGAAAGTATTTATTTCTCCTTCATTTCTGAAGGGAAGTTCTCTCATGTAAAATATTTTTGATTGGAAGTGTCCTAATACCATTCCACTATGTTCTGTTCTGCAAGGATCCTGACATCTGCCAGTAGCATTATATCATTCTCACTGTCTGTAAGTATGCAGTTTTCTTCTTTATTTATTGTCACCCTCTCTTGCTAGAAAGGAGGCACCCTGAGGTCAAATACATTGTTTTGTTAACCTGTGTCCCACACAATTAGCAAGGGAAAATATCACAAGTGCAATGTAACAATTCATCACTTGAAATTTTTGATTTATTGTTCACAGGATGTAAATTTAACCCAAAAGACATGAACTATAATGACAGGAGAGGTTCCGCTCCTTCCTGTTGAAGGCATAAGCATGAGGGATTATTTTGGAAGACAGTAGCTTATTGCCTAAGTACTGTGGAAACTATTTCACCATCACAGCAACAATAAAAACTCAAAGTTCTAAAAACCTCAAAGGCCTGTTTTTCCTGACTTTCCAAAAGGTAATAACAACACAACTACAAAAAGAGACATCAGAGGGGACACTGACTGATGACTACACATTTTTCACTGCTTCTGCCATTATCTACTTCCTCTTGCTTTTACTCATTTCCTGTCACCACCTTTGGTAACCCCAGCTAACAGAGTTCACAAATTCATGACATGTGAAGATGAACTAAACAGACCCATCTGCTTTTTCATATCTCCCATCTCTTAAATTGCATCCTCCTGAATTTTTGAAAAGAAACAAACTAAATATCATTTTTACTGAGCTTTTTGTACATGCTAATTCTAGTCTACGGTCATTAATATGGTCATGTGTAGAGATAAAACACAACTGAGTTGTAAGAGGTAATTAATTGCCTGAGATGAGACATGTAGTAAAGGTCACTATTAATTGTGAGCTCCAGGTCTGACCTCATCAGTATGATCTCACAGGCCAGACCCTTTACCAGAATGCACGTGTGTTTCCTGTGTTCTCTTTTTCACTACCCATTATTTGTTTTTTTTCTTTTTCTTTTTCTTATTTAATTACCTATATAGTTTGCCATATTCTGTTCTCTTGTGTTTGTTACTGCTATTATATTAAAACAACTCAAGGACACTGAGAAGACACTTCATTCCATGGTTACACCTACAAAACAACCACATCAGTGCAACTTCAACTGGTAGAATACACTCTGCAAAGTTAATCGTAGAGAGGAGGCCACATCAAAAATGGAAGGGATAGTATCAGCAACAGAACTCCCAGTGAGACTCGCCCAACCTGGAAAGACAGAAAGAAGGAAGAAAAACAGACCCATCAGGCACTCCTGGTGTGCAGGGGACCTGCAGGGGAAAATAGGTCCCTATAACATTTTACTTTGAATACCACTAGGGCTCAACTTCATGAGTTTTATAATCAGTGATGCTAAAATTCAGGTACTTTTAAAATCAACAGTCTCACCTCTGGGTGCCAGAAGGCAGTAGGGCACTGAATCCCAGACCTTAAAGTGAAACCATAAAAACAATCCTGTTGAGATACGATATAGTAGCAACAGTCTGAAAACACCTGGAGTGTACAGGAAAGAGATGGATTTACAATTCCCAGAAAGTGCAGTATAGTGGCAGGAATCCTTAGGAACTTCTCTAAGTATAAAAAACCTGATTTAAAAAAAAAAACAGGTGAGTGCCACTTCTCTTCTCACTTCCAACCTAGATATTGGAACACCTGCAGGAACCAGTGTGAACTCTTACCATAGAGTTCACTAACACTGTACCTCCACTTTCCTGTTCTCTGGTGGAGCATGTCCAACAAGCTCCATACCTTCAGGATTATCTCCAAAGCATCTCCAAACAGGTATCATCTTTCATGTAGGCCAAGTAGGGACCAGGAACCAGCACCTGCCTTAGTAATACCATGCACCTTACCCTCACATTCTCCAGTGGACTCACTTCAGTCAATTTACCCCATGTAGCAGGACTGCCTTCAAAATGGTGCCTGACACATGTCTTCCTGACAGTAACCCTAACAGTGTTGAGCTTCCCTCCAGAGTGACTCTTGCCCAGCAGAGAGAACAAGATAATTACATGCACCAGTTCAACTACAGCCCTAGCAATGAATAGGGGACATATACCTGATCTGACTCCTAGTCCACCTCACTAAAAATAACCCAGTCATGTAAGGAGAAAGCCCAGTATTTCAGAGTGACTGCAACCCTTAGATGGACTAGAGGAAAACATCGGTTCTGATGTTTTCTGATGTCCATGAGTAAAACCTCATGGAACAACATAAGTAGATTATCCTGCAATTTCGTGTGACAAGAGCCCTGGAAATTGAGCTGAGAGCAGACATTTCTCTGACCCAACTAGAAGCCCAAGGCAGCCACATAATGGCCCCTTAAGAGCACAGGGCCATACAACAGGCAAAAGTGGCCACCCAGTCAGTGGACTGAAGGCAAATGCATATCAGTCATAATGAATAGGGCACATGTAACACAAAGGAAACAACACTAATACACCTCTTCTGGTGAACAAGGGACATTGCATTATAGTACTTCATAAAATGTTCTTCATAATACCACTGCTTCCAAGACCAAGAGACCTAACTGATTTTCCCAATACATACAAAAACAAAACAAAACAAAAGAAAACAATAACACAACAACAAAAAACAGAGAGGTAGACAAAATACAAAATATGGAGGAGAAGAAATATGTATCAGATGAAAGACTGGACAAAGTCACAGAACAGAGCTAAAAGAAGTGGAGATAGCAATATATTTGATCAAGAATTCAAAGCAATGACCATAAATATACTTACTGAACTTGAGAAAAGGTGTAGAGGATCTCAGAGACACCTCAACAAAAAGGCAGAAAAAATAAAGAAGGATATATCAGACATTAACTACTAGATAAGTTAAATTAAAAATTTACTAAAGAGGACACCTGGATGGCTCAGCAGATTAAGCTGCTGCCTTCCCGTCGGGTCATGATCCCAGAGTCCTGGGATGAGTCCCACATCAGGCTCCTTGCTCAGTGGGAAGCCTGAGTCTCTCTCTGCCTCTGCCTGCCATTCTGCCTGCTTGTGTTCTCTTTCTCTCTCTGACAAATAAATAAATAAAATCTTTTTAAAAATTTACTAAAGAGAATAGTCAACTAAAATAAAGTGAAGAATAGATTGCTGAGTCAGAAGAGAGATTATGGAATGCAATAAAACTGAATTTAAAAGGAGGAAAAGGAGGTGGAGAAGGAGGAGAGGGAGGGGGGAAATGAAAATAGGTTAAAGAAACTCCGTGACATAATCAAGTACAATAACATTCGCATCTAGGGATCTCAGAAGGAGAAAAGTTAGAAAAGAGAGTAGAAACATTATGTAAGAAATAGTAGCTGATAATTTCCTTAATGTAAGGAAGGAAAAAAATCAACAAAATTAATCCAAGGATTTCCACACCAAAACACATAATTTAATTGGCAAAAAGTAAACTTTATAAGCAACAAGAAGAAAGAAAACTGTTACATACAAGGTAATCCCCATAAGGCCATCACCTGTTTATTCAGCAGAAATTTTGGAGGACTGAAGAAAGTAGTGTGATATATTAAAAGTGCCAAAAGATAAAGTCCTGCAGTGAAAGAGGCTATCATTCATAATAGAAGGAGAGATAAAGTTTCCAAACAAGACCAGTTGATGGAGTTTATCACCACTAAGTCAGCCTTAGAAGAAATGATAAATGGAAATCTTTGAGTCAAAAGAAAAGGCCATACACTAAATTAATATCTCTCAATAGTTACCCTGAATGTAAATGGGCTAAATGCCCCAGTCAAAAGACACAGGGTATTGGAATGGATTAAAAAAAAAAAAAAACAAAGCCCATCAATATGCTGTCTACAAGAAACTCATTTTAGACCCAAAGACACCTCCAGATTTAACATGACAGGATGGAAAACAATTTACCATGCTAATGCACATCAAAAGAAAGCTGGGGTGGCAATCCTTATATCACATCAATTAGATTTTAAGCCAAAGACTATAATAAGAGATGAGGAGGGTCACTATATAATACTTAAAGCGTCTGTCCAACAAGAAGTTCTAAAAATTTTAAATATCTATGCCCCTAACATGGGAGCAGCCAACTACATAAACTAATTAATAACAAAATCAAAAAAATACATCAACAACAATAAAATACTAGTAGGGGGCTTTAACAGTCCCCTCACCAAAATGGACAGATCATCCAAGCAAAAGGTCAGCAAGGAAATAAAGGCCTTAAATGACACTCAGGACCAGATGGACATCATGGATATATTCAGAACATTCCATCCCAAAGCAACAGAATACACATTCTTTTCTAGTGCACCTGGAACATTTTCCACAATAGTTCATATCCTGGGACACAAATCAGGTCTCAACTGATACCAAAAGATTGGCATCATTCCCTGTGTATTTTCAGACTACAACGCTCTGAAGCTAGAACTCAATCACAAGAGGAAATTTGGAAAGAACCCAAATACATGGAAGTTAAAGGACATCCTTCTAAAGAATGAATGGGTCGGGGGTAGTCAAGATGGCGGGGAAGTAGGAGGAGGCACCATTTCAACCAGTACCCTAAAGTGAGCTGATTACCTACCAAAGAACTCCGACCACCCATGAAATCAGCCTGAGATCAGAATTATACATGTCTGGATCTCTACTGGAGCAGAAGACGCCAGTGGCAGGTAAAGCAGACTGGGAGCATCGGACTGATATCGGAAGATAAACAAAAGGAGGAGGGAGCCACCAGAGGTGACCCATTGGAAAGTAACACCCCAACACGAGAGTGCTCTGCGTCTGGGGACCAGCATTAACTTGGAGTCTGGTTGAAAGCACTCAAAAAACAAACAGCAAAGGATCGCGGTGGGGGGGGGTAATAGTGGGAACCTGGGCGGTTAGGGTCAGGGACCTAAGTCCCCGGACCCAGGACAGCCTCCCCTGGCGCGGAGCCAGAGAGAGTGCGGCGGAGAAATCAGGTCTCTGTCCCTGAGCCGCCAGTGCGCCTGAATGCCAGCGCGCCCGAGAACGAGTGGGGTCTGGCTCCCGTGAGGGGCTGGGAGCCTGGCCAGACGGCAATCCTGAAACGCGTGTGTCCCACACCCTCCCTTGGGATAGGTGCTCATAGGCGCTAGCCTGGAGCTCTGGCAGCAGGAAAAACCAGACATTCCCAGCCTGGGACAGCGGGAAAATCTCAGTGCGTGATCTCTGCTCGGAACCTCTCTGGCAGTCTGGAGCTGCCTAGACAGCCACCGCTGCCCTGGTTTTGGGCACAACAAGGAGCTCCTGCATCCCCAGGGACAGTGACTCAGAACCAACTCTGCCAGCAGCTTTTGCAAAACAGTCTGAGGCTTCTCTTTGAGAGGGAGGTTGGGGTGCTGTTTGCTCTCCTCTAAACCTCCAAAAACCATCAAAAGCTGTCAAGGCGAGAGAAAGCAGATGAAAGAACATAAAAACCCCCAGAGAACAAAAGGCTGAAAAAAATCAGTTTCCTGAAAAAAAAAGAGCTCACCCCCTTGAGGGGAGTGGGAGGACCTAACTCAGGGAACATCATTGTCTGAAAACCCACGTGGCAGGCCCCTCCCCCAGAAAACCAACCAGGAAGGAAGAAAAAAAAAAAAGACTACAAGAGAACAACCACCACTACTTCATAAATACAACTTTTATTTTTAACTCTTTGCCAATATTCTGGTTCTTTTTTTTTAACCATACAGATAATTTTTTAACCTATTTACCATCACACTGAGATGTCCAGTACATCAAATTCTTTAATAACCTTCTAACCTGAACTTTTTGATACATACACCCGTGTTTTTCTTTTGTTTTTCTATTTTTTTAATTCTTTTTTAATTTTAACTTAGTTTAGTCTAGTTTATTCTTTTTTTAATTTTTATTTTCTACTATACATATAGAGTTAAACTTCAAGGTAATCCCCTTTCCCCAATCAATGCTACCCCTATAGGCAAACCAGTTTCTAATCCCCCTGTAACTTAGGAAAGTTGAGTCCCTTAACAAAAACATCAAGATACCTTCAGGAAGAATCAAAATAACCTTCCTCATCCACACTGAGAATCTATAACCATTCTCCCAATTTTTCCTTCTGTCAGTGTTTCTGTGAATTTGTGTTTGTCCTGACAATATATAAATCTTATACTTGGGGTTCTTTCTGAGGAGGTTTTTCCCTTTTTATTGCTTATATATACATATTTTTTTCTCTTGTCATATAATTTTATCACTCTTTTTGTCTGTCTGTTTTTGTTTGTATACTCCACAAATCTTACCTTGTGGCCCATTTGGGCTGAGCCTTCTCTTGTATCTTCCCTTTTTTTCCTATCTCTCTCTCTTTTTTTTTCCTTTTTTCTTTCCCCCCTTTTTTTTTCTTTCTTCTTCTCTATTTCTTTTTCTTTTCTTTTTTCTCTCATTTGGGTGGGGAAACCTGATTGCACAGAAGCGTTCCAGGGTGCACATTAACTGCACCACAATCGATAAGTCCAGCTGCATCTGTTTAGTCATCTCTTACCAAAATGACTAGGAGGAGGAATACCCAACAGAAGAAAAATACAGAGGATGGGCCTTCTGCAACAGAACTAATGGCTATTGACATAGACAATATGTCAGAAAAGGAATTCAGACTAACAATTATCCAGGCAATAGCTAGGTTGGAGAAAGCTATGGATGACCAAACAGAATTGATTGGGGCAGAACTGAAAGCCACCAGGGATGGTGTTCACAATGTTAGGGCAGAACTGAAAGCCACCAGGGATGATGTTCAAAATGCTCTCAATGAGTTCCAATCCAATCTAAATTCTCTAAAAGCTAGGGTAACTGAGACAGAAGATAGAATTAGTGATCTGGGGGACAAACAGATAGAGAGAAAGGATCAGGAGGAAGCCTGGAACAAACAGCTCAGAAGCCACGAAAACAGAATCAGGGAAATAAACGATGCCATGAAACGTTCCAACGTCAGAATTATTGGAATCCCTGAAGGGGAAGAAAAAGAAAGAAGTCTAGAAGATATAGTGGAAGAAGTTGTCTATGAAAATTTTCCCAATCTCACGAATGGAAACAATGTTCATGTACTAGAGGCAGAAAGATTTCCTCCCAAGATTTTAGATTCTCAAAAGTCCTCATGGCACCTTATAGTTAAAATGGGGAATTATGTTTCGAGAGAGACCCTCTTAAAAGCAGCTAGGACAAAGAAGCTTCTTACATACAGAGGAAAGCCCATTAGAATAACGTCAGACCTTTCCACAGAGACCTGGCAAGCCAGGAAGGGCTGGCAAAATATATTCAGAGTACTAAATGAGAAGAACATGCAACCAAGAATACTCTATCCAGCAAGACTGACATTTAAAATGGATGGAGAGATAAAGAGTTTCCAAGACCGGCAAGGCTTAAAAGACTATGCAACCACCAAGCCGACACTGCAGGAAATATTAAGGGGGGTCCTATAAAAGAGAAAAAATCCTAAGAATATCATTGAACAGAAATATAGAAACAATCTATAGACAGAAAGACTTCAAAGGCAACACGATGTCAATAAAAACCTATCTCTCAATAATCACTCTCAATGTGAATGGCCTAAATGCACCCATAAAACGACACAGGGTTGCAGATTGGATAAAACGACAGGACCCATCCATATGTTGTCTACAAGAGACCCATTTTGAACCTAGGGATACACCCAGACTGAAAGTGAAGGGATGGAGAAGCATCTTTAATGCCAATGGGCCTCAAAAGAAGGCCAGAGTAGCGATTCTCATATCAGATAAATTAGATTTTAAACTAAAGACTGTAGTCAGAGATACAGAAGGACACTACATAATTCTTAAAGGTACTATCCGCCAAGACGATCTAACAATTGTGAATATCTATGCCACCAATATGGGAGCACCCAATTACGTAAGAAAACTATTAATCAAGATAAAGAGCCATATTGATATGAATACAATAATAGTAGGAGATCTTAATACGCCTCTCTCAGAAATAGACAGATCATCGAAGCAGAAAATTAATAAAGAAATAAGAGCATTGAATGAAACATTGGACCAGATGGACCTCATAGACATATACAGAACATTCCACCCTAAAACAACAGAATACTCATTGTTCTCAAGTGCACATGGAACCTTCTCCAGAATAGACCACATACTGGGTCACAAAGCAGGACTCAACCGATACCAAAAGACTGACATTATTCCCTGCATATTCTCCGATCACAATGCTTTGAAACTGGAGCTCAATCACAAGGAAAAGTTCAGAAGGAACTCAAACACCTGGAAGCTAAAGACCACCTTGCTTAAGAATGCTTGGATCAACCAGGAGATCAAAGATGAACTTAAACAATTCATGGAAACCAATGAGAATGAAGACACTTCGGTCCAAAACCTATGGGATACAGCAAAGGTGGTTCTAAGGGGGGAATATATAGCCATCCAAGCCTCCCTCAAAAAAATTGAGGGAAACTGGAAGGGGAGATAAACCATGAGAGACTATGGACTCTGAAAAACAACCAGAGGGTTATGAAGGGGCGGCGGGGGGGGTGGGGTGGGGTGGGGTGGGAGGTTGAGGAAGCAGGTGGTGGGTAATAGGGAGGGCACGTACTGCATGGAGCACTGGGTGTGATGCCAAAACAATGAACAGTGTTATGCTGTAAATAAGCAAATAAAAATAAATAAATAAATAAATTAATTAAAAAAAAAAGAATGAATGGGTCAACCAGGAAATTAAAGAAGAATTGAAAAAATTCATGGAAACAAATGATAATGAAATCACAACAGTTCAAAATCTGTGGGACACAACAAAGGCAGTCCTGAGAGGAAAATATACAGTGATACAAGCCTTTCTCAAGAAACAAGAAAGGTCTCAAATACACAAGTTAATGCTACATCTAAAGAAGCCAGAGAAAGAACAACAATGAAAGCCTAAACCCAGCAGGAGAAGAGAAATAAAGATCAGAGCAGAAATCAATGAAATAGATTTGTATTTCCCTGATGCCGAGTGACGTGGAGCACTTTTTCATGTGTCTGTTGGCCATCTGGATGTCTTCTTTGCAGAAATGTCTGTTCATGTCCTCTGCCCATTTCTTGATTGGATTGTTTGTTCTTTGGATGTTGAGTTTGCTAAGTTCCTTATAGATTTTGGATACTAGCCCTTTATCTGATATGTCGTTTGCAAATATCTTCTCCCATTCTGTCAGCTGTCTTTTGGTTTTGTTAACTGTTTCCTTTGCTGTGCAAAAGCTTTTGATCTTGATGAAATCCCAATAGTTCATTTTTGCCCTTGCTTCCCTTGCCTTTGCCGTTGTTCCTAGGAAGATGTTGCTGCGGCTGAGGTCGAAGAGGTTGCCATTTGCGACGACGTGGATGGAACTAGAGCGTATCATGCTTAGTGAAATAAGTCAATCGGAGAAAGACAACTATCATATGATCTCCCTGATATGAGGACATGGAGAAGCAACATGGGGGGGGAGGGGGATAGGAGAAGAATAAATGAAACAAGATGGGATTGGGAGGGAGACAAACCATAAATGACTCTTAATCTCACAAAACAAACTGGGGGTTGCTGGGGGGAGGTGGGATTGGGAGAGGGGGAGCGGGCTATGGACATTGGGGAGGGGAGGCGAACCATAAGAGACTATGGACTCTGAAAAACAACCTGAGGGTTTTGAAGGGTCAGGGGTGGGAGGTTGGGGGAACAGGTGGTGGGTGATGGGGAGGGCACGTTTTGCATGGAGCACTGGGTGTTGTGCAAAAAGAATGAATACTGTTACGCTGAAAAAATTAATAAAAGGGGGAAAAAAAAAAAAAAAAAAAAAAAAAAGAAATCAATGAAATAGAAACAAAACAAAAATAAAATAAAATAAAAACAATAGAACAAATCAACAAAACTAGGAACTGGTTCCTTGAAAGATTTAATAATATTGATTAAACCCTGGCCAGACTTATCAAAAAGAAAAGAGAAAGGACCCAAGTAAATAAAATCATGAATGAAAGAGGAGAGATCACAACCAACACCCAAGAAATGCAGACTATTATAAGAACATATTATGAGCAACTATACACCAGCAACTTTGACAATCTGGAAGAAACAGATGCATTCCTAGAGACATATAAATTACCACAACTGAATCAGGAAGAAATTAAAAATCTGAACAGGCCCATAACCAGTAAGGAGATTGAGGCGGTCATCAAAAATCTCCCAACAGGCGAACCATAAGAGACTACGGACTCTGAAAAACAACCTGAGGGTTTCGAAGGGGCGGGGGTGGGAGGTTGGGGGAACCAGGTGGTGGGTAATAGGGAGGGCACGTATTGCATGGAGCACTGGGTGTTGTGCAAAAACAATGAATACTGTTATGCTGAAAAAAATAAATAAATTTAAATTAAAATAAATAATTAAAAAAAATCTCCCAACAAATAAGAGCGCAGTGCCAGATGTCTTCCCAGAGGAATTCTACCAAACATTTAAAGAAGAATTAATTCCTCTTCTCTTGAAACTGTTCCAAAAAATAGAAATGGAAGGAAAAATTCGAAACTCATTTTATGAGGCCAGCATTACCTTGATCCCAAAACCAGACAAGGATCCCACCAAAAAAGAGAACTACAGACCAATACCCTTGATGAACACAGATGTGAAAATTCTCACCAAAATACTAGTCAATAGGACCCAACAGTACATTAAAAGGATTATTCACCACGACAAAGTGGGATTTATTCCAGGGCTGCAAGCTTGGTTCAACATCTTCAAATCAATCAAAGTGATACAATACATTAATAAAAGAAAGAACAAGAACCATATGCTACTCTCAATAGATCCTGAAAAAGCATTTGACAAAGTAAAGCATCCTTTCTGGATCAAAACCCTTCAAAGTGTAGGGATAGAGGGTATACACCTCAATATCATCAAAGCCATCTATGAAAAACCCACAGCGAATATCGTTCTCATTGGAGAAAAACTGAGATCTTTTCCACTATGGTCAGGAACACGGCAGGACGTCCATCCACTGCTATTCAACATAGTAATAGAAGACCTAGCCTTGGCAATCAGACAACAAAAAGAAATTAAAGGCATCCAAAATGACAAAGAAGAAGTCAAATTATCACTCTTTGCATCTATGATACTTTATGTGGAAAACCCAAAGGACTCCATTCCAAATCTGCTAGAACTTGTACAGGAATTCAGTAAAGTGTCAGGATATAAATTCAATGCACATAAATCAGTTGCATTTCTACAGACCAATAACGAGTCAGAAGAAAGAGAAATTAGTCAGTCCCATTTACAATCGCACACAAAATCATTAGATACCTAGTAATAAACTTAACCAAAGGGGCAAAGTATCTGTACTCAAAAAACTATAAAGTACTCATGAAATAAATTGAGGAAGACACAAAGAAATGGAAAAATTTTCCATGCTCATGGATTGGAAGAACAAATATTGTGAAAATGTCTACGCTACCTAAAGCAATCTACACGTTTCATGCAATCCCTATCAAAATATCATCCATTTTTTCAAAGAAATGGAACAAATAATCCTAAAATTTATATGGAACGAGAAAAGACCTCAAATAGCCAGAGGAATGTTGAAAAAGAAAGCCAAATTTGGTGGCATCACAATTCCGGACTTCAAGCTCTATTACAAAGCTGTCATCATCAAGACAGCATGGTACTGGCACAAAAACAGACACATAGATCAATGGAACAGAATAGAGAGCCCATAAATAGACCCTCAACTCTATGGTCAACTAATCTTCAACAAAGCAAGAAAGAATGTCCAATAGAAAAAAGACAGTCTCTTCAACATATGGTGTTGGGAAACTTGGACAGCCAAGTGAAGAAAAATGAAACTGGGTCATTCCCTCACACCACACGTGAAAATAGACTCAAAATGAATGAAGGAACTCAATATGAGAAAGGAGTCCATCAAAATCCTTGAGGAGAAAACAGGCAGCCACCTCTTTGACCTCTGCTTCAACAAATTCTTTCTTGAAAAATCGCCAAAAGCAAGGGAAGCAAGAGCAAAAAATTTTGATCATCAAGATCAAAAGCTTTGCACAGCAAAGGAAATAGTTAACAAAACCAAAAGACAACTGAGAGAATGGGAAAAGATATTTGTAAATGACATATCAGATAAAGGGTTAGTATCCAAAATCTATAAAGAACTTATCAAACTCAACACCCAAAGAACAAACAATCCAATCAAGAAATGGGCAGAAGACATTAACAGACATTTCTGCAAAGAAGACATCCAGATGGCCAACAGACACATGAAAAGGGATCCACATCACTTGGAATGAGGGAAATACAAATCAAAACCACAATGAGATAGCACCTCACACCAGTCAGAATGGCTACAATTAACAAGTCAGGAAATGACAGATGCTGGCAAGGATGCAGAGAAAGGGGAACCCTCCTACAATGTTGGTGGGAATGCAAGCTGTTATGAGCACCCTGGAAAACAGCATGGATTTTCCTCAAAAAGTTGAAAATAGAACTACCCTATAACCCAGCAATCGCACTACTGGATAGTTACCCTAAAGATACAAACGTAGTGATCCTAAGGGGCATGTGCACCCGAATATTTATAACAGCAATGTCCACAATAGCCAAACAATGGAAAGAACCTAGATGTCCATCAACAGATGAATGGATAAAGAAGAAGTGACATATCATTCCTTTGTATATATATAAATATATATACATATATATACACATATATATGTATATATATACAAAGGAATACTATGCAGCCATCAACAGAAATGAAATCTTGCCATTTGTGATGACATGGATGGAACTAGAGGGTATTATGCTGAGCAAAATAAGTCTATCAGAGAAAGACAATTATCATATTATCTCCCTGATATGAGGAAGTTGAGAGGCAATGTGAAGGGTTTGGGGGGTAGGAAAGGAATAAATGAAACAAGATGGGATCGGGAGGAAGACAAACTACAATAGAACTTTAATTTCACGAAACAAACTAAGGATTGCCAGGGGACAGGGGGGATGGAGAGGGTTGTTGGGTTATGGACATTGGGGAGGGTGTGTGCTATGGTGAGTGTTGTGATGTGTTTAAACCTAGCGATTCACAGACCTGTACCCCTGGGATTAATAGTACATTATATGTTAATAAAGAATTAAAAATATATTAAAATTTTTAAAAAGGTCATAATCAGGATTAAGAACATTAAGAAATGGGACAAGTTAAGATGACACAGAAGTAGGGGGACCCTAAATTTGTCTTGCACCTTGAATACAACTATAAAATTATAAAATCATCCTAACACCTGAGAAATCAATTGGAGATCTGAGAAAACAAATGTTGCTAGGCTCCAAGTAGAAAAGCGACCATCATTTGGAAGATAGGAGGTGCAGAGACTTGAATACAGTGTGATAGAGCTGAGGATAAGGTGGAAGGGATGGAGCCTGCTTAAGGAAGCTACCTTGAAGTATTAAAAGCAGTGGAGTACAGATTTTCAGCTCTGGGTCTACAGATCAGAGTGCCAGCATTTTCATCCCTCACCTGTTTGGTGCTGAAACACTTCAGGGAGCAAGACACCACCACCTAGTCGAGTCAGGATTTTCCTACTCTTAGCCCTGCCACCCTGTGCCCTGGAGAAGTATTTTCACTAGGGCAAGTCCACCTGAGAATCAGGACAATAGGCTTCTCCCCAAGAAGACCAGCACAAACAACTGGCTGCCACCAAGTTTACTGATCATAGAGGGCTGCAAATATTCAGCTCTAGGGAAAATCACTATACAGCATTCTTTGTATTTTTATTATTCAATCTTTTAGTATTACATTTTCAGTTATATATTTTTTCAGTTCTTTTTTCTTATTTTAATATGAAAGAAAAATATATTTCCTTTTATGTATTTCTTATTTTGGCATCTAATTTATTTTTAACAAAGAGTTAAAAACAAAAACCCCCAAAACCCAAGCTGTAGTTTTTACTGTTTTGTTTTATTGTCATTGTTGTTATTGCTGTTGTTGTTATTGTTTTGTTTTGCTTTCTCTTTTCTCTTCTGGACAATGTGATGAGTTGGAGAAATTCACTCCAATAGAAAAACAGAAGGTAGTACTCACAGCCAGGGATTTAACAAATGTGGGTTCAAGTAAAATGTCTGCAATAGAATTTAAAACAATTATAAAGATACTAGTTGGGCTTAAAAAAACACAGAGACCACTAGAGAACAAAGAAGACACAAAAGAGCAAAGAAACTGAAGGAATAAACAAAAAAAATCTCGGCTTCCCAGGGGAATTCTACCAAACATTTAAAGAAGAATCAATACCTACTCTTCTAAAACAGTTTAAAAAAAAGAAAAGAAAGAAATGAAATGAAATGAAAACGTCCAAATTCATTTTATGAGGCCAATTTTTCCTTGATCCCCAAACCAGACAAAGACCCCACTAAAAAGGAGAATTACTGACCAATATCCCTGATGTAAACGGATGTAAAAATTTTCACCAAGATAGTAGCTAATGGGATCAAACATTACATTAAAAACGTTATTCCCCACAACCAAATGGGATTTATTCCTGGGCTTCAGGGGTAGTTTAATGTTTCCAAATCAATGTAATACACCGCATTAATGAAAGAAAGGATGAGAACCATTAGATCTTCTCATTAGATGCAAAACAAGCATTTACCAAAATACAGCACCCTTTCTTGTTGAAAACCCTCTGCAATGTAGGGGTAGAGAGAACATAAGTCAAAAATCATAAAAGCCATGTAAGAAAGACCCACAATGAAAATCATTCTCAATGGGAATTGAGAGGTTTTGTCCAAGAGTCAGGAACATGACAGCGATGCCCCACTCTCACCACTGTTATTCACCATTGTACTGGCCTCAGCAATCAGACAACAAAAAGAAACAAAAGGCATCTAAATTGGCAATGAAGAAGTCAAACATTCACTATTCACAGACTACATGATACTCTATGTAGAAAATCCCAAAAACTCCACTACAAAAATGCTGGAAAATACAAGAACACAGCAAAATCAGAGGATATAAAACGAAAGCACAGAGGTATGTCGCATTTCTGTACACTAACAATGAATGAGCAGAAAAAGAAATCAAGGAATTTATTCCATTTACAAAAGCACCATAAACCATAAGATACTTAGGAAAAAAACTAATCAAAGAGGTAAACTATCTATACTCTAGGAACTACAGAACACTTATGAAAGAAATTGAGGAAGACACAAAGAAAAGGAAAAAAAAATATTTCTTGTACATGGATTGGAAGAATAATATTGTTAAAATGTCTATGCTGCCCAGAATAATCTACACCTTCAATGTCATCCCTATCAGAATACCATCAACATTTTCCACAAAGCTGTAACAAACAATCCTAAAATTTGTATGGAATCAGAAAAGTGACTGAAGAGCCAAAGCAATGTTAAAGCAGAAAATCAAAGCTGGAGGCATCACAATTCTGGATTTCAAACTGCATTAGAAAGCTGTGATCATCTGATAGTATGGTACTGGTACAAAAACAGACATATAACCAATGGAGCAAAATTGAAAACCCAGAAAAGGACCTTCAACTCTACGGTCAACTAATCTTTGACAAAGCAGGAAAAATATCCAGTGAGGGGGGAAAAAGTCTCTTCAACAAATAATATTGGAAAAATTGGACAGGCACATGCAAAAAAAAAAAAAAAAATGAAAAGGAAAGAAAAGAAAAAGAAAAAAAAGAAAAAGAAACAGGACCAATTTCTCTTTTTTAAAAGATTTTATTTTTATTCATTTGACCAGAGAGAGCTCACAAGTAGGCAGAACAGCAGGCAGAGAGGGGGCAGGGAAGCAGGCTCCCTGCTGAGCAGATGTGGGGCTCCATCCCAGGACCCTGAAACCATGACCTGAGCTGAAGGCAGAGGCTTAACCCACTGAGTCACTCAGGCACCCCCTGAGAGGACTCATTTCTTAAACCATACACAAAAATAAACTCAAAATGGAAAAAAAACATAAATGTGTGACAGGAGTCCATCCAAATCCTAGAGGAGAGCACAAGCAGCAACCTCTTTGACGTCAGTTGTGGCAACTTCTCTTTAGACATGTTTCCAAAGGCAAGGGAAGCAAAAGCAAAAAACGAACTATTGGGACTAATCAAGATAAAAAGCTTTTGCACAGCAAAGGAAAAAGTTGAAAATACTAAGCGATATCTCATGGAATGGGAGAAAATATTCACAGATGACATATAAGATAAAGGACTAGTGTCCAAAATCTTTAAAGAACATATCAATAATCCAAACAAGAAATTGGCAGAAGACATGAACAGATATTTCTCCAAAGAAGACATAGAAATGGCTAACAGACACATGAAAAAATGCTCAACATCACTGGGCACCCAAGAAATACAAATCAAAACCGCAATGAGATATCACATCATGTCTGTCAGAATGGTTAAAATTAACAACTCAGGAAACAACAGATGTTGCATGAAGATGCAGAGAAAAGGGCACCTTTTTACAGTATTGGTGGGAATGAAAACTATGCAGTCACTCAGGAACACAAAATGGACGCTCCTCAAAAAGTAAAAAATAGATCTACTCTATGACCCAGCAATTGACCTACTAGGTATTTATCCAAAGGACACAAAAATAGTGATTCAAAGGGATACATGTATCTAATGATTCTAACAGCAATATCCACAAGCTAACAAATGAAAAAGTCCAGATGAATGGATAAAGAAGAAATGGTATATATAAACAGTGGAATATTCCTTAGCCATCAAAAAGAATGACATCTGACAATTTGCAATGACTTGGTTGGAACCAGTGTATTATGCTAAGCAAAATAAGTCAGACAGAAAAGACAAATACCATATGATTTCACTAGATTTAAGAAACAAATATGAATATAGGAGAAGGGAAAGAGAAATTAAAAATAATTTAAAAATAAAATAAAGAAAGGGAGGCAAACAATAAGAGGTTCTTAATGAATAGAGAACCAACTGAGGATTGCTGGAAGGGAGGTGGGTGATGGGGTAACTGGGTGACAGGCATTAAGGAGGGCATTAGATATAATATACATATAGGTATTATATGCAAGTGATGAATCACTGAATTGTACCCTTGAAATTAATAATACACTATATGTTAACTCAATTAAATTTAAGTAGAATTAAAAAAAAGAAAAATATTTAAAAAAATAAAACAAATTTTTAAAAAGTAAATGAAAATTAGGAAAGGAAAAAATGCAGTTATATGCAAACCATAAATGCAGTAGACTAATTCCTTATAAAAACAAAAGCAGTGAAATAAATTGTATCTACAAAAATTAGTCAAACGATTAAGAAAAGGGATGGATGAACATTTATCATACACAAGGATGTGAGAAGAAATCTGGGATACCAATACTTACCAGACAAGGTAGACTATAAAACAAATACTGTAACAAAAGACAAAGAAGAACACATTTAAAGATAACAATCCAATGAGAAGACATAACAACTGCCTACAATTTGTATGCACCCAACCTGGCAACACTACATGGACCACTTATTTCATACACAAAAATAAACCTATAATGGATTAAACCTAAATGTGAAACCTGAAACCATGAAAATCCTGGAAGAGAACACAGGCAGTAATGACTCTGATAGAAGCTGTAGCCACATTTTTCTAGATATCTACCCCCCGCCATGGCAGGCAAAACAAAAGCAAAATAAACAGTTGGGACCACATTATGATTAAAAAAAAGATTTTGCATAGTGAAGGAAATCACTGACAAAACAAAAAGACAATCAACTGAATAGAAGATACTTGCTAATTACACATATGATGCAGGGTTAATAACTAAACATATATGGTAAGGATGTGATACAATGCAACACCAAAAAAATATAATAAAATTTGATTTAAAAATAAGCAGAGGATGTGAACATATATTTCTTCAAAGAAGACATTCAGATGGCCAACGGACACATGAAAAGATGCTCAACAACACTCATCAGGAAATACAAATCAAAATCACAATGAGATCCCACCTCACTTGTCAGAATAACTGCAATAAAATGCACGAGAGACAATACATGTTGGTGAGGATGTGGAGAAAAAGGAACCCCTGTGTACTGTTGGTGGATTGCAAACTGGTGTAGTCCATGTGAAAAACAGTATGGCACTTCCTCAGGAATTTAAATGTATGGTTAGTATATGATCCAATAATCCCACTATTAGGTATTTATTCAAGGAAACTGGAAACACTAATTTGAAAAGATATATTCCTCTCCATGTTTATTGCATAATTATTTACAGTAGCTAAGGTTTGGATGCAACCCAAGTATCCATCCAGGGAGGAATAGATAAAGAAGATGTGGATAAATATAGAATGGAATATGACAAAGTCATAAAAATGAATGAAATTTGCAACAACATGAATGGACCTAGACTGTTTCATGCCAACAGAATTATGCCAGACAGGAAAATAAAAGCTACATGATTGCACTCACATGTGAAATTTAAGAAAGAACACAAAGAAACAAAAAGAGAGAGAGACACACACACAAAACAGGCTCTCTGACATAAAGAACAACTGGTGGTTACCAGACTGGACGTGGTGGGGAAATGGGTCAAGTAGGTAAAGGGGATGAAGACTACATTATCGTGATGAGCACCGAGTGATGAGTAGACTTGTTGAATCGCTATATACTACACCTGAAACTAATATGACATTGTTTATTAATTACACTGGAATTTTAATGATTAGAAATAAAGTCTTGAAATAACTTCTGTTTTGTTACACCAACAAGAAGCATACATAAACATACTATTATTTACTTTTTATTTCTACATGTTGGGTGTTTGAGTTTATACAGTTGTATAGCTATGTAAAAATTTGCACAGTTCCAATGTAAAATAAGTTGCATTAAGTGTAATTGAGCTCATACCACTGCCTCTCAACCCATAACTAACAATTACCTCCCTTATAGATAACTGAATTTTATTCCTAAAGTTTGCTCATATTTAATTGAAGAATACATGTAAATATATAATCATACTATGAACTTTCCTAGGTCATCAGTAATGTAGTGTACACATACTCCTCCATCTTCCTTTTTGCATTGAACAATAGATCCCGAGGATGACAGCATAACAATATACAGGATATTACTCATTTCTTTGAATGGTTGTCAAGTAGTCTATTTTGTGGCTGTGACATTTCCTATTGAAGAACAGTTGAGGGCGCCTGGGTGGCTCAGTGGGTTAAGCCACTGCCTTCGGCTCAGGTCATGATCTCAGGGTCCTTGGATCGAGCCCCACATCGGGCTCTCTGCTCAGCAGGGAGCCTGCTTCCTCCTCTCTCTCTGCCTGCCTCTCTACTTGTGATCTCTCTCTGTCAAATAAATAAATAAATAAAATCTTTAAAAAAAAAAGAACAGTTGAATTCTATGTTTTCCAATTTCAAATACTGCAGAAATTAATAACTTGAGGTATGTACCATTTTATAATGTTTCCAACTGTTTAGTTTCTTATTTCCCCAGCTTGATTTAGGTACAATTGACAAATGCAGTCATAGATATTTAAAGTGTACAATGTGATGTATATATAGTGAACTGATTACCAAAGTCAAGTTAATTAACATATCCATCACCTCATATACTTAGCGTGCAAGCATGCACGTGTGCTTGCACACACACGTGTCTCTGTGTGTGTGTGTGTGTGTGTGTGGTGAGAACACTTAGGATCTACTCTTTTGGCAAATTTCAAGTACATAACACAGTGGTATTAACTAGAGTCACCATGCTGTACATTAGATTGGCAGAACTTATTCATCTTATTCAAACTTATTCAAGCTTTCCCTCTCACCACCACCAATGTACAACACCAAAACCAACTATTTTTCTACAGTTTTAACCAGTGAGTGTCAAACATAGGAAAATACCCAAATCTAATAATAAGGGGAAAATGATATCTTAGGGTAGATGCCATTTATTTATTTATTTATTTTGTATTTTTTTTCCATTTTATTTATTTTTTCAGCATAACAGTATTCATTCTTTTTAGATGCCATTTATAATTGGAGTTTCACCTTTCAGATGAAGTATTGAGTATTCTTTCATAGGTTTAAGTACTTTTTGCATGTTTTAAAATTCCCACTTAGTTTTATCAAAATTTTCTCATCTTTTATTCTCTAACCTCTTAAATTCAGGCACCAAATAAATTACTTAGCTACCAAGGAAACCCTGGACTATGTTGTCATCTTATGCACCTCTCCCTCTTACAAAGTTCCCAGATAATGTTTTTTCTAGATAACATTTCTCCTTCATTTCATTCCTGTGACACATATTCTGCTCATTATCTTTTATGTTTATTAAAGAAAATGATAACCCTAGAAAAAGATGAGAAGGATCACTCAACATTAATTGATGATCTTAATGATCAGAATTTATGCATTCATAACAGAATATCAGGAACACAAAAATGGACTATGGAGGCATTTTTTTTTACAAATTCAGTTTTCAGGACTTAACTGTGTACACAGCCATTTCTTACAAGTATGTCAGTAGTAAGACTAGTGCTGGGTATGAAGTAACTATCACACAAAGACTTACTCTCACCTCTAACCAGAAGATTCAGATTCTTGTCCTTTGTTTTCCCAAGAAGGATCATATGAAGGAAGGATTCTTCAGCACTGATTGTTTTACTGTCAAATAATAGTCATTAAGTTGGTGGTTGGTTCAAGAGTGAGTTATGGAAACCTCTGTAGTGCTGTGGGTCAGGATAGCTTTGGGGAAGCCCTAAGTCATATTTCTAGGCACCAATTCTATGCCAGCACTGAGAATTATTCAGAAGCTTTCTGCCTTTGTTTTCACCTTTTCATTCTCAACATACTTAAACAGATAAGCTTGCCCAGAGCCCACGGGGTCCTTAAAAAATAATCTCTTAATTTTTAAGAACTTTAGTATCACTCACCACAGTCTCAAGGAAATAATTCTGCAAGTAGAAAGTGGTTGGAAAGTAAAAATCAATGCCACTGAGTCCTCTAGCTATGGAGCAAATTTTTCCATATAACTCAACAGTTTTTTCCCGTGAAGACTTACATTCTTCTCAATTGATAGTAGACAGAAAGACTTAGTGCTTCTCTTGAGTTTCTCCATTGGCACATGTAAGTCCTTGGTCATATTTTCCAGGGATGGCTCATCCACCGCAAAGTCAGTCAGGTAGAGGACTAAGGTCTCCTCTAGTTCCTCCATATCCTTATCACTGATTAAACCCTCAAAAGGCACAGAAACTATAGCTGATGCTCCAGCCTTCAGGGCCTCCAGCCAGATCTATTTCAGATAATCCTTCTTTTGGTCAGTAACAGCCGAGGTAACTTCAAGGGGTATTGTCTGAACATGTGGAGATTGTGGACCGAGAAGTTTCTCAGAAGGGTGGTCTCTAGGCTTTGGAAATCATAACGAGACACATCAGTATTGGAGACTAAGACTTGAAGGTCACATACATTGCTTTTTATCAGGCATCTCACACAGTCATCACAGATCATTTGCAGGGTTGTATCCTTATGGAATGTCTTGGGTTTACACATCTGTAAGTTACATAAATCACTGCCCACTTTAGTTCAAATGAAGTAGAACTTCTTCCCCATTTTTCTAATTGCTGTAGCCAGTTGCACAACATTTAGTGTAACACGTTGAACAGAGATGATAATAAACATGTCATACTTATTCAATTTCATTTTCTCCATATAATTCTCTGTTGGAAAGATCTCTATACCAGGAAGGTCCCATAATGTCATATTGGGAAATTTTGGATGGTTATATGGAACTCTTCTGAGGGTTGTGCCCCATATCCCAGTGGGGGCAACCCTTTCTTCCTAATGCTGCAACACCTACAGGACATTGATGAAGTTGGACTTCCCTCACCCAGGCTCTACAGTCACAGCAATGTTCACTCCAACATTCTCAGTGTCCCTCAATGCATTACTGATGACAGAAACTGTTTCCTTGTGGTCCCCCTTCTCCAGGTGTGATTCAGCAATCTTGAGAATTTCCTGAGAGAGGATACTGCTTCCCATGTTGATGTCTTTAAAAAACTCAGCGATGGAGGTGAAATCATCATTCTTTACATTAGAGGTTATGGAAGAGGAGGACTGACCCATGGCTGGAGCAGCGAGGACACTAGAGGGAGAAGAGAAGAGTGAAGGCATAAGAATTTGTACAATATGGGGTGGCTTGGAGTGTGCTGTTAAGGCAGGGAGTACCTTAGTCCTCCCCAAAATATAGCCAAGATACATTCTCTTACAGCCCAGGCTTTGCTTGGATTTCTGACCTTGGTGTAAAGTTTGCCTCTAACCCTATCTGGAAAAGCCTTCTTCTTTAAGATACTCTTCATGCTTCCAGACTAATTTCAAAGCCTGACTATTCTATCTAAACCTTCCTGCTCACATTAATCTTTATTTGTTCTGATTTAGTTGTCTTCACTTAGTGTTAAGAAAATAACACTTTTTTCATGATGGCAAATTTAATAAGATAGCATCAGAATTCACCTCCACTCCCCTTTCACCTGTGGTATAAGACCCCTCAGAACAACCACTTCTTATTCTTCTTTGCCTTTTTTTGTTAGAGAGAGAGAGAAGAAAGCACACGTGGGGTTGGGGCAGAGGGAAAGAGAGAGACAGTATCTTAGGGCTTGGAGCACGCTCTCAATGTCATGACCTAAGGTGAAATCAATAGTCTGACCCTTAACTGACTAGATACCAAGATGCCCCCAGAAAATCCACATCTGATAATCTCTAACAGTATCATCCCATAGACTTTGGTTCTCATATGAGGCAGCTAAATAAGGATGATTGAGTCCTCTCCTCCTCAGATAAGATACCAAATAATTTCATCAAGAGGTAGAAAATTTAAATGATTACAAATGCATTTTCTTTTATTTAGAAAGTATGCATGCTCATGAAACAAGGTGCCAAAAGGATTCTTTCTGTTTTTTATTTTTTTTTTTTATGGAGCAGAAATAGCAGGTTGCATGGATTCCTTTTTTCAAAAACAACATGCTGGAATATCCGCCTGGAATGTGCTAACATGTTAAGAGCCACCCCAACTGTCCTGAGATTCTGCCTATCACCTGCTTCATGCCTGTGTATGAAAGGTGACAGACATCTGGTTGGGAGGATAAGTCATCCTGCAGACTGCTGTGTAAAGAGTCACAGATGGGGCACCTTGGTGGCTCAGCCATTGGGCATCTGCCTTCGTCTCTGGCATGATCCCTGGGTCCTGGGGTCGAGCCCCTCTTTGGGGTGCCTGCTCCATGGGAAGCCTGCTTCTCCCTTTCCCACTCCCTTTGCCTGTTTCCCTCTCTTGATGTCTTTCTGTCAAATAAATAAAATTTAAAAAAAAGTCATAGATGGAATAGATGGTGTGTGGAAAGGCTCAAGTGAGAGTTGAATGGAATGTTGTAAGAAGTCAGCCTTGGTAAGTTATTTCCTCTGTCTCCTTCCCTCATGTCTGTCAGATTGAGCTGGTTGGTGTTCTGGACCTATCTGATCACTGCAGACTTCAACCTTGAGATGGGCTACAAGAAGAAATCATAAACCCCGGAGTAAAAGTAATTTGAAAGTTCTGTATACTGTTCTCTACAGAGATTGAGAGCAGAGTTTTTATACCAGGAAGCAAGTCATCTCACATAATCATGGATATGTAGGGAGTATCCTATATCAAAAGAGAGGGATCAGGCACATCATCCATTGGCTTCCTGGGAGCCACAGGCTGCAGCCCAAGGCAGAGGATGGAAAATAAATGGGGAAAGAAGTTATTCAAAGCAAACCCACAAACTCTAAACTGGTACACACATGGGTGGACTGTGTAAGCATGCTCCTTAGAAGAGAGAACTGTGGGAGTCTAGCACATCAAGGCTGAATGGGCAGCTATTAAGCACTGAAAAGAATGGTGCCTACATTTTGGACTGCCCAGCCAGAACATATTTCACCAACAGAAGTTTGGAAGTCTTGAGTGTCTGGCAGGTGCAGGGCCAAACTGTGTGGAGAGCAAACGACCCCATTAGCCCTTTAGGGAGCAGGTAGCATACAAAGCAGAAAGAGCAAGACTGAGTGTGGAAGTGGCATATACAAGTTGTGTCTCAAAGAGGAGCCAGCAAGGTGAAACTTCAACCCTCTCAGGTGTGGTCTCCACTCCTCTGCATTTGCAGAGGAAGGGTAAAAAATACACAGGAAAGTGAGAAAATTTTGAACTAGGACCGGTCCTAAGGAACAGAACAAATACAGAGAAAGGGAAGCCAATGACAGGGTCAAGAGTGCAAGTGGGTGTGGAAAGCAAACATCTGTGTTTTGAGCAAATTTCATGCATGCAAAAGCCTTGCCTTATTTTTGAGGTTCCATACCTCACGTGATGTTGGATGTGAAGTTCTGCCATAAATTATTTTCTGCTGCAACAAGAACACAGAGGTGCCAAGGGCAGATGCTTTATGATAGTCCTGAGAGATGGCATTTTAACTTCTGTCAGTGTGTCCTCTGAAGCTGGGACAAAATGGGTGGAAATATGAGAAATACTTTATAATAATCCTTAGATGTGAACCTATACATACATTTCTCATCTATCTCATCCCCTTGACAACACTAGAAGGGCATTATAATTATTCCCACCTTCAAATTCAGAATAAAATAAACTATGAGGTTGACAGATGGTCAACGAGGGTCCACCATTGCCAGAGCTCAGAGCTCTATCTGATGAAGCAAAGGCTGAGCCTACAACTGTGTGGGGAGAGGTGAAATCTGGACTCAAAATGAAGTCAGTATGAAACACAATTTATAGTTTCATGGAGAGATGTGTTAAAAGCAGAGCCATAGGATTGTAATGGAACCATTTAAGTTAAGGCCCCAAGCCAGTATACCCAGATGGTATCATCTACCAGCAGTTTCAATTTGCAGGGATGTAATCCTTCACCAGCCAACAAGGGAATTTCCTGGTGCAGGAAAAACTATCACGATAGATCCTCTTCTACCCATTTATGAGGTCAACCTCAGATGAAACAGTGGATCCTTTACTATTAACTTTTTCATGGCTTCTCTCTAAATTTAAAAACTGTCTCTTTTCTGCAGCTCAATGGAGCTCCTTTCTATTTGTGGTAGGGGGCTGCCCAATTCAAAAATCTTTTAATAGAGCCAATCAGATCTTTAGAATGTACTCAGGTGATTTTGTTTTGTTTTGTCTTTAATAGGTTTGGTTGCAGAATCAAGATTCAAAGCAAACTTCTTATTATATTCAGTGACAATAAGAAATACAGGTGTGGCAATCCACAAATCATTTTTAGTTCACTGTCTTTCTCCAACATTCCTAAGAGCCATCAGTAAGTCTATGTTGCTTTGAGCTCTGCTCTTTTTTGCATGAGAGCTCTGATGGAATTATCTTTCCAGTCCAGGGTTAATGGATCTGACAGAAAGCTCTGATAGAGCATGAGCCCTTAGCCCTTGTTCAATCCTCAAGTCCACATTGGCATTCCTTCTCCAGTTCCAATCCAGCGTCTCCATTTATTGCTGTTTGCTGGTTTAGTCTCTTCCCAACTTCCTGTCTGAAGTTCCCATTAATAGAATCTGCTGGTTCAGTCCATTATGGAAATTACTGGTGATGTGTACAGGGCATTCACTGAGCCAGTTTGCAGTGACTTCTAAACCTAGCCCTTGTTCTGAAACCAGATTTCAAGTCGGGAGCTGTTGGTGGCAGCTGCAGTGCTCAGTGCATGAGGAATCAGTCTACAGTCCCCATTCTTGCAGGTCTGCTGTGCAGTCTGTGCTCCAGTCACTAGTTCTTTAGCTACTACTGGTGTCCATAAGTCCATTACCTCAGTGCTCTTGGTTTCTGTTGGGATATAGGTGAGATAAAGGCTTAGCTGAAGTAAATGAATAAACCAACAAAAAAGGAAGCCAACAAACAAATTGATCCTTAAAATGACAAAAAGTTAAGCGCTTTACCCTCTCTACCCATTGCTGATTTTATATCTAGGGACTATGGCTCTGGAATCTATCAAAATCTACAAGCTTGTTTTGTGTCCCCAATACCTTTGCTTGTTAAGTGTTAGATTATGACTTACAAAATAAGGTAGGATTAAATATCAGTTGACCCCATTTATAAATAAGTATGCTACACAAAAATGCGGGTTAAACTCCATCCATGTATGCCTAGGGTCCTACCAAACTGCTTCCAGACCTCAGAGGAGTGACAATTGAGAATTATAATGGTCTTTATGAGAAATATTTCAGTTAGATAAGGTCATTTAAGAAGCATCCTTAAAAGCAAGTATTCAGAATTTCAAATATAGCTTCATTGAAAGTGTCATTGCCTAAGACTGGAAAAAGATGAAATGTAATAAAAAATAACATAACATGGGGCGCCTGGGTGGCTCAGTGGGTTAAAGCCTCTGCCTTCAGCTCAGGTCATGATCCCAGGGTCCTGGGATCAAGCCCCGCATGCAGGGAGCCTGCTTCCTCCTCTCTCTCTGCCTGCCTCTCTGCCTAGTTGTGATTTCTCTCTGTCAAATAAATAAAATATTTTTTTAAAAAAAGCTTCAGGGTCACCTGGGTGGCGCAGTGGGTTAAGCTTCTGCCTTCAGCTCTAAATAAATAAATAAATAAATAAATAAATAAATAAATAACATAACGTAATGTAACGCAACGTAACATAACAACATAACATAACATAACATAAAAACAGAACTAAATAAATGAAGCACTAAGGGCTTATGAGTTACTGTTCTTAGGAAACCTAAATCCTCCTGGAGGAACTTGCCTTCTTTCTCTGATTCCTATAGATATACATTTTGTCTTGTGTTTGAAAAATAAACATATTGATAATCACTTAAAGTAAAGAGGAAAAGGTACCTGGTTGGCTCAGTTGGTTAAGTGCCTGGCTTTGGCTCAGGTTATGATAGAGCCTCCTGTTCAGTGCCGTGTCTGCTTCTTCCTCTCCCTCTGTCCCTCCCCCCGCTCCTGCTCACTGTTTCTATCAAATAAATAAATGCATTTTTAAAACAAAACAAAGCTAAACTAAACTAAATTAAAGAGGATAAAAGGGGAAGAGGACATTTTATACAACAGACTGTTAAATGGGTGTTGTTCCACAACTCTGGCCCAACCTCCTTAAATTAATTCCAGGGGTAAACACAAATCTTAAAAAAAAAATCTTCTCCACAAATGTCAGTAAATATAAGGTCTTTGTTCACGGGTGTGTGTTTGTTTTTTAATGTGTGATGTTTCTACCTGTGGAAGGTTTCATTGTAAACTCTCAATTTAGTTGGTTTGAAGGCAAGCAATTGTAAGGAAAGGGTATTCAAAAACTCTGGAAAGCTAGAAATTCACCTAAATGTTTCTCAAGTTCATGTGATCTAGAAATATATTTGGTATTAAGGGTAACTTAAGGTTGTCTGTTTAATAAAATGAGCATGTGTTTAGACTTATGAGCCATAAATTTAATATTTATATTCAACCTGTTTTTACCTAAACTCAAAGAAATAAGTTAATGTTACCTCTGTTACAAATGTTTTCCAAAAAAATTACAGGATTTCTTTTCTATAGTGCTGGCGGTTCGTGGTCTCTCCCTTCAAAGAATTAAGAGTTACACCAGACAAAGAGTGGTGTGTAGCAAACTGAAGTTTATTGAGGGTTAGCACAAAGCTCCTGAGGAGAAAGAGGACCCAAGAAGCTTGCAAAATTGACATTTAAACCTAGGGTTTTAAAGTGTGGTCTGTTATAATCTTGGCTTGTCAGCCAATCAGGATTTTGTCAAGGAGTTCATCTAACTATCAGGTAATTGTTCCCATGGGAAGAAGTGGAGAGCTCCTTCGAAGGTGGTGTTTCATAGCCTCAAGCACCAAGCAGACGGCTGCCACCACTACCTTAAGGCATGCTTTACAACCACAGGCCACCAGATCAAGCTAATCTTTGTACTTTTAAGGATAGTTCCCATTTGGGATAGGGGCCCCTTTTCCCTACCTGGTTTTCATCCAGCTATCTTTTGTTAAAAATAGCTTGGGGGCGCCTGGGTGGCTCAGTGGTTGAGCTGCTGCCTTCAGCTCGGGTCATGGTCTCGGGGTCCTGGGATCGGGTCCCATGTCGGGCTCTCTGCTCAGCAGGGAGTCTGCTTCTCTCTCTCTCTCTCTGCCTGCCTCTCTGTCTACTTGTGATATCTCTCTGTCAAATAAATAAATAAAATCTTAAAAAAATAGCTTGGGATAACAGTCAAGTAGAAATTACTCCGAGGATGCAAGGTTTGATCAATATTCATAAAACTAAAACTTGACACGTCACATCAATACAAGAGAGAATAAACCATGTGGCCATATTCATAGATCCATACAAAAGTTTTGACAAAATAGAACAACCATTTATTATAAAAACCTCAACACAGTAGGTCTAGAGGTAGCATACCTCAACATAATAATGGTCTGATATGACAAAAACACAGTGCGAATATCATCCTAAATTGTGAAAACTTGAGAATTATCCCCCTAAGATCAGGAGCAAGACAAGAATGTTTGTTCTCATCATTTTAACTCAACATAGTACTAGAAGTCTTAGTCACAGCAATTAGAATATATAAATGAAAGGAATTCAAATTGGTAAGGGGAGGAATAAAATATCCTATGTGCAGATGACAAGATACTATATATAGACTACCCTAAAGATTCTACCAAAAAAATTACCAGAGCAGATCAATGAATTCTGTAAAGTCATAGGCTACAAAATCAATATATAGAAATCTGTGACATTCTTATACACTAATAATGAGGCAGCAGAAAGAAAAATAATAATTAAAAATACAATTTATAATTGCACCAAAAACAATAAAATATCTAGGAATACACCTTACCAAAGACAGGAAAGACCACTGCTATAAAAACTGCAAAATGCTGATTAAAGAAATTGAAGGAAATGCAAAGATGTGGAAAGACATTCCATGTTTATGAGTTGGAAAAATAAACATTGTTAAAATGTCTGTACTACTCAAAGCAATCTATAGATTCAGTGCAAGCCTGATTAAAACACCAACAGCATTTTCCACCAAACTGGAACAAACAGTCCTAAAATTCGTATGGAACCACAAAAAAACACAAATAGCCATGGCAATCTGGAAGAATAAGAAAATAAGAAAAATGAACTGGTAGTATCACTATTCCAGACATCTAGTTATATTAGAAACTATAGTAATCAAAACAGTATGGTACAGGTATAATAATAGCTACACAGATCAATGGAACAAAATAGAGAACCCAGAAATGGACCCATAACTATATTGCCAATTCATCTTTGACAAAGCAGGAAACAATATAAAGAGAGATAGTCTTTTCAACAAATAGTGTAGGGAAACAGGTCAATGACATTCAAAAGAATGAAACTGGACCACGTTTTTAAACTATACACAAAAACAATTTCAAAATGGATTAAATATTTAAATGTGAGACCTGAAACCATCATGATCCTAGAAGAGAGCACAAGCAGTAATGTCTCTGACTTGAGCCATAGCAACATTTTTCTAGACATACCTCTAAAGGTAAGGGATATAAAGCAAAAATAAACTGTTGGGAAGACATAAAAATAAAAGGCTTGGGCACAGCAGAAGAAACTATCAATAGAACCAAAGGACAACCTACTGGATGGCATCAGATATTTGCAAGTAGCATATCCAATAAAGAGTATCCAAACTGTGTAAGGAACTGATACAAATCTACACTCAAAAATCAATTAATACAACTTAAAAATAGGCAGAAGACATGAATGGACATTTTTCCATATAAGGCATAAAGAATGCCACCAGAAACATAAAGGTACTCAACAACTCTTACAATCAGGTAAATGCAGGTTAAACCACAATGAGATATTGCCTCATGCATGGCAGAGGGGTGAAAATTAAAAACAGCAGGAACAAAAGTGTTGGCAAGGATGTGGAAGAAAACTACTGTTGGTCGGAGACAAGATGGCGGAGAAGTAGGAGGTGCTGTTTCAACCTGTCTCCTAAAATGAGCTGACTACCTACCAAAGAACTCTGATCACCCATGAAATTAGCCTGAGATTAGAATTATACACTTCTGGATCTCTATGCGGGCAGAAGACACCAGTGGACAGGTAAAGCGGGGTGGGGACACTGGACTGATATTGGAAGATAAACAAAAGGGGGCGGAGCCACCAGAGGCAACTCAGTGGAAAGTACAAGAGTGCCCTGTGATTGGGGACCAGCATTGACTTGGAGTCTGTTTGAAAGCACTCAAAAAGAGCAAAATATCTTAAGGGAAAATTGGTGGAATTGTCCGTTAGGGACAGGGACTTAAGCCCATGAACCCAGGATGGCCACCATGGGTGGGGAACCAGAGAACACAGCGAAGAAGCCAGGTCTTGGTCCCTGAGCACCTGGTGCACATGAGATCATCTGGGTGGCCATTCCCAGGGGAGTCTGGGGTGGGTGTCAGCTGGTGCTGTCTAGAACCACAGCCTTTTGTGCTCTGCACCCGTGCTGCGGGACCAGGGAATTGGGTCACACTCCACACCTTCCCTGAAAGAGATCCATGCAGGCATTAGCCAGTGCTCTCTAGGAATAGGAGATCTTGAACACTCTCATCCCCGGCCAGCGTGAGAACCTCGGGTGCTATCTCTGGTTGGGAACCTCTCTGGCCATCTAGAATTGCCCAGACAGCCAAAGCTAGTATTTCTCGTGGTTTTGGGTACAAGCAGGAGTTTCTGTGACCCCAGAAACTGTGACTGGGTATGTGCTCTGCCAGTGGCAGAGGGGGAATTTATGTGCTCTGGAGAACCGAGAAGGGAACACATTGAAGCTTCTCTCAGAGACGGAGGTCTGGATATAGTTTGCCACCCTCTAAACCTCCAAAGAACTTCCAAAAGCCTCCAAGGGGAGAAAAAACAAACAAGCAAAAAACCTCCAGAGAACAAAAAAAACAAAACAAAACTGGTTTTCTCAGAGCCCAGCCCATTGATGGGGGTGGGAGAACTCAACTATAGCAAAACTACCTGAAAAACCATGCAGCAGGCCCCTCACCCAGAAAGCCAGCCAAAAAAACAAAAACAAAAATGAAAATAACAGCAACAACAACAAAACATAAAAACAAGAGAACAACCACCACTACATCATAGATACAACTTTTATTTTTAATTCGTTCCCGCTATTCTGGTTCTTTTCATTTTAAAAAAAACATATAACATTTTAATCTATTTACCATCACAATGGGATATTCAGTACATCAAATTCCATAATAACCTTTTAACCTGAACTTTTTTGATACATATACCTGTTTCTCTTTTGCTTTGCTATTTTTAAATTTATTTTATTTTTTAAATATTCATATAGAGATAAGCTTCAAGATAATCCCCTTTGCCCAATCAGTGCTACCCCTCTATGTAAACCAGTTTTAATCCCTCTTTGTCTCAGGAAAGTTGAGTCTTTTAACAAAGATATTAAGATGCATCCAAGAAAAATCAAAATAACCTTCTTCACCCACATTGAGAACTTATAACCACCCTCCCAACTTTTTCTTTTATCAGTGTTTCTGTGTATTTGTTTTTGTTTTGGCATATAAATATTATACTTGGGGTTAATTTTGACAGGGTTCTTATTTATTTATTTATTTATTTTTCTCTTGAAATTTACTTTTGTCGGTGTTTATGTTTGTTTTCTTTGCATACTTTGTAAATCTTACTTTTGGGGCCCATTCAGGCTGGACTTTCTCTTTTATTATATCTTTCTTTTTCCTGTCTCTCTCTCTCTCTTTTTCTTTTTTTCTTTCTTTTTGATGGGGACTCTCGATTGCTCAGAAGTGTTCCAGAGTGCACATTGCCTGACTGCAGTTGATACTTTCAGCTACACATCTGTTCAGCCATCTCTCACCAAAATGATTAGGAGGAGGAATTCCAAACAGATGAAAAATTCAGAGACTGAGCCCTCTCCATCAGAGCTTTTGGATATGGACATAAAGAGTATGTCAGAAAAGGAATTCAGGCTAACAATTATCCAGGCAATAGCTAGGTTGGAGAAAGCCTTTGATAACAAAATGGAATTGATTAGAGCAGAATTGAAAGCCACCAGGTGTGATTTTAACAATGATCTCAATGAATTCCAAGCTAATCTAAATTCTCTAAAAGCTATGGTAACTGAGACAGAAGATAAAATTAGTGATCTGGAGGACAAACTGATGGAGAAAAAGGAAGAGAAGGAAGCCTGGAACAAACAGCTCAGAAGCCATGAAAACAGAATTAGGGAAATAAATGACACCATGAAATGTTCCAACGTCAGAATTATTAGAATCCCTGAGGGGGAGGAGAAAGAAAGAAGACTAGAAGATATAGTTGCACAAAATCTCCATGAAAATTTTCCCAATCTGGCAAATGGAACCAGTGTTATTGTACTAGAGGCAGAAAGAGCTCCCCCCAAGATCACAGAATCTAGAAAGACCTCAAGACACCTGATTGTGAAAATGATGAATCATAATTTTAGACAGGAGCTCCTGAAAGAAGCTAGGGGGAAGACATTCCTTAGGTACAGAGGAAAGCACATCAGAATGATGTCAGACCTGTCCACAGACATATGGCAAGCCAGAAAGGCTGGCAAGATGTATTCAGGGCACTAAATGAGAAAAACATGCATCTAAGAAGACTTTACCTTGCATGACTGACATTCAAAATGGATGGAGAGATAATGAGCTTCTAAGACCAGCAAGGTTTAAAAGAGTATGGGACCACCAAGACACCACTACAAGAAATATCAAGGGGGTTCTATAAAAGAGGAGAAAACCCAAGAATATCATTGAACAGAAATACATGGAGACAGGGGGAGGAGTTAAGATGGCGGAGAAGTAGCAGGCTGAGACTACATCAGGTAGCAGGAGATCAGCTCGATAGCTTATCTAAACATTGCAAACACCTACAAATCCAACGGGAGAGCAAAGAGAAGAAGAACAGCAACTCTAGAAACAGAAAATCAACCACTTTCTGAAAGGTAGGACTGGCGGAGAAGTGAATCTAAAACGACGGGAAGATAGACCGCGGGGGGAGGGGCCGGCTCCCGGCAAGCGGCAGAGGAACAGAGCACAAAATCAGGATGTCCACTGAGGGACATTGCTCCAGAGGCTAAACCAGGGTGAAGCCCACGCGGGGTCAGCGTGGCCCAAGGTCCCGCAGGGTCACAGAAGGATTGGGGGTGTCGGAGTGTCGGAGAGCTCGCAGGTATTAGAACGGAGAAGCCGGCTGCAGAGACAGAGCCGAGGACTGAACTCTCAGCTCGGGGTTACCTTGAACTGGTTGCGGGCTGGGTGAGCTCGGAGCGCGGCTAGAGGCTGGGGATAAGGGAGTGATTGGGTGCTGTCCTCTGGGGGCGCACTGAGGAGTGGGGCTCCGGGCTCTCGGCTCCTCTGGGCCGGAGACTAGGAGGCCGCCATTTTCATTCCAGTCCTCCGGAACTCTACAGAAAGCGTTCAGGGAACAGAAACTCCCAAAAGTGAACCTGAGACGATTACTTAGTCCCGCCGCCGGTAAGGGCGGTGCAATCCCGCCTCGGGCAAAGACACTTGAGAGTCACTACAACAGGCCCCTCCCCCAGAAGATCAACAAAATATCCAGCCAGGACGAAGTTCATCTATCAAGGAAAGTAGGTTCAATTCCCAAGACAGCAGCGCAATTCCAGAGGAGGAGAAAGCAAAGCACGGAACTCATGGTTTTCTCCCCATGATTCTTTAGTCTTGCAGCTACTTCAATTTTTTTTTTCTTTTTCAATTTTTTTCTTTTTTCTTTTTTCTTCTTTTGCTAAATTTTTTAAAACTTTTACCCTTTTCTTTTTAAACGTTTTTTGACTAGTTTATATAAATATATATATGTTTTTCTTTATTTTTTATATTTTTTCTTTATTTGTTTTATTTAAAAAATTTTTTTTTTCTGAACCTCTTTTTATCCCCTTTCTTCCCCCCACAATTTGGGGTCTCTTCTCATTTGGTTACAGCGCCTTTTTCTGGGGTCTTTGCCACCCTTTTAGTAGTTTATTTGCTCCTTCATATCCTCTTATCTGGACAAAATGACAAGGCGGAAAAAATCACGACAAACAAAAGAACAAGAGACAGTACCGAAGGCTGGGGACCTAATCAACACAGACATTGGTAATATGTCAGATCAAGAGTTCAGAATGACGATTCTGAACATTCTAGCCGGGCTCGAAAAAGGCATGGAAGATATTAGAGAAACCCTCTCTGGAGATATTAAAGCCCTTTCTGGAGAAATTAAAGAACTAAAATCTAACCAAGTTGAAATCAAAAAAGCTATTAATGAGGTGCAATCAAAAATGGAGGCTCTCACTGCTAGGATAAATGAGGAAGAAGAAAGAATTAGTGATATAGGGCGCCTGGGTGGCTCAGTGGGTTAAAGCCTCTGCCTTTCGCTCAGGTCATGATCCCAGGGTCCTGGGATCGAGCTCCGCATTGGGCTCTCTGCTTGGCGGGGAACCTGCTTCCTCCTCTCTCTCTTCCTGCCTCTCTGCCTACTTGTGATCTCTATCTGTCAAATAAATAAAATAAAAATCTTAAAAAAAAAAAGAATTAGTGATATAGAAGACCAAATGACAGAGAATAAAGAAGCCGAACAAAAGAGGGACAAACAGCTACTTGACCATGAGGGGAGATTTCAAGAGATAAGTGACACCATAAGACGAAACAACATTAGAATAATTGGGATTCCAGAAGAAGAAGAAACAGAGAGGGGAGCAGAAGGTCTATTGGAGAGAATCATTGGAGAGAATTTCCCTAATATGGCAAAGGGAACAAGCATCAAAATCCAGGAGATGCAGAGAACCCCCCTCAAAGTCAACAAGAATAGGTCCACACCCCGTCACCTAATAGTAAAATTTACAAGTCTTAGTGACAAAGAGAAAATCCTGAAAGCAGCCCGGGAAAAGAAATCTGTAACATACAATGGTAAAAATATTAGATTGGCAGCAGACTTATCCACAGAGACCTGGCAGGCCAGGAAGAGCTGGCATGATATATTCAGAGCACTAAATGAGAAAAACATGCAGCCAAGAATACTCTATCCAGCTAGGCTATCACTGAAAATAGAAGGAGAGATTAAAAGCTTCCAGGACATGGATGGAACTAGAGCGTATCATGCTTAGTGAAATAAGTCAATCGGAAAAAGACAACTGTCATATGATCTCCCTGATATGAGGACATGGAGAAGCAACATGGGGGGTTAGGGGGATAGGAGAAGAGTAAATGAAACAAGATGGGATTGGGAGGGAGACAAACCATAAATGACTCTTAATCTCACAAAACAAACTGGGAGTTGCTGGGGGGAGGTGGGATTGGGAGAGGGGGAGCGGGCTATGGACATTGGGGAGGGGAGGCGAACCATAAGAGACTATGTACTCTGAAAAACAACCTGAGGGTTTTGAAGGGTCAGGGGTGGGAGGTTGGGGCAACCTGAGGGTTTTGAAGGGTCAGGGGTGGGAGGTTGGGGGAACAGGTGGTGGGTAATGGGGAGGGCACGTTTTGCATGGAGCACTGGGTGTTGTGCAAAAAGAATGAATACTGTTACACTGAAAAAATAAATAAAATGGAAAAAAAAAAGCTTCCAGGACAAACAAAAACTGAAAGAATTTGCAAACACCAAACCAGCTCTACAGGAAATATCGAAAGGGGTCCTCTAAGCAAAGAGAGAGCCTAAAAGTAGTAGATCAGAAAGGTACAGAGACAATATACAGTAACAGTCACCTTACAGGCTACTAATGGCACTAAATTCATATCTCTCAATAGTTACCCTGAATGTTAATGGGCTAAATGCCCCAATCAAAAGACACAGAGTATCAGAATGGATAAAAAAACAAAACCCATCAGTATGTTGCCTACAAAAAACTCATTTTAGACGCGAAGACACCTCCAGATTTAAAGTGAGGGGGTGGAAAACAATTTACCATGCTAATGGGCATCAGAAGAAAGCTGGGGTGGCAATCCTTATATCAGATCAATTAGATTTTATGCCAAAGACTATAATAAGAGATGAGGAAGGACACTATATCCTACTCAAAGGGTCTGTCCCACAAGAAGATCTAACAATTTTAAATATCTATGCCCCTAACGTGGGAGCAGCCAACTATATCAAACAATTAATAACAAAATCAAAGAAACACATCAATAATAATACAATAATAGTAGGGGACTTGAACACTCCCCTCACTGAAATGGACAGATCATGCAAGCAAAAGGTCAACAAGGAAATAAAGGCCTTAAATGACACACTGGACCAGATGGACATCACAGATATATTCAGAACATTGCATCCCAAAGCAACAGAATACACATTCTTCTCTAGTGCACATGGAACCTTCTCCAGAATAGATCACATCCTGGGTCACAAATCAGGTCTCAACCGGTATCAAAAGATTAGGATCATTCCCTGCATATTTTCAGACCACAATGCTCTGAAGCTAGAACTCAATCACAAGAGGAAAGCTGGAAAGAACCCAAATACATGGAGACTAAACAGCATCCTTCTAAGGAATGAATGGGTCAACCAGGAAATTAAAGAAGAATTGAAAAAATTCATGGAAACAAATGATAATGAAAACACAACAGTTCAAAATCTGTGGGACACAGCAAAGGCAGTCCTGAGAGGAAAATATATAGTGGTACAAGCCTTTCTCAAGAAACAAGAAAGGTCTCAATTACACAACCTAACCCTACACGTAAAGGAGCTGGAGAAAGAACAAGAAAGAAACCCTAAACCCAGCAGGAGAAGAGAAATCATAAAGATCAGAGCAGAAATCAATGAAATAGAAACCAAAAAAAAAACAATAGAAAAAATCAATGAAACTAGGAGCTGGTTCTTTGAAAGAATCAATAAGATTGATAAACCCCTGGCCAGACTCATCAAAAGAAAAGAGAAAGGACCCAAATAAATAAAATCATGAATGAAAGAGGAGAGATCACAACTAACACCAAAGAAATACAGACAATTATAAGAACATACTATGAGCAACTCTACGCCAACAAATTGGACAATCTGGAAGAAATGGATGCATTCCTAGAGACATATAAACTACCACAACTGAACCAGGAAGAAATAGAAAACCTGAACAGGCCCATAACCAGTAAGGAGATTGAAACAGTCATCCAAAATCTCCAAACAAACAAAAGCCCAGGGCCAGATGGCTTCCCAGGGGAATTCTACCAAACATTTAAAGAAGAACTCATTCCTATTCTCCTGAAACTGTTCCAAAAAATAGAAATGGAAGGAAAACTTCCAAACTCATTTTGTGAGGCCAGCATCACCTTGATCCCAAAACCAGACAAGGATCCCACCAAAAAAGAGAACTACAGACCAATATCCTTGATGAACACAGACGCAAAAATTCTCACCAAAATACTAGCCAATAGGATTCAACAGTACATTAAAAGGATTATTCAATACGATCAAGTGGGATTTATTCCAGGGCTGCAGGGTTGGTTCAACATCTGCAAATCAATCAATGTGATACAACACATTAATAAAAGAAAGAACAAGAACCATATGATATTCTCAATAGATGCTGAAAAAGCATTTGACAAATACAGCATCCCTTCCTGATCAAAACTCTTCAAAGTGTAGGGATAGAGGGCACATACCTCAATATTATCAAAGCCGTCTATGAAAAACCCACTGCAAATATCATTCTCAATGGAGAAAAACTGAAAGCTTTTCCGCTAATGTCAGGAACACGGCAGGGATGTCCAGTATCACCACTGTTATTCAACATAGTACTAGAAGTCCTAGCCTCAGCAATCAGACAACAAAAAGAAATTAAAGGCATCCAAATTGGTAAAGAAGAAGTCAAACTATCACTCTTCACAGATGATATGATACTATATGTGGAAAACCCAAAAGACTCCACTCCAAAACTGCTAGAACTTGTACAGGAATTCAGTAAAGTGTCAGGATATAAAATCAATGCACAGAAATCAGTTGCATTTCTGTACACCAACAAGACAGAAGAAAGAGAAATTAAGGAGTCAATCCCATTTACAATTGTACCCAAAACTATAAGATATCTAGGAATAAACCTAACCGAAGAGGCTAAGAATCTATACACAGAAAATTATAAAGTATTCATGAAAGAAATTGAGGAAGACACAAAGAAATGGAAAAATGTTCCATGCTCCTGGATTGGAAGAATAAATATTGTGAAAATGTCTATGCTACCTAAAGCAATCTACACATTTAATGCAATCCCTATCAAAATACCATCCATTTTTTTCAAAGAAATGGAACAAATAATCCTAAAATTTATATGGAACCAGAAAAGACCTCGAATAGCCAAAGGAATATTGAAAACGAAAGCCAAAGTGGGTGGCATCACAATTCCGGACTTCAAGCTCTATTACAAAGCCGTCATCATCAAGACAGCATGGTACTGGCACAAAAACAGACACATAGATCAGTGGAACAGAATAGAGAGCCCAGAAATCGACCCTCAAGTCTGTGGTCAACTAATCTTCAACAAAGCAGGAAAGAATGTCCAATGGAAAAAAGACAGCCTCTTCAATAAATGGTGCTGGGAAAATTGGACAGCCACATGCAGAAAAATGAAATTGGACCACTTCCTTACACCACACAGGAAAATAGACTCCAAATGGATGAAGGACCTCAATGTGAGAAAGGAATCCATCAAAATCCTTGAGGAGAATGCAGGCAGCAACCTCTTCGACCTCAGCCGTAGCAACATCTTCCTAGGAACAACGGCAAAGGCAAGGGAAGCAAGGGCAAAAATGAACTATTGGGATTTCATCAAGATCAAAGCTTTTGCACAGCAAAGGAAACAGTTATCAAAACCAAAAGACAACTGACAGAATGGGAGAAGATATTTGCAAACGACATATCAGATAAAGGGCTAGTATCCAAAATCTATAAGAAACTTAACAAACTCAACACCCAAAGAACAAACAATCCAATCAAGAAATGGGCAGAGGACATGAACAGACATTTCTCCAAAGAAGACATCCAGATGGCCAACAGACACATGAAAAAGTGCTCCACGTCACTTGGCATCAGGGAAATACAAATCAAAACCACAATGAGATATCACCTCACACCAGTCAGAATGGCTAAAATTAACAAGTTAGGAAATGACAGATGCTGGCGAGGATGTGGAGAAAGGGGAACCCTCCTCCACTGTTGGTGGGAATGCAAGCTGGTGCAACCACTCTGGAAAACAGCATGGAGGTTCCTCAAAATGTTGAAAATATTACTACCCTATGACCCAGCAATTGCACTACTTGGTATTTACCCTAAAGATACAAACATAGTGATCCGAAGGGGCACGTGTACCCGAATGTTTATAGCAGCAATGTCTACAATAGCCAGACTATGGAAAGAACCTAGATGTCCATCAACAGATGAATGGATAAAGAAGATGTGGTATATATACACAATGGAATACTATGCAGCCATCAAAAGAAATGAAATCTTGCCATTTGCGACGACGTGGATGGAGCTAGAGCGTATCATGCTTAGTGAAATAAGTCAATTGGAGAAAGACAACTATCATATGATCTCCCTGATATGAGGACATGGAGAAGCAACATGGGGGGTTAGGGGGATAGGAGAAGAATAAATGAAACAAGATGGGATTGGGAGGGAGACAAACCATAAATGACTCTTAATCTCACAAAACAAACTGGGGGTTGCTGGGGTGGTGGGATTTGGAGAGAGGGAGGGGGCTATGGACATTGGGGAGGGTATGTGCTATCGTGAGTGCTGTGAAGTGTGTAAACCTGGCGATTCACAGACCTGTACCCCTGGGGATAAAAATACATTATATGTTTATTAAAAAAAAATTTGGAAGGGGAGGCGAACCATAAGAGACTATGGACTCTGAAAAACAACCTGAGGGTTTTGAAGGGTCAGGGGTGGGAGGTTGGGGGAACAGGTGGTGGGTAATAGGGAGGGCACGTATTGCATGGAGCACTGGGTGTTGTGCAAAAACAATGAATACTGTTACGCTGAAAAAATAAATAAAATAGAAATACATGGAGACAGTCTATAGAAACAAAGAGTTCACAGATAGCACAATGTCAATAAAAACGTATCTCTTGGGGCACCTGGGTGGCTCAGTGGGTTGAGCCTCTGCCTTTTGTTCAGGTCGTGATCTCAGGTTCCTGGGATTGAGCCCTGTGTCAGGCTCTCTGCTCAGCGGGGAGCCTGTTTCCTTCCCTCTCACTCTCTGCCTGCCTCTCTGTCTACTTGTGATCTCTGTCTGTCAAATAACTAAATTAAGAAAAGAAAAGAAAAACAAAACAAAACAAAAAACCGTATCTCTCAATAATCACTCTCAACATGAATCTCCGATATGCATTCATGAAACAGCACAGGGTGGCAGATTGGATAAAATGATGGGACCCATCCATAGGTTGTCTGCAAGAGACCCATTTTGAACCTAAAGATAAATCCAGACTGAAAGTATCTAGTAACAAGATTGAAGTGGTGATCAAAAACCTCCCAAAAAAGAAGAGCCTAGGACCTGACGGATTCCCTGGGGAATTCTACCAAACTTTCAAAGAAGAAATAATACCTATTCTCCTGAAGATGTTTCAAAAAATTGAAGCATAAGGAAAACTTCCAGACTCTTTTTATTGAGCCAGCATTACCCTAAACCCCAAAGGAGGCAAAGACCAAGCCGAGAAGGAGAATTTCAGACCAATATCTCTGAGGAATATGGATGCTGAGATTCTTAACAAGATCCTAGCTAATAGGATCCAATAGCATATTAAAAAGGTTATCTGCCATAACCACGTAGGATTCATCCCTAGGTTTCCAGGATGGTTCATCTTTTGCAAATCAATCACTGTGATAGAAAAAATCAATAAGAGTAGAAAGAAGAACCACATGGGCCTCTAAATTGATAAAGAAAAAGCATTTGACAAAATCCAGGATCTGCTCCTGATTAAAATGCTTCAGAGTACAGAGGGAACGTTCCTCAGCTTCATAAAATTTATCTATGAAACATCCACAGTGAATATCATTCTCAGTGGGGAAAAATTGACAGCCTTCCCATTGAGATCAGGAACACGACAAGAATGCCCACTCTCACCACTTTTGTTCAACATAGTATTAGAAATCCTAGCAAGAGCAATCAGACAACAAAGAGAAATAAAAGGTATCCAGATTGGCAATCAAGAAGTCAAACTCTCTCTCTTCGCAGATGACATGGTACTTTATATGGAAACCACAAAAGACTCCACCCCCAAACTACTAGATCTCATACAGCAATTCAGTAACGTGGCAGGATACAAAGTCAATGTATAGAAATCAGTGGCTTTCTTATACACTAACAATGAAAATACAGAAAGGGAAATTAGAGAATCGATTCCATTTACTATAGCACCAAGGACCAGAAGATACCTGGGAATCAACCTCACCAAAGAGGTAAAGGATCTGTACTTGAGGAACTACAGAACACTCATGAAAGAAATTGAAGAAGACACAAAAAGATAGAAGACCATTCCATACTCATGGATCAGGAAAATAAACATTGTTAAAATATCTATACCACCTAGAGAAGTCTATACTTTTAATGCCATTCCAATCAAAAGTCCATGAGCATTTTTCAAAGAGCTGGATCAAACAATCCTAAAATTTATATGGAGTCAGAAGAGACCCCGAATTGCTAAGGAAATGTTGAAAAAGAAAAAAAAAATTGGGGGTGTGACATTGCCTGATTTCAAGCTTTACTACAAAGCTGTGATCACTAAGACAGCATGGTACTGGCATACAAGACACATAGACCAGTAGAACAGAGTAGAGAGCCCAGATATGGACCCTCAACTCTATGTTCAAATAATCTTCAACAAAGCAGGAAAAAATATACAGTGTAAAAAAGACAGTCTCTCAATAAATGGTGTTGGTAAAATTGGACTACTATATATAGAAGAATGAAAAACCACCATTCTATTACACCATTCAGAAAGATAAACTTGAAATGGATAAAAGGCCTCAACGTGAGGCAGGAATCCATCAGAACCCTAGAGGAGAACATAGGCAGTAACCTCTTTGACATCAGGCAAAGCAACTTCTTTCAGGATATGTCTCCAAAGGTAAAGGAAACAAAAGTGAAAATGAATTTTTGGGACTTCATCAAGATCTAAAGCTTCTGCACAGCAAAGGAAATGGTCAACAAAACAAAGAGGTAATCCACGGAATAGGAGAAGATATTCACAAATGACAGTGCAGATGAAAAGCTGATACCCAGGATTTATAAAGAACTCTTCATACTCAAAACACACAAAACAGATAATTGTCAAAAAATGGGCAGAAGAAGACATGAACAGACACTTCTTCAATGAAGGCATAAAAATGGCTATCAGAAACATGAAAAAATGTTCATCATCACTAGCCATCAGAGAGATTCAAATTAAAACCACATTGATATGCCACCTCTAACCAGTTAGAATGGCCAAAATTAACAAGACAGGAAACAACGTCTGTTGGAGAGGATGAGGAGAAAGGGAAACTCTCTTACACTCTTGGTGTGAATGCAAGTTGGTGCAGCCAATTTGGAGAACAGTGTGGAGATTCCTTAAGAAATTAAAAATAGAGCTTCCCTATGACCCTGAGATTGCACTACTGGGTATTTACCCCAAAGATACAGACTTAGTTAAAAGAAGGGCCATCTGTACCCCAATGTTCATGGCAGCGATGGCCATGGTCGCCAAATTGTGGAATCAACCAAGATGCCCTTCAATGGACGAATGGATAGTCTATGTACTATGGAGTACTATAGAGTACTATGCCTTCATCAGAAAGGATGAATACCCAACATTTGTATCAACATGGATGGGACGGGAAGAGATTATGCTGAGTGAAATAAGTCAAGCAGAGAAAGTCAATTGTCATACGGTTTCACTTATTTGTGGAGCATAAGAAATAGCACGGAGGACATGGGGAAATGGAAAGGAGAAGGGAGTTGGGGGAAATTGGTGAAGCAGACGAATCACAAGAAACTGTGGCCTCTGAAAAATAATCTGAGGTTTTGGAGGGGCAAGGTTGGGAGGTTGGGTGAGCCTGGTGGTGGGTATTATGGAGGGCACACATTGCATGGAACATTACAATGAATTCTGGCACACTGCAACGAAATTTAAAAAATAAAGAAAGTAAAAAAGCTAAGAAAAGAAAAGAAATCTGTACTGTCAATTGTAATGCATACTGGTGCAGCCACTGTGGAAAGCCATATGGTCTTTCCCTTAAATACTAAAAATAGAATCACCCTACAATCTGGTAAACACTCTTCTGGGGGTCAAATACAAAATACAGAAACACTAATTCAAAGAGATACATGAATCCTTGTGTTTATTGCAGCATTATATACAAAAGTCAAATTACAGAAGCTGCCCAGTGTCAATCTATTGATGAATGGAGAAAGAAGATATGGTATACATATATAATTAATTATTATTCAACCATAAAAAAGAATGAACTCTTGCCTTTTGCAATGACATGAAAGGATCTAGAAAGTATAATATAAGTTAAATAAACCAGTTAGAGAAAGACAAAAATTATATGATTTCAGTCATATGTGGAATTTAAGAAACAAAATCAATGAACAAAGAGTTAAAAAAGAGACAGAAAGAGGCAAAAGCAAAGAAAGAAACAGACCCTTTACTATAGATAACACAGTGATGGTTAGCAGAAGGGAGGTGGGCGTGGGATGGGTGCAATAGGGGATGAGGAGTAAGGAGGGCACTAGTCCTGATGAACACTGAGTAATATATAGAATTGTTGAGTCACTATGTTGTACACCTAACACTAATAAAACACTGTATGTTAACTATACTGGATTTAAATTAAAAAAGAACAACTGAATATAAAATAATAAAATAAAAATAAATTAGGAGAATAATTGATTTTAATGTCTCATAGTGTATGGCTCCTCATTTTGTGGGTAATATAAGAATAATTGCTAAGAACATGTGTATGAAAAGATGTATATGTATATATAGTTAAATTAAATATCCAAATGTCTATATTTAATTATAGGTAATCTTTAAATAATTTCCAAAACATTTTGATAAACTAAATTCTTAAAGTTTTGCTAACTTAGATTAAGTAACGATTTAAGGTCAATTCATAAAATATCTAGATGATGTCCAGATAAGATAAAATAATGAACCATCAATTACTAGACATAATTTTCTCTAATTCTGGCTTGTTACAGTGGAACTAAAGATAAATATAGGTTGATTGGCAAAATTTTTTGGCCTGCTTATTAAAAGATTACTATAAATAGTAATGTTTCTAGAAATTATGAAATATAATTATATAATTGTCAAAAATGGCGATATAACACACAGTTACCTAGAGCTTGCTACTTAAATTTTGGTAAATTTGGTAAAGAAATATGTAAGTAGGGTGGAGATAGACTTTTTTTGTTGTTGGCAAAAGGACGTTGGAGAAAGATTATTAAAAGGAAACTTTGGGGGTCTCCTAGGTGGCTCAGTTCCTTAAGAATCTGACTCAAAAAATGGGCAGAAGATATGAACAGACACTTCTCCAATGAAGACATACAAATGGCTATCAGACACATGAAAAAATGTTCATCATCACTAGCCATCAGGGAGATTCAAATTAAAACAACATTGAGATACCACCTGACACCAGTTAGAATGGCCAAAATTAGCAAGACAGGAAACAACGTGTGTTGGAGAGGATGTGGAGAAAGGGGAACCCTTGTAAACTGTTGGTGGGAATGCAAGTTAGTGCAGCCACTTTGGAGAACAGTGTGGAGATTCGTCAAGAAATTAAGAATAGAGCTATCCTATGACCCTGCAATTGCACTGCTGGGTATTTACCCCAAAGATACAGATGTAGTGAAAAGAAGGGCCATCTGTACCCCAATGTTTATTGCAGCAATGGCCACAGTCACCAAACTGTGGGAAGAACCAAGATGCCCTTCAACGGATGAATGGATAAGGAAGATGTGGTCCATATACACAATGGAGTATTATGCCTCCATCAGAAAGGATGAATACCCAACTTTTGTAGCAACATGGATGGGACTGGAAGAGAATATGCTGAGCGAAATAAGTCAAGCAGAGAGAGTCAAGTATCATATGGTCTCACTTATTTGTGGGGCATAACAAAGAACACGGAGGACATGGGGAGATGGAGAGGAGAGGGAGTTGAGGGAAACTGGAAGGGGAGATGAACCACGAGAGACTATGGACCCTGAAAAACAACCAGAGGGTTTTGAAGGGGTGGGGGTGTGGGTGGTTGAGGAATCAGGTGGTGGGTAATAGGGAGGGCACGTAGTGCATGGAGCACTGGGTGTGGTGCAAAAACAATGAACACTGTTATGCTGAAAATAAACAAATAAAAATAAAAAAAAAGAATCTGACTTAGGCTCATGTCATGATCCCAGTGTCCTGGAATCAAGCCCAGCATCAAGGTCCTTGCTTACCCAGTAGCCTACTTCTCCCTCTCACTCTGCTGCTCCCCCTGCTTGAGTTCTACTCCATCTCTGTATCAAATAAATAAATATAATCTTTAAAAGGAAAAAGGGAAACTTTGGGAAGGGATTTTGTGCATGGTCAGCACTGACACTGGAATAAATAAGTTATTTTTTCTTTACTTTTTTATTGTGTTAGGTTAGTCACCATAAGATACATCATTAGTTTATGAGAAGGTGTTCCAAGATTCATTGTTTATGTATAACACCCAGTTCTAATACAAAAAGTAAGCTGGTTTTGGTTTAGAGGTTTTTTTTCCCCTATCTCTTGAAAGGACAATCTTTTTGTCCTTTTTCTCTTTCCAAAAAGGAGATATATATATATAGATAGATAGATAGATAGATATAGAGATAGAGATAGAGATATATATTATATAGAGATATACCTATATATTATATAGAGATATATATATAGTATAGATATATAATATATATATCTCTATATCTTTATTGATATTGATATAGATAGATAGATATAGATAGATATAGAGATCTAGATCCTAGATCCTAGATCTAGATCCTAGATCCTAGATCCGAGATCTAGATCCTAGATCCTAGATCTCTATATCTATCTATCTATCTATCTATCTATCTATCTATCTATCTATCATCTATCTATCTATCTACATACTAACCCAAATTGGGGTTTTCCAGGCTCCCATATGCAGAGCCCTGCTCTGGAATCCCTCATTTTGGGGGACCCCTGAGACAGAAAACAGGACTCCATCTTACCCCCAGAGTGACACCAAATTCTTGGGAGCCGGGAAAATCCCCAGAGAGAGAGAATCTTCCATGGTCCCAAGAGGTCATCCCTACATTCTGTGGCCATCCTAGAAACAAAATCCAGAGACAAAATCCTGAGCTACCGCCTCACACTCTCCCTAATTTCAGATCCCGAGAAGCTGCCCTCAGGGGATACAGATCAGGACTGCCATCCCCGGGCTCTAATCCCAAACCAAATTTGTGTTTTCACACTTCTGTCTCTAGAGCCCTTGTCAACACACCCTCCAGGCCTACTGGGCCACATCTCAGGACTGTTCCTACCTTTTGAAGGAAATTGTGCCCTTTATATTTGCCAAAACCATTCAGATTAGGAGAAAACTACAAGACTCCTGAGGCCGCCCCAATTTCGTAGGCCACTCTTTTTTTAAAAAAAAAAAAAGATTTTATTTATTTACTTGACAGATAGAGATCACAAGCAGACAGAGAGGCAGGGAGAGAGAGAGGAGGAAGCAGGCTCCCTGCTGAGCAGAGAGCCCGATGCGGGGCTCGATCCCAGGACCCTGGGATCATGACCTGAGCAGAAGGCATAGGCTTTAACCCACTGAGCCACCCAGGCGTCCCAGTCGTAGGCTGCTCTTGATAAAACTGTGTAGTCTGACACACCCTATGCAGAGACCTCCAGTCAGACACCCAGGTAGATGGCCCCAGAGACAGAAGACTGAATATGACATACCCCTAGGCAGTAATCTGCATCCTTTCTTAGTATTTCAGGTATCTGTGCCCAGAGGACTGGTCTCAAATACCAATATATGGGGGGTCCCAGTGGCTCAAAAAGGAACATCTGTCCCCAGAAGTAAACCTTGCTATTCGGAGCTGTGTCAAAACCTCAGGGTAGGTATGCATGTCCCATGAGCCACAGCTACATACCAAGTTGTCCCTGGACACAAACACTGATTGTGACTCCATGTCAACTCAGCCCCCTGGGTACCTTGCCCAAGAGGCAGCGATCGAAACTGCTTTGTTCCTAAGCACCAATGGGATCATAAGGTGGGGTTTCCAGACATCTATACATAGAGCCTGCTCTCAAATCTTTCAGTATGGGGGAAACTGGGTCCTGGAAACAGGACACCCCAGTTCCCACAGAAGTAAAGCTTGGTGTTTGAAGCACCTCGCAACCCCATGAGTAGGAAAACCTCCATGGCCTCATGAGGCCACCCCTCCATGCAGCTGCCATCATGGACACAAACTTTAGCCTGAGCCAATGTCTGACACTCGGCCTTACTTCATATGCTGGAGATCTCGATTCAGACTTTGCAGATTTGGCCTGCCATGCCCTTGGCCCTAAAAGTAACCCTAGCTCGTGTTTTCAAAATTCCAACCTCACACTCCTGGCCCACAAGCCTTCCAGATTCGGAATTCTGGAGCCACAATGCAGCACTCTGCCTGCACACCAGAAAGAAGAAGTGTCCTATGGGGCTGCCCCAAAACTCCAAATAAGGATCTACCTGCAGGGCCCTCGGCAGCAACCCAGTTTCATAGGCGGCACTGAGCCCAGACTTCCCATCAGCTACCCATACTCTGGGCGCATATCCAGCAGATCACACCTGCCATGTCCCTTGGCCATCATCTCTACTCTACCTTGGTGTTCAGGCATCTGTCCCCAGACCATATCTCAAATCCCTGCATATAGGGGAACATGATGCACAAAACAGAACTCCTTTCCCCATGACAGGACACCTTGCTCTTGGGATGGGTGTCAAACCCTCAGAATATTGAAAACTTGCAGGTCCCATGAGGCCACGCCCACTCTGTAGTGCCGCCATGGGCACAAACATGCACTGCGACCCTCAGCCTGAGTGCTGTTATCAAATAAGGCCCCTTGGTAGCTAGACCATGAGCCTGCATATTGGGCTTGCCAGGCTTAGCCAAAATCTTAACCCAAGTTGGGCTTAGCCATGCACCCATACCTGCTCTGAAATCCCTTTCTTGGGGGGACATTTAGAGAGAATTCAGGACTCCATCCTTCCTCCAGAATGACACCAAACCATTGGGAGTCGGGCAAAATCCCCAGAGAGAGAGAGTATCTTTCATTGCCCCATGAGACCACCCCTATAGTCTGTGCCCATCCTAGACACAAAAACCAGAAACAAAAGCATGAACTACCACCTCACACTCACCCGAATTTCAGATCCCAAGGAGCTCCCCTCAGGGTCTGCAGATTGGGCCTGCCATAAACTCAGCATTAACCCTAACCCAAGTTTGTGTTTTCAGACTTCTGTATCCCAAGCTCTGGCCCTCACACCCTCCAAGATGGGCCTCTGGAGCCACACCGCAGGACTGTGCCTGCCCTCCAGAAGGAAACTTGGCCATTCATAGTTGCCCAAACCCTCATTAGGAGAAACATGCAGGCCCCCTGAGCCCACCCCGATTTCGTAGTCCTCTGTGGACAAAATATGCATAGTCTGACACACCCTGAGCACCTACATCCCAGCAGACATCCAGGTAAATGGATCTAGAGACAGAAGATTGAACCTGACATGTCCCTAGGACATAATCTATACCATAGCATAGGTTTTCAGGAATCTCCCCAGAGGCCTGTTCTTGAATACCAACATATGGTCCAACATGTGGTCCCTGAGCCACAAAACAGAACACCTCCTGTCCCCAGAAGGAAACCTTGCTATTCGGACCTGTGTCAAACCCTCAGGGTAGGGGAATCCTGTATGGCTCTTGAGCCACACCATATCCCAAGGTCTCCCTGGATACAAACCCGCGTTGTGACCCATGAGTATGAGACTCTATTTCAACTCAGCCCCCTGGGTAGTTGGACTCAGATCTACCAAATTGAACCTGCCATGTTCCTAGGCTGCAATTGTAATGCAAGGTAGGCTTCCCAGGTGTCCATGCGTAGAGCCCTGCTATCAAATATTTCTATATGGGGGACCCTGGAGCCCTCAAATAGGAATCCCCCTGTCCCGCAGAAGGAAATCTTGGTGTCTGAAGCAGCTCACAACCACCAGCGTGGGAAAACCTCCATGGCCTCATGAGGCCACCCCTCCATTAGGCAGCCATCATGGACACAAACTCGAGCCCAAACAAACGTCTGACACTCACCCTTACCTCAGATGCTGGAGATCTCAGATCAGTCACTGCTGATAGGGATTGCCATGCACTCGGCCCTGAACCAAACCCTAACCTGTGTTTTCAGACTTCCGTCCTCACACTCCTGGCCCACAAGTCCTCCAGATTTGGAATTCTGGAGCCACAACACAGCAGTCTGCCTGTGCACCAGAAGAAAAAATTGCCCTATGGGGCTACCCAGAAAACCCAAATGAGAATCAACCTGCACGTCTCTTGATGGCACCCCAATTTCATAGGCCACCCTGTGCACTAATGCTCTGTCTGACACAGCCTGAGTCCAGACCTCCCACTAGCCACCCAATTAGCTGAACGTATATCCAGCAGATGGGACCTGCCATGGCCCTAGGCCATCATCCCTCCCCAACCTGGTTATTCAAGAATCTGTCCTCAGACCTTTGCTCAAATCCCTGTATATGGGGTAACATATGCATATGCATATGTTTTAACATATGCATATGCATATGTTTTAACATATGCATATGCATATGTTAAAACATATGCATAAAAGAAACTCCTCCTTCCCCATGGCAGGAAACCTTGCTCTTGGGATGGGTGTCAAGCCCTCAGAGTGGGAGAAACCTGCATGGAGCATGTGGCCACGCCCACACATGAGGGCCGCCCTGGGCACAAAGATGCATTTTGACCCCTATTCTGAGCCTGTTTTCAAATAAGCCCCTTCGGTAGCTGGAACAAGAGCCCACATATTGGGCCTCCATGACCCTAGGCCCAAATAATAACACACAGTGTGGTTTTCCAGGCTCCTGTACCCAGAGCCCATCTCTGGAATCCCTGTTTTAGGGGTACCCCAGTGAAAGAAAAAAACAGGGCTCTTCCCTCCCCCCAGAATGACACCAAGTATTGGGAGCCAGGCAGAAACCCCAGAGAAGGAGAATCCTCCATGGACACATGGGGCCACCCCAGCATTCCTCGGCCATCCTAGGCACACAATCCAGAGACAAAAGCATGAGCTACCGCCTCACATCTACCCTAATTCCAGATCCCGAGGAGCTCCCCTCAGGGTCTGCAGATTGGGCCTGTCATAACCTCGGCCTTAAACCTAACCCGAGTTTGTGTTTTCAGACTTTTGTCCCCAACACCCTGGCCACATGCCCTCAAGGATGGGGCTTCTGAAGCCATTATCCAGGACTGTGGCTGCCTGCTTGAGGGATACTGTGCCCATCACAGTTGCCAAAACCATTTAGATTAGGAGAAATCTGCAACGCCCCTGAAGCCACGCCAAATTTGTTGGCCACTCTGGGAAAAAAAATGCACCATCTGACACATGCTGAGCACCTACCTCCAGTCAGAAACCCAGGTAAATGATCCCTAGAGACAGAATATTGAACTTGATATGGCCTTAGGCCCTAATCTTAACCCCAGCATGGGTTTTCAGGTATCATTCTCCAGACTCCTGTTCTCCAATATCAACGTGGGGAGGGTTCCCGAGTACTGTTCCCAAACAGTACTTCCCTTGTCCCGCAGAGGGAAACATTGCTATTTGGGACAACTCACAACCCTTAGCGTGGGAAAACCCCCATGGCTTCATGAGGCCATCCCTCCATTTGGTGGACATCATGGACACAAACTCCAGCCTGAGCAAGCGTCTGACACTCGCCTTGACTTCAGATGTTGGAGACCTCGATTCAGCTGCTGCAAATTGGGCCTGTCGTGCCCTAGGCCCTAAACCAAGCAAGAGCTTGTGTCTTCAGACTTCCTTCCTCACACTCCTGGCCCACAAGCCTGCCAGATTGGGAATTCTGGAGCCACAACGCAGCACTCTCCCTGCACACCAGAAGAAATAAGTGCCCTATGGGGCTGCCCCAAATCCCCAAATGAGGATCCACGTACACAGCCCTCAAGTGCACACCAATATCATAGGCCGCTCTGTGCACAATGCTCTGCTTGACACAGCCTGAGTCCAGACTTCTCGCCAGCCACCCAATTACCTGAACCTATATCCAGCAGATGAGACCTGCCATGGCACTACGCCATCATCTCTACCCTACCTATCTTTTCAGGCATCTGTATTCCGACCTTATCTCAAATCCATGCATATGGGGAAATCTGAAGCACAAAAGAGTATTCCTTCCCCATGGCAGGAAAACATACCTTTGGGATGGGTGTATAACGCTCTGAGTAGGAGAAACCAGCATGGCCAATAAGGACACGTCCACTCATGAGGGCCTCCCTGGGCACATACACGCATTGTGACCCTCAGCCTGAACCTATTTTCTGTAAGGCCCCCTCAGGAGCTGGACTAAGAGCCCTCATATCAGTTCTGCCTTGCCCCTAGGCCCAAATCCTAACCCACAATGGTGTTTTCTTGGCACCTGTACCTAGAGTCTCTCTCTGGAATCCCTTTATTTGTGGGACCCCTAAGATAGAAAACAGGACTCTTCCCTGCCTCTAGAATGACACCAAATTATGGAGAGCCTGGCAGAACCTCCAGAGACAGAGAATCTTCCAAGGCCCCATGAGCCACCCCTACATTTCTTCCCATCCTAGACACAAAATCCAGAGGCAAAAGCCTGAGCTACAACCTCACACTTGCCCTAATTTCAGATCCTGGGGAGCTCCCCTCAGGATCTGCAGATCGCACCTCCATAACCACAGCCCTAACTCCAACATGGGTGTCAAACCCTCATGGTAAGAGAAACCTGCTTGGCCCAAGAGGTCACTCCCACTCTGGAGGACTGCATTGGGCACAAACACCTATTGTGACCCTCATCCTGAGCCACCTTGTCAAATAAAGACCCTAGGTACTTGGACTACAAGTGCGCATATCATGCTTGCCATGTTCCTAGGCCTAAATCGTAACCCATGGTGGAGTTTTCCAGGAGCCTGTACCCAGAGCCCAGCTATGGAATCCTTCTTTCTGCAGGACCATTGAGACAAAAAAAAAAGGGGGGGACTCCTCCTTTCCCCCAGAATGACACCAAACTACTGGGAGCCCAGCAACATCAACAGAGAGGGAGATTCTTCCATAGCCCCATAAGGCCACCCATACATCCGTGGCCATCCTAGATGCACAATCCAGAAACAAAGGCCTGAGCTACTGCCTAACATTTGCCCTAATTTCAGATCATGAGGTGCTCCCCTAACCTCGGCCCTAAACACAAACTGTGTTTGTGTTTTCATACTTTTGTCCCCAAAGCCCTGGTCCACACACCCTCCAGGTTGAGGCTCAGTACTGTAGCCACACCACAGGAGTGTGTCTGCCCTCCTGAGGGAAACTCTTCCCATCACAGTTGCCAAAATCCTACAGATTAGGAGAAAACTGCAAGGCACTCGAGGCCACCCCTATTTGGTAGGGCACCCTGGACAAAAATGCACAGTCTGACAAACCCTGTGCACTGATATCCAGTCAGACAGCCAAGTCAATTGCCCAGGAGACAGAAGATTGGCCCTGACATGCCCTTAGGTCCTAATCTGATCACTAGCTTAGGTTTTCAGACTTCTGTCACCAGAGGCCTGTTCTCAATACCAACATATGTGGGGTCACCTGAGGCACAAAACAGAACACCTACTGTCCCCAGAAGGGAACCTTGCTATTTGGAGCTGTGTAAGTACTCGGGGTAGGAAAATCCTGCATGGCCCCTCAACCACTGCCACATTCCAAGGTCTCCCCAGACAGAAACCAGCATTGTGATCCATCAGCCTGAGACTCCAATTCAACTCAGCCCCCTGGGTAGCTCGCCCCAGAACCAGCAGATCAAAACTGCCATGTTCCTAGGTGTCAATGATAACACGAGGTGGGGTTTCCAGGCATCCATAGGTACAGCCCTGCTCTCAAATCCTTCCATATGGTTTACCCATGAGTCATCAAACAAAGTCCCCGTGTTCTGAAGAAGAACTTGCTGTTTGGAGCAGCTCACAACCCCCAGAGTTTGAAAACCTCCATGGCCTCATGAGGCCACCCCTCCACTAGGCGGCCATCATGGTCACAAACTTTAGCCTGAGCGAACATCTGACACTCGCCCTGACTTTAGATGGTGTGGATCTTGATTCAGCCTCTGCAGATTGGGACTGCTGGGCCCTAGGCCCTAAACCTAACCCAAGCTTGAGTTTTCAGACTTTTGTCATCATAATCCTGGCCCACCTGCCCTCCCATTTGGGATTTCTGGAGCCACAACGCAGCACTCTGCCTGCACACCAGAAGAAAAAAGTGCCCTATGGGGCTGCCCAGAAATCCTAACCAGAGTTGGTGTTTTCAGACTTCTGTCTCCAGAGTGCTGTCCCACAAACCGTCCAACCTGGGTATTCCATACACACACCACAGGACTGTGCCTTCCCTCCAGAAGGCAGCTGTGCCCTTAGAACTCCAGGAAACCTCAAGATTAGGACAAATCTGCAAGGCCCCTGAGACTATCCCAATTTCATAGGTCACCCAGGATAAAATATGCAGTCTGACACACTCTGAGCAACTACCTCCCATCAGACACCCAGATCGATGGCCCCAGAGACAGAAGACTGAAACTGACATGCACTAGGCTCTAATATGTACCCTAGCTTAGGTTGTAGGGCGTCTGTCCACTGAGACCTGGTCTTGAATGCCAATATTTGGGGGATACCTGAGCCACAGAAACAAAAATTCCTGTCCCCAGAAGGAAACCTTGTTATTTTGAGCTGTGTCAAACCCTCGGGGTAGTAGAATCCTACATAGCCCCTGAGGCTGCCACCACATTTGAAGGGAGTTCTGGACAGAAACCAGCATTGTGACCCTCAGCATGAGACTCCTTTTCAAATCAGCCCCCTGGGTGGCTCAACCCAGAGCCAGAAGATAGAACCTGCCTTGGCCTTTGGCTTCAATGGCTGCCCAAGATGCACTGTTTTGGCATCTGTATGTAGAACCTGCTCTCGAATTGGTCCATATGGGGGACCCTTCAGCCAACAATCAGCACTCCCACTGTCCCAAAGAAGAGAATCTTGCTGTTTGGAGCCACGCCCAAACCCCAGATTGGGAAAAACTGCATACCCTCCTGAGGCCACCCCTCCATTAGGTGGCCCTCCTGGACACAAATTCCAGCCTGACAGGACATTGGACACTAGCCCTTATTTCTGATGCTGGTGATCTGGTCTCAGGCTCTAGGGATCGGGACTGCCATGCCCTGGGCCCTAACACTAACCCTAGCTTGTGTTTTCAGTCTTCCATCCCCAGAGTCCTGGTGATCAAGCCCTCCAGATTGGGAATTCTGGAGCCCCAACGCAGCAGTCTGCCTGCCTTTCAGAAGGCATAAGTGGCCATTGAAACTGCACAAAAATCCCAAAGGAGGATCAAACTGTATGGCGCATGAGGGCACTGCAACGTTATAAACCGCACTGAGCACTAATATTCTGTTTACCAAAGCCTGGGCCCTGACTCCTGTCAGCCACCCAGGTAGATAGCACCCTATCCAGCAGAACACATCTACCATGCCACTAGGCGATCATCTCTACCTGACCTGGGTTTATAGATAACTGTCTCCAGAGACCTGGTCTCAAATCCCTGCATATGGGGAAACATGATCCACAAAATGGAAGTCCTGACCCACAGCAGGAATCCTTGCTATTGGGATGTGTGTAAAACCCTTAGAGTAGGAGAAACATGCATGGCCCCTGAGGCCCCGTCCACTGTTGAAGGCCACCCTGGGCACAATCCCACATTGTGACCCTCAGCCTGAGCCACGTTTTCAACTAAGCTGCCTCAGTATCTTGACCTAGAGCCAGCATATGAGGCCTGCCACGACCCTAGGCCCAAATCCTTCAACAGTGGGTTGAAGTGGGTCCTGCTGTGGGTCAGGACTTCCATTTTGTGGATCATGTTCCCCCATATGCAGGGATTTGAGACCAGGACTCTGGGACACAGACCTATAAAACCAGGTTGGGTAGAGATGATGGCCTAGGGGCATGGCAGGTACGATCTGTTGGATAGGCGGCCAGCTACCTGGGTGGCTGTCAGGAGGTCAGGGCTTAGGTGTGCCAGACAGATAATTAGTGCACCAGTGACCTATGAAATTTCTTTGCCCTTGTGGGCCATGTAGGTTGATCCTATTGGGGTTTTTGTGCAGTCCCAGAGGCCACTTTTGCCTTCTGAAAGGCAGGCAGTGTGCTGCGTTGTGACTCCAGAATTCCCAATCTGGAGGGCTTGTACACCAGGACTCTCAGGACAGAAGACTGAAATCACAAGCTAGAGTTAGGGTTAGGGCCTGGGGTGTGGGAGGCACAATTTGCAGAGGCTGAATCACGATCTCCAGCATCTGAGGTAAGGGCTAGTGTAAGATGTTTGCTCAGGCTGAAGTTTGAGTTCATGCTAAGGGAGGGGTGCCCTCATGCGCACCATGGAGGTATTCTCACTTTGGGTGTCATGAGCTGCTCCAAACAGCAAGGTTTCCTTCTGCAAGACAGGGGGAGTCCTCTTTGATGGCTGCAGTGTCCCCCATATGGAATGATTCTATAGCACAGCCCTACACATGGATGCCTAGAAATCCCACCCCATGTTACCATTGCAACCTAGGAACATGGCAGGTTCAATCCACTGGCTTTGGGGTGAAATACCCAGAGGGATAAGTTGAAATGGAATCTCATGCTGATGCATCACAATGCAGGTTTTTGTCCAGGGACATCTTGGATTTTGGCCGTGTCTCAGGGACCATGCAGGATTCTCCTCCCATGAGTCTTTGACACATCTCCATATAGCAAGCTTCCCTTCTGGGACAGGAGGTATTCTGTTTTGTGCCTCAGGGACCCCGTTATGTTGGTATTCAGACCAGGTCTCTGGGGACAGATGCCTGATAACCAATTATAGGGTTTATATTAGGTACTAGGGGCATGTTAGTTTCAATCTCCTGTCTCTAGGCCATCTACCTGGGTGTCTGACTAGATGTAGGTGCTCAGGATGTGTCAGAGTGCTCATTATTTCCAGGTCACCTTACGAAATTGGCGTGGCCTCGAAGGCCTTGCAGGTTTCTTCTAATCTGTAGGTTTTTGGCAACTGTAAAGGCACAGTTTCCTTTGGGAGGGGAGGTTCAGTCCTGTGGTGTGGCTCCGGAGGCAAAAGCCTGGAGGATGTGTGGGATGTGCCTCTGGGGACAAAAGCCTGAAAACACAAACTAGTTTAGGGTTAGGGCTGAGGTTATGGCATGCCTGATCTGCAGACCCTGAGGGGGGCTCCTCAGAATCCGAAATTAGGGCAAGTGTGAGCTGGTAGCTCCGGCTTTTGTCTCTGGATTTTGTGTCTAGGATGGCCACAGAATGTAGGTGTGGCCTCATGGGGCCATGGAAGATTCTCCTTCTTTGGTGTCATGCTTTGGGAAGGGAGAAGTCCTATTTTTTGTCTCAGGGTTCCCCCAAAAAGAGAGATCCAGAGCAGGGGTCTGGGTATAGGCTCCTGGAAAACCTCCCCTTTGGTTAGGATTTGGCAATTCAAATTCAAATTCAGGCAAGCCTGAATTGCGGACTCCTAATCCAGCTACTGTTGGGCCTTACATGAAAACGTGGCTAAGCCTGAGGATCTCAATGGGTGTTTGTGCCCAAGGCCACCCTCAAGAAGAGGCGTGGCATCATGGGCCAGTCAGGTTTCTCCGACTCTGAGAGATTTACCCTCACTCCAAAGGCAAGGTTTCCTCTCATGGGGAAGGAGGAGTACTGTTTTGTGCATCAGGCTCCCCCATATTCAGGAATTTGAGATAAGATCTGGGGACAGATGCCTGAAAACCCAGTTTGGGTAGAGATGATGGCCAAGGGCCATGGCATGTCTGATCTGCTGGATATGTTTCTAGCTATCTTAGAGGCTGATAGGAGGTCTGGGCTATGGTCCTAGAAAAATCTGTGGTCCCATGAGACCACCCACACATTCGGCGGATCGAATGGACACAATCTCCAGCCTGAGCGACCTCCTGACTGTCACCTTAACCTCAGATCCCAAGGATTTCACCTCAGTATCTGTAGATTGGGCCTGCCATGACCTAGGCACGAACTCTAACCTTGGCATAGTCTTGGCATAGTCTTCTGTCCCAAAGTTCCTGGCCCACAAGCTCTCCAGATAGAGAACTGAGGAACCACACCTTGGGGCTCTGCCTAACCTACAGAAGGAAACTGTTCTCAATGGAGATTCACAAAACCCCAAGATTAGGAGAAACATGCATGGCCAACGAGGCCACACCCATTGATGGAACCCGACCCTGGATACCAGTGCACATTGTGTTTCTCAGCCTGAGCAGTGACCTCCAGTCAGTCACCACATAGCTGGCCCCAGAGTCAGCAGATTGGACCTGCCATGCCCCTAATACCTAATGCTAACCCCAGGATGGGTTTTCTGGCATCCATACACAGAGTCCTGCTCTCAAATCCCTCCATATGGGGACATCTGTGCCATATAACAGGACTCCACATCCTCCCCAGAATGAAATCATACTATTTGGAGCTCCACAAATCCCCCAGAGCAGGAGAAAACTCCATAGACCCAGGAGGCCACACACACATTCAGCAGCCCTAGTGGACACAAATTCTAGTCTGGTTTGAGCGAATGCCTGACACTCGCCCTAACTTCATATTCTGGGGAGCTTGCCTCAGAATCTGCACATCGGGGATCCATGCCTTACACCCTAACTGTACACTGAACTTAGGTTTCCAGAATTCTATACTTTCAGTCCTGGAAAGCAATCCCTCCAGATTGAGGTCTCTGGAGCCACTCAACAGGACTTTCCCTATAGAAGAAATCATGCCCTATGGAGCCCAACAAAACCCATAGATCAGGGCAAACGTGTAAGCCCCATGATGCCACCCACTTTCATTCTCCACCCTGGACACCAATATGCAGTCTGAAACAACCTGAGTCCCATTCTCCAATCAGCCACTGGGAGAGCTGGCCCCAAAGCCAAAAGATTGGACCTGCCATGCCCCTAGGCTTGAATTCTAACCCTGCTTGGGGTTTCAGACATCCATACCCAGAGTTCTCTCCTTGAATACCTCCACAGAGGAGACCCCTCAACCACACAACAGAAATATTCCTGGTTGCCAGAAGGAAACCTTGCTTTTGCATCTATGTAAACCTTCAAGATTGGAAGAAACCTGTGTTGACCTGAGGCCATGGCCATTCTTGCCAGTCACTCTGAATACAATCACCCAGTATGGCCCTTAGCCCGAGACACATTTTCAACAGAGCTGTATGGCTAACTCATCCCAGATCCAGGATATAAGGCTTGCCATGCCTCTTGTTCCTAACCATATATGTAGGTTGGATTTTCAGACATCAATTCCCAGAGCCCAGCTCTCAAGTCCCTCCATATGGGTAACCACTGATCCATAAAACAGGACAGCACATATCACCCAGAATACACCAAACTATTTGTAACTGTGCAAATACCCCAGAGCAGTAGCAACTCCATGGCCCCATGAGGCCACCCACACACTCGGTGGATCGCATGGACAAAAACTCCAACCGGAGTGACCCCTGACACTCACCTTAACTTGAGATTCCCCGGACCTTGCCTAGCATCTGAAGATTAGGCCTGCCATGCCCTAAGCCCTAACCCTAACCCTAGCTTCAGTTTTCAGACTTCTGTTCCAAGAGCCCTGGCCCACAAGCACTCCAGAGAGAAAAATCCAGAACCACACCATGGGACTCTGCCTACTCTCCAGAAGGAAACCATGCTCATTGGAGCTGCACAACACCCCCAAATTTGGAGAAACTGGCACGAATACCGAGGTTACACCCATTTACGAACATGACACTGGACCCTAATGCACATTCTTTCCCACAGCGTGAGCCCTGTCCTCCAATCAGCCACCTACATAGCTTGCCCCAGAGTCAGCAAATCGTTCTGCCATGCCCCTTGTCCCTAATGATAACCCTAGATTGGGGTTTTAGGCATCCATACCCAGAGCCCTTCTCTCGATCCCTCCTTATGGGGACACCGAGCCATACAGTAGGACTCCAACTCTCACCGAGAATGAAATCAAGCTATTTGGAGCTCTGGAAAACCCCAAGCAGGAGATACCTCCATGGCCCCAGGAGGACACCCACACATTCTGGCGCTCTAGAGGAAACAAATTCTAGTCTGGTCTGAGCGAATGCCTGACATTCACCCTACCCTTAGAAACCGGAGAGCTCGACTCAGGATCTGCAGATAGATGCCCCATGCCCTACACCCTAACCATAAACTGAACTTGGGTTGTCTGAATTCCATCCCTTCAATCCTGGAATGAAAGCCCTCCAGGTTGGGACTCCAGAGCCAGCCCACAGGAGTCTGCCTGCCCTCCAAAAGTAAACCGTGCCCTATGGAGCTGCCAAAATCAGGGCAAACATGCAAGGCCCCCAATGCCACCCACTTTCGTTCTCCACCCTGGACACTAATACCCAGTCTGACACAACCTGAGTACTGTCCTCCAATCAGCCACCAGGAAGGCTGGCACCAGAGCCAGCAGACCGGAATTGTTATGCCCCTTGGCCCAAATCCTAACCCTAGATTGGGGTTTCAGGCATCCAAACACATAGCCCTCCACTTGAATCCTTCCACAAGGGGGATGTCTGAACCATACAACAGGACCCCAACTCTCACTGAGAGTGAAATCATACTATTTGGAGCTGTGCAAATCCCCAAGCAGGAGATACATCCATGGCCCCAGGAGGACACCCACACATTCTGCAGCCTTAGTGGACACAAATTCTAGTCTGTTTCGTGTGAATGCCTGACACTCATCTTAACTCCAGAAACTGGAGAGCTCGCCTCAGCATCTGCAGACAGGGTATCCAAGCCCTATACCCTATGCATAAACTGAGCTTGGGATTACAGAATGCCATCCCTTGAATCCAGGAATGCAAGGATTCCAGATTGTGGACTCCAGAGCCAGCCCACAGGACTCTCCCTGCCCCCCCAGAAGCAAATCATGCCCTATTGAGCTGCACAAAACCCCTTAATTAGGGCAAACGTTCATGGCCCTCAATGCCACCCCACGTTTGTTCTCCACCCTAGACACTAATACGCAGTCTGACAAAACCTAAGTCCTGTCCTCCAATAAGCCACCAGGATCAGGATAGCTGGCCCCAGAGCCAGCAGATCGGACCTGCCATGGCCTAGAGTCTAATCCTAGTTGGTTGGGGTATCAGGTATCCATACCCAGAGCCCTGCTCTAGAATCCCACCACATGGGGGCCCCTGAGAAACAGAAAAGAAATTCTCCTGGCCCCAAGAAGGAATCCTTGATTTTCAGCTATGTATAACCCTCAGAGGTGGAAGAAAGCTGCTTTGTCCCTGAGGCCATGCACAAATTTACAAGCAGCCCAGGACACAAACACCTATTGTGACCCTTAGCCTGAGCCCCATTTTCAACACAGCCCCATGGGTAGCTCTTTGCAGAACCAGGATATAAGGTTTGCCATGCCACTAGGACCTAACCCTAAACATAGTTTGGGTCTTCAGACATCCATATCCGGAAATCTGCTCTCATATCCCTCTATATGGGGGACCCATGAGCCATAAAACTGGACACCACCTATCCCCCAGAATAGGCCAAACTATTTGGAACGGTATAAAAACCACAGAGCGGGAGCAAACTCCATGGCCCCTTGAGGCCATTCCTACACTTTGTGGAATGCATGGGCACAGACTCCAGCCTGAACAACCTCCTGACACTCGCCTTAACTTCAGATCTCCAGGAGCTTGTCCAGCATCTGTAGATTGGGCCTGCCACGACCTAGGCCCTAACCCTAACCCTAGCTTCGGTTTTCAGTCTTCCATCCTGAGAGCCCTGGCCTACAAGCACTCCAGGTAGAGAACTCTAGAACCACACCATCGACTCTGCATAAACTACAGAAGGAAACTGTGCTCATTGGAGCTACACAAAACCCACAGATTTGGAGAAACCGGCATGACTAACGAGGGAACACCCATTCACGGAACACAACCCTGGATCCTAATACACATTCTGTCTTCAGCCTGAGCCACGACTCCCAGTCAGCCACCCATGTAGCTGACCCCAGAGGCAGCAGATTGGACCTGCTATGCTCCTAGTCCCTAATGCTAACCCTAGGCTGGGTTTTCAGGCATCCATGCCCAGAGACCTGCTCTCTAATCACTCCAAATGGGGACCTCTGTGCCATTTAACAGGACTCCACATCTCCCCCAGAATGAAGTCATACTTTTTTGGGCTGCACAAATCCCCCAGAGCAGGAGAAAATTCCATGGCCCCAGGAGGCCACACACACATTCAGCAGCCCTAGTGGACACAAATTCTAGTCTGGTCTGAGTGAATGCCTGACACTCACCCTAACTTCAGAATCTGGAGAGCTTGCCTCAGCTTCCGTAGATCAGGGATCCATGCCCTACACCCTAACCATAAAGGAAACTTGGATTTTCAGAATTCCATCCCTTGAGATCTGGAATGCAATCTCTCCAGATTAGGGAATCTGGAGCCACACTGAGGACTCTCCCTGCCTTCCAGAAGGAAACCTTGCCCTATGGAGCTGCACAAAACCCCTAGATCAGGGGAAACCTGCATGGCCCCTGATGTCACCCCACTTTTGTACTCTACCCTGGACACTAATATGCAGTCTGACACAACCTGAGTCCTGTCTTCTAATCAGATACTGGGATAGCTGGCTTAGAGTCAGCAGATCATATCTGCCATGCCCCTAGGCCTTAATCCAAACCCTTGGTTTGGGTTTCAGGCATCCATACCCAGAGCCCTCTACTCGAATCACTCCATACGGGGGATGCATGAGCCACAAAACAGAACTGCTCCTGCCCCCCAGAAGGAAACCTTGCCTTTTTGAGCTATGTAAAACCCCCAGAGTTGGAAGAAACATGAGTAGACCCTGAGGCCACGCCCACTTTTGCAGGCCGCCCTGGACACAAACACCTATTGTGACCCTTAGCCTGAGCCCCATTTTCAACACAGCACTATGAGTAGCTCACCCCAGAGCCAGGATATAAGGATTGCCATGCCACTAGGACCTAACTCTTATAGTAGTTTGAGTTTTCAAGCATCCATACCTGGAACCCTACTCTCAAATCCCTCCATATGCGGGACCCCTGAGCCATAAAACTGGACACCACCTATCCCTCAGACTAGACCAAAGTTTTTGGAACAGCGCAAAAAGTCCAGAGCTAGGCAAAACTCCATGGCCCCATGAGGCCAACCACACATTAGGTGGATGGCATGGACACAAACTCCAGCATGAGCGACCTCCTGACACTCGCCTTCACCTCAGATTCCCAGGAGCTCGCATCAGCGTCTGTAGATTGGGCCTGCCATGCCCTATGACCTAACCCTAACCCTAGCTTCTGCTGTCAGACTTCCATCCCAAGAGGCCTGGTCCACAGGCCCTCCAGATAGAGTACTCTGGAGCCACACCTTGGGTCTCTGCCTACCCTCCAGAAGGAAACTGTGCTCACTGGAGCTGCACACAAACCACAGATTAGGAGAAACCTGCATGGAAAATGAGGCCTCTACAACTTTCAGAACTCGACCCAGGACACTAATACACATTCTGTCCCTCAGACCGACCTCCAGTCAGCCACCCACATAGCTGGCCACAGTGTTAGCAGATCAGACCTCCCATACCCCTAGTCCCTAATAATATGGTCAAACGGCACTAGGAGCAGGGCACTGATAGTGTCCAACTGCCCCAGGCCTTAGCCTTCCTCCCTTTCCTCTGCTCCCCCCTTCAGCATCCTCCTTTCTAACACCCTGACCTCCTTTCTAACCCTCACTCCGGGAAAATCATATTCTGCTTCTGATCCTCTGCACCATGGTACCCTTTGCCGAGCTAAATACAGTGGGATTTGTGCAGGGCTGCCTTCTTCTTTTCCTGCCACAGGAATTCTCAATGTCATCTCAGCATAACCTTGTCAGATTCCTCCCCTGGTGGAGTTCAGGACCCATTTTAGTCCCTTACAATTGTCTCATGTAGCAAATGCTCCTTTCATTCACCTTTTCAGTTCATGTTTGTGCATCTGCCCCTCTAAACCCTGAGATCCTAGAGGGAGAAATTGTTTGCCTGATAAGGAGTGGCACTGCCTCAGTGCTCAGGGCCCAGTGGCTGAATGAACAGGAGAGAGGATCCAGTTCACCACCGACCAGCTCTATTGTCCAAGCCCAATTGATTTGGGTCATGTGTAAGTCCTGCTGTTTTCTTTTGTTTCCTGCATCAACTCTGTGTTCCATGTGGGGCTCAAACTCATCACCCTGAGATCAAGAACCTCGTGCCCTACTAACTGAGGAAGCCAGGTGCTTCTTTGGTCATTTTCTCTAGGTTCTAGGCTGATAACTATGGACATTTGCTTGCTGATTTCAAAATATTCTAGTTATAGTCCCTTATGCTGAATTACCAAGTAACTCCCCTAATTATGGTGGCATTTTGCCATGGATTTCCTCACATGACAGTGTAGAGTGGATCTTCAGATTGGAGACTGAGCTCCTTCACGTGGTCTTTCAGGAGCCCAGAGTCGCTCCACCATGGTACTTCTCACTCCATTTATTGTCAAGCACTTATGACGTCATCACTGCAAGGGGAATGTCCCTGAATTAAAGTGTTCAAGTGGTGAAACTTGTAGGAATCAGACAGAAAGAAACAGATTTATGGCACGGACATACTTATCATTTGAATGATGAGAGACAAATAATTGGAACTGGCTAAGTTGTTCAACGATGGGTCTTTGGGTGCTGTCACTGAGAATGCCCAAGAGGACAACAGCAACAGTGTTTGTCCACTGTGAGGACATCAGTTGGAAGAAGATCCCAGCCTGGAAACTCTCACTACCTTCCCGCCACAGCATAACACACACACACACACACACACACACACACACACACACACACTCCAGAGGGAAAACAATTGGAATTGGGACAAAATCCATTACAGGCGATCATTTCTTGGAGAAGGAACTTGTCTTCTTTTTGTCATATTTAAGTCATTATTTTACTACATAAACACCTTCTGGCTTAAAACTGAAGAACTATTTACTCTATTATCTGACTTGTTGGTAATAATTGGGAAGATTTAATATGTGATTTTAATATTTTTTATAAATTGCCCTCTAGAATAATTTAAACATGGCCAATGCAGGATAATGAAAGAATTTAAAGGTGTCTCATGGACCCAGAATTCCCCCCAATTTCGACCATTCAAGATATCGTTATGAAAGGGAACACTACCCCAGATAATGAGAGTAGCTTATTTTGGGGCTTCCCATGATGATAGTTCTTTCAGGAACATTCGTTTGTAATTAAATGTTACTTTTATAAAACAATAAAAAAATTTATGTATCTTTCTTATATTCTGTAGCCAGACAGAGAAGGCCATATTGTAGGACTCATGTCACATGAAAATCACAGATGAGGTATAGTACCAGAGACAGAGTGAAGTGTAGTGGTTGCAGGGACTAGGGATCGATAATGAGCAGTGAGTGATAAGCAGCTCAGGTTTCTCTGTGATGGAAATGTTCTACAAGTAATTAGTTGTGCAACACTCTTAAAGTACTTAAAGGCACCTCAATATACCATGGAAAAGGATCAGAGTAAACTTTTAAGTAAACTCTAATAATACTTTATTTAATGCACAAAATCTTTTAAGTCGTTTTACAAGTGTATACAAAACACAAAAATTACAAAGAGGGCAAGGAACCCCATTCTTGGGGTTCCAGCCAGAATGAGCTGCTGCTTGGGGGCGGAGTCTGGTTATTCCACTGAGAAAAGTGCTGACTTGAGCCCCTCAGGAACCAAAAAGGAGCATGGGCAGAACCCTGATGTATCTTTGGGTCAATTAAAGGGGCTGATAGTTCTTCTATCTCAGGAGAGTGAATTAGAGCCCTGACTACCACCTGCACTGGCCCCAACAGGGGAGGTGGTGCCACTGCTCTTGCTGAGGGGTGAGCTCCAGCACCTGGGATAGGGTGGGCCAGCTTTGTTGCCGAAGATACAGCGGGTGCCACAGTGGGAACTGGGGCAAATTCCTGAGGTGGTTCAGCTATTTCTCTGGGCATAGTGCTGTAGCTCCTTGAAAAGAAAGTATCATCAGCATGATTGACTTCCCATGTCCCTTCTAAAAAAAGGAAACTTTTTCTGGCACTCAATGTCTTCTGTGTCCAGGAAGCAATTCCTGGGAGGTCTCCCTGACTAAAAATCATGGGGACAGGAATCTGAGACTACTCACTCCTCTCGGCTCAAGTGTACTCTAGGCTTGGTCAGTGTGGCCCACTCAGCCCCCTCCACAGGACCGCATCAGTCCATCCAGCCCTTCTCACTCCCAGACTCTGTCTCCATGGGCTCAATCTATTGCAGGTGTGAGAGCAGAAGCTGGGCAAGGTGCTCCAAATCTTAGCCTGGCATATTGAGCCCCATGTTGAATATGCCAGCAGCATATTCAGGCTGGGAAATTCTGGGGGCTGGACAAAATCCTCGGGCTATTGTTATAGCCATATGTTCAAGATGGAGGAGATGGCCCTGGGAAGAGACTGTTAGTCATAAGTCATAAGACAGGGCACCCTCCCAAACCAATATCCCAGGGAACCCCTGTGGGAACCTGGGTACCTGGGCTTCCAGCTTCTGTCAGAGACCAGTCCTAGTCTTTGTCCACCTGTGATCTGGCAGTCCTGCCTGAGACAGGTCTCATCACAGATGACAGGGTGCAAAAAGGCGCTTTGTGTGTGAGTCCTGATAAATCCTGTGAGCATTTCTGTCCTTCGTAGGGGAACTGGACACACTCCTCAGTCTATCTCCTTGTCCACTTGCCACAGAATTCAACCACATGTTCCTAGGGAGGGGTGGTGTCTGGCCTCTTAGTTACCCTTGCTGCACATGCCACTGTGCTGTGAAGATCCAACCAAGGAGGGAACTAAGGGACTCTGTCTCCAGCTAGCCCTTTCCAGGACCCTCCCAGTACCTCCCAGTACAGCAGCAATACCCTCTGCTCTTGTCCTGCCTCTTTCTCTAGTTTCCACGAGTTGGTCTCCTTCCACTGACACTATTCTCCCACATTGTGGGGAATGTCTGGTCAGTGTCTGGGTTCCAACAGGCTACTATGTGTGATGTTTCCTACACCGCTATTCTGGGTCCCTGGATTGGTGTTGAGTCAGGACTAGGGGGGGAGTGCTGGGTGGGGAATGACTCCCTTAGGGGCTAAAGCTGTCCTCTAGCCCCCTCTGCTCTGCAAAGGTGCCCACATCCACAGTTCCCCTGGGCCCCTTCCTTCCTCCAGAAGGAACTCTCAAACCTTCGCCCTTAAGGAGGAATCATAGATGTGTGATTCACAGATGTGTGGGATGAGGGTCCAAGAGACCCTGGGGGTGAGAGAAGGCACTCATGCACCAGCCAAAGCTCACTCACATATTCTGCTGCTCCTGGGCTCTGCTGACTTCATCATAGCTGGAGAAAATGCACCCATATCTAGGGGAAGCCAGAGGTCATCACATAAAATGTCGTGTGGATGCTACCTCTCATCATGTCCAGTGTCACTGTTTGTCCCCTACCTAGTCTGGAGCTCCGGCGTGTGGTCTGCTCTGTGCAGTGTTCATAGTCAGCTCCTACAGGATCGCCTGTGATGAGTGGGACTTCCTGAATGCTTCCTGAATGAAAGGATCCCAACCTAGTCCATTACAGATATCTGAGTGGGCCTGGACCACCTGTTCACCCGCGGGGATGTCTGCTCTGGTTTCACCCAGGCACAGTCCTCATATAGAGTCTCATATCTCCTTTAAAAAATAAAATTAAATTTAAGTGTTCCAGAATTCATTGCATATGCACCACACCCGTCCTCCATGCAATGTGTACTCTTCATAATACCCACAACCCGTCTCACCCAATGCCCCAGCCGTGCCCTTCCAAATCCCTCAGATTGCTTTTCAGAGTCCACAGTCTCTCATGGTTCACTTCCCCCTCCATTTCCCCCCCAACTCTGTTCTCCTTTCCATCTCCCCATGTCCTCCATGTTATTCCTTATGCTCCACAAATAAGTGAAACCATATGACAATTGACTATCTCTGCTTGACTTATTTCACTTAGCATAATCTCTTCCAGTCTCGTTAATGTTGATACAAAATTTGGCTATTCATCCTTTCTGATGGAGACATAATACTCTGTAGTGTATATGGACCATATCTTCCTTTTCAATTCGTCCATTGAAGGGCATTTTGTCTCTATCCACAGTTTGGACCATATCTTCCTTTTCAATTCGTCCATTGAAGGGCATTTTGTCTCTTTCCACAGTAGTGGCCATTGCTGCTATGAACATGTGGTCTTTCTTTTCACTACATCTGTATCTTTGGAGTAAATACCCAGTACTGCAATTGCAGGGTCATAAGGAAGCTCTATTTGACATTGTTTTAAATTTGACTCATCCCTGAAAATTTTTTGGAACAGTGTCAAGTTGCAAAATTAAAAAATATGTTTATCTATATCTATATCCATCTAGATCTAGATCTAGATACAGATATAGATATATAAATAATTAATTTATTTGGCATAGAGAGATTTCCATAGCGGGAATACGAGCAAGGGTGGGAGAGGGAGAAGCAGGCTTCCCACTGAGCAGGGACCCCGATGTGGGGCTTGATCCCAGGACCCTGGAATCATGACCTGAGCCAAAAACAGACACTTACTGACTAAGCCACTCAGTTGTCCTTAAAAATATTTTAAAGTGATATTATACAGGTATGTTTTATGAAGTGAGTCTTGGAAAGTCTTCTCACAAATATTCTACTACTGTACGTGTAAATACACTCCTTTTCTGTTGAATGAAATCTGAAGTAACTTTCAGTAGAGTAAAAATCGAGGAAGTTTATTTTTATAAAGGTGATAAATGAGGTAATTTTTATCAATAGAAGAATGTAGGTCATAGATGTCTTGCTTTAAATCTCATAAAGATATAAAATAGCATCATTATTACATTTTAAATAAAATGTATTTTTCACTCTTCATATTTTATTAAGATTCCTATAAGTTAATAAATGATTGGTTTTTAAATTTAATTTATTTTTTCTGAGTTCCAAGTTTAATTATTTATGCACCACACTCAGTGCTCCATGCAATACATACCCTCCTTAATACCCACCACCAGGCAAACCTATCCCCCATCCCTGCCCCTCCAAAACCCTCAGTTTGTTTCATGAGAGCCACAGTCTCTCATGCTTCATCTCCTCTTACAATTTCCCCCAATTCACGTTTCCTTTCCTTCTCCTAATGTCCTCCATGTAATTTCCTATGCACCACAAGTAAGTGAAACCATATAATAATTGACTCTCTCTGCTTGACTTATTTCCCTCAGCATGATCTCCTCCAGTCCTCCATATTGAAAGAAAAGTTAGGTATTCATCCCTTCTGATGGCTGCATAAATTCCATTGTATATTTATCCATTGTCTTGTTGAAGGGTTTCTTGGCTCTTTCCACAGTTTGGTGACTGTGGCCATGCTGCTATGAACATTGGTATACAGAGGGCCCTTCTGTTCACCACATCTGTATCTTTGGGGTAAATACCCAGTCATGCATTTGCAGGGTCATGGGGAAGCTCTGTTTTTAATTTCTTAAGGAATCTCCACACTGTTTTCCAAGGCAGCTACACCAACTTGCATTCCCACCAACAGTGTACAGGGATTCCCCTGTCTCCATATCCTCTCCAACAGACATTGTTTCCTGTCTTGTTATTTTGGCCATTCTAACTGGTGTGAGGTGGTATCTCAATGTAGTTTTGATTTGAATTTCCCTGATGGCTAGTGATGATGAACATTTTTTCATGTATGACTTCATTGGAGAAGTGTCTGTTCATGTCTTCTGCCCATTTTTTGGACATGATTATCTGTTTTGTGTGTGTTGAGATTGAGAAGTTCTTTATAGATCCTGGATATCAGCCTTTTGTCTGTACTGTCATTTGCAAATATCTTCTCCCATTCCGTGGGTTGCCTCTTTGTTTTCTTGACTGTTTCCTTTGCTGTGCAGAAGTTTTTATCCTGATGGAGTCCCAAAAGTTCACTTCCGCTTTTGTTTCCTTTGCGTTTGAGACATATCTTGAAAGAAGTTGCTGTGGCTGATGTCAAAGAGGTTACTGCCTCTGTTCTCCTCTAGGATTCTGATGCATTCCTGCCTCACGTTGAGGTCTTTTATCCATTTCGATTTTATCTTTGTGTATGGTGTAAGAGGATGGCCAAGCTTCATTCTTCTGTATATAACTGTCCAATTTTCCCAGCACCATTTATTGAAGAGACTCTCTTTTTTTCCATTGGATAATTTTTCCTGCTTTGTCGAAGATTATTTGATCATAGAGTTTTGGGTCCATATGTGGGCTCTCTCCTCTCTTCCACTTGTCTATGTGTCTGTTTTGGGGCCAGTACCATGCTGTTTGGTGATCACAGTTTTGTAATAAAACTTGAAATCAGGCAACATGATGCCCCTGGTTTTCTTTTTCTTTTTGAAAATTTCCTTAGCAATTTGGGCTGTTTTCTGGTTTCATACAAATTTTATGATTGTTTGTTCCAGCACTTTGAAAATGTTAGTGGAATTTTGACCAGGATGGAATTGAAGTATACATTACTCTGTGCAGTAAAGACTTTTTAACGATGTTTATTCTTCCGACCCATGAGCATGCGATGCTTTTATATCTTTTTGTGCCTTTTTCAATTTCCTTCATGAATGTTCTTAAATCCTTAAGTACAGACCCTGTACCTCTTTTGTTAAGTTTATTCCAAGATATTTTATGATTCTTGGTGCTATAGTAAATGGAATCAATTCTCTAATTTCCCCTTCTATATTTTCATGGATAGTGTATAAGAAAGCAACTGATTTCTGTACATTGATTTTGTATCCTGCCACATTACTGAATTGTTATATGAGATCTAGTAGTTTGGGGGTGGAGTCTTTTGTGTTTTCCATATAAAGTATCATGTCCTCTGTGAATAGAGAGAGTTTGACTTCTTCCTCCCCAAACTGAGTATATTTTATTTCTTTTTGTTGTCTGATTGCTGTATCAAGGACTTCTAGTTCTATGTTGGAGAACAGTGCTGATATTGGGCATCCTTCTCGTGTTCCTGATCTCAAAGGGAAGACTGTTAAATTTTGCCCATGGAGAATCATATTCACGGTGGGCTTTTCATTGATAGATAGATGAATTTGAGGAATATTCCCTCTATCCCTTTACTTTGCAGTGTTTTAATCATGAACTGATGCTGTATTTTTATAAATGATTTTTCTGCATCAATTGAGAGGACCATGTGGTTCTCTCTTCTCTTATTGATTTTTTTTAACATTGATTGATTTGTGAATATTGAACCACTCTTGCCTACCAGAGATCAATCCTACCGGGTCATGGAGGATAATCTTTTTAATGTACTGTTGGATCCTACTACCTAGGATCTTGTTGAGATCTTGGTGTCCATATTCATCAGGGACATTGGTCTGAAATTCTTCTTTTTGATGGGATCTTTGAGGACCAGAGTAATTCTGGCTTCACAGAAAGAGACTGGAAGTTTTCGTTTTCTTTCTATTTATCTCGTTCTCTATTTATTTTCCTTATGTTTTCTATTTATCTAAAGAACCACTTAAGCAATGGCAAGGGGTCATCACTGTGAAAGCTCCTACAAATGATAGTATGACAAATTTTTAACTCGGGATGACTGTACCTTCCCAAAGGCCAGTCCTACAGGTAATGCCCAGAGGTCAAGACAAGTATTATTAGTAATGAGATTCCACTTGGACCTTGTGCCTTCTCTTGAGGGAAGCCTGGTGCTGCTTGGGCCTCAGGAGTTTATTGTACACTAAGTGGTACCTCAATAAACCTGGGAAGAAATGTCATCACCACTGAAAAACATGTTCACAGGGTTGTAAATGAACAAAAACCATACTTCAGAATCTCTGTTATGAGTCAGTGATGACTTCATCTAACAATAAACCTCACCTCTGAGCAAGCATTAGATTTCTCTCATGGCATTTGATCAAGCATAAGGAAAGAAAAGGTACCATCATGGTCTTTGTGTGCTATGTGAGGGAACAGAGACTTGAAGACTACATAGGCACATGGCCAGCATATGAGAAATGGGGCACTGAAATTTTGGTGCCTTGCTTCCAAAGTCCCCGCACCTTCTCTCAAATCTCTCACATCTCCACCCTATACACCTTCATTGTAGAAGAGAGAAGACTTGGCTTCATTGTAATACATAAGAGGAGAATTGTTGCATGATATGGTTATTCTATATCCATTCTTTTAAGTACTCTTTACCCCCAATGTGGGGCTCAACCTCATGAACCTGAGATCAAGAGTCACTCACTCTTCTGTTTGTGCCACCCGGGTGCCCTTATGATGAATTTTTTGAGAATACATGACACTGTTTTCCATAGTAGATGCACCCATTTACAGTCCTATCAACAGAGTCCATTTACGGTCCCACTAGACCCCAATAGAGCATAGTTCCCTTTCCTCCACACTTTGGCCAAAATTCTTGTTTGGTCTTCTGGATACTAGTCATTCTGACAGGTGACAGGTGACATCATTTTGGGCTCTGATTTGCATTTCTCTGGTGATAAGTGGTGGTGAAAATCTCTTCGTATATTTGTTGACCCTCTCTGTGTTTTTTTTTTTTTTGAAAAAATATCTAGCCTGAACTCTGCTGATCTTGTAACTGCTATCTGTTTTTGTGTTATTGAGTTGTATGAGTTCTTCAGTACTTTGCATATGAGATATTTATTAGTTAAGTAGTTTGAAAATATTTTCTCCTCTTCAGTATGTTGTCTGTTAAATATGTTGATGACTGGAGATTTCCTTTGCTGTACAGAAGGCTTTTAGTTTGATGCCGTTCCAGTTGTTTCTCATTGTAGCTTTTGCTTCTGAGGTCAAATCCAAAAATCAGTGTGACGAAGGAACTCACGAAACATTCCTCTAAAAAAATTGTGTTAAGGGGATGAATGAATAGATCTCTTCTGACAACTCTGCATAGTTTTTTTTTAAGATTCTATTTTATTTATTTGACAGTGAGAGAGAGAGATCACAAGTAGGCAGAGAGGCAGGCAGAGAGAGAGGACGAAGCAGGCTCCCTGCGGAGCAGAGAGCCCGATGTGGGGCTCGATCCCAGGACCCTGAGATCATGACCTGAGCCGAAGGCAGCGGCTTAATCCACTGAGCCACCCAGGCGCCCCAACTCTGCATAGTTTTAATAGGTTCTTGATGGCTCAGTCAGCACAGCATCTGACTCTAGATCTCAGAATCTGAAGTTCAAATTTTGGTCATGGAGCTTATTATAAAAAGGCAGGGTGTTAATAACATTCGTCCCAATTTCCAGCTAGGCATTTTATGGGTGAGCTCTTTTGTTGAAGTCCTTGCACATTGTGACTTCGGTGTTATGGATTGGGTGGGATAGACATTCAGTTGCACTGCTTTACTTAAAGTTGCCCCGTGATTCCACTGCAATTATTCTGGAGACTGTTGCTTCCCTATTTTATATTCTTGGAGTTTTTGTTGGAAATCAATTGACTACATATGTGTGGGTTTTTTACTCTGTCCCATTGATCTGTGTGTCTGTCTGCATGTCTATACCAAGGGCTTTCATTTCTACAACTTTGTAATCACTTTGAATTCAGAAAGCATAACACCTCCAGGTTTTTTTTTTTTCTCCAGATGGTTTTGGCTATTCAGGGCCTTTTGTGGTAGTATTCACTCTGTAGGATTATTGGTTTTATTTCTAAAAATGCCATTGGGTGTTAACGGGTTTTGCACTGAATATTTAGATTGTTTATGCAGTGTGGACCTTTGGATTACATATATTCTAGGGATCCATTAGCATGGGATGTTTCCAGACTTAACTCTGTCTTTTCAAAATTCTTTCATTAATGATTTAAGTTTTCAGTATGCAGATCTTTCACCTCCAGGTGAAAATAATTCCTATGTATTTTATTCTTTTTGAGTGATTATCAATTACAAATAATTTTCTTAATTTCTGTACTTGATGGAATGTTATTCGTGTATAGATATGAAACTCATTTTTGTATATAGAATCTGACTCCTTAAGTTTAGGACTTAATCCATCTGTTAGTTCTACAAGGTTATTTGTAGAGTCATGAAGAGTTCACTATATGACACCATCTTCTCCTAATAAGTAAAAAATAAGCTAGGAATATAAGTTTATGTCTTCTATTTGGGAAAAGAGGATACAGATAGGCTGAGTGATAGTTTTCAAATTGTCTAAAATGTTTTATGGTTATTGTAAGCAAAGGAATCCATAAATATGGCTTGTTTTCTTTTACTGCTTTCTTTCAACCAGATATAAAGAGCTGTGGTGTGGACAAGTTATTTCTCACACTATCCCACCATACACCCTGTGCCTCTTGGGACGCATCCACCATTCTCCTACTTTCTATCCTAGAATCCAGGGTCTGACTCAACTATCAGAAAATATTTCTCGAAATAGTGCATTTGGGAAAAAGCCCATTTTCCACAGATTTCCTAGAAGACACATTCCAAAACGTTGAATTCTATGGAACTGTTTTGATCTCTCTGTGATTCCTTGAAGATGCCCAACCTCCACTGGCTTGTTTTGCAGACAGTTCAGGGAACTCCTGCAATGTCACCTGTGGCCACCAGAGGGGGGTGTGTACTCTTAACAAGGACACTGCTCCACCCCTGCCGAAGATATAAGTTAACTTCCCTTTGGACTTCCTTCATAATCTCAGCGAATTTCTTCAAGTACAGAATAAATATTATTCTACAGATACTTGCGGATCTATTGACAACTCCCTACAAGTGACAATCTAAGGTACTACAGTTACTATAAGTGCATCCCTCCCTGAGCATTCCAATACATAAAATTACAAATGACTGAATGAAGGCTCATGAACCCTCTTCTCAGAGAAGACAGAAAATGAACCCCGAATGGGTCACAGACCCAATTCAAGAGCTAAAACTATAAGCCTCAGAGAAGAAAGCCTACAAAGAATTCTCCCTGACCTTAGCTTTGGCATCTGTTTCTTAAAGACGACAACAGAACCAACAAGTGGAAGACCAGATACATGGCTAAATTGGTCACTGACACGATTGTCTTTCCTCTGGACTCTACACACGGTCCCAGGCACCAGGCAGGAACTGTAGGAGTCATTTCTTTCTACATACCACTTAGCAGTACCCACTACATTCAACAATTTAGGGACAGGGTCTGTAGCTTCAGAGTCCTGGTTGGGGTCACCCAGCTACAAAGTGGCTGAGCAGGGGCTAGAATTGCTCTCTCTCTGCCATTGGCTTCTGTGTTCCATCCACACAGCTCACTCCTGGAACTCAGAGGTGCACAAAGCACCACATCAAACACCGAGGCCTGGAGATCTCACTGAACTCAAGGGGCAGTGGTGTCAACTCTCACTTGGGCTTGTCCTGGGTCTGTTTTCTGATGATGCTGTGCCTTGGCACTGAGGACTCTCCCAGTACCAGCCAGCCTTTGTTTGGGTAGGAGGAGGTTTCTCCCTGGGTACAAAGGCTCATGTAACCTCAGAGTTGAGAAGTCTCTTCTGAAGCAACTGGATGCAACCTTCTTGTGAGGTTGGACTCACAATGCTGGCAAGACCTGGGTTCAAATCCTGCATGTGACTCAATGTGGATCATGGAAATTTGCAGTTTCTTAAAGTCTTGGTTTCCTTCTTCATCAAACAGAGGCAGCATTTCTACCTTCCACATGGAATTGTTAGGGGGATTGATTGACTTGATTCATGCTCTAAAAGGATACTCAGTACTCCTTAGCTTTACCTGCTAAAATTAGCTCACAGGGATCACATTCTTGTCATGGGCTCTGGGACTCTGCCTTACTGTGTCCCTTCAGCCTGCCAATCCAGGCTCCCCTGACTCAGTTGTCCTTCCAGAAAGCCTTCATCCCCTCCAGTATGGGATCCCACAACACTGGGCTCATCCATCAGACCCAGGCCAGCCCTGGGGCAGGATGTCAGCCAGAGCTTGTGTCCTGGACATGGACAATCCTCAGTGTGGAGACTGGCAGGTTGCAGCCCCTGGAACTGTCACCTGTTTTTGGAACAAATATTGAGGTGCTTGTGATGGGGCTCTTTCTCCCCAAAGCAGGGAAATTAGCTTCCCACAGTTCCATTAGCCTGTCCCCCTTTTCCCCCACCGTGTAATCATTGGTACAAAGAATCTTTGGCCTCCTTGGCTGCCTGGGTCCCACTGCCTTTCCGCAGTTGGAGTTGAAAGTATTTTATGCATGTTATTTTGGTTTTTCATGGACCTATTGGTAGGAGGAAGCCTGGCCACTCCCTAGAAGCCAACAAAAATCCTGTGCCACTGACCAATATGGCAGTACCTGGCCCTTGGCAACCCTTCCCTTCATGCTTAGAGCTCTCCTTTCTCACTGAGTCCCACTCACTGTTTTTTCTCTCTCTCCCTGAAGGGAGACCCCCAAATGTCTTCCCTTTGAGGATATCTTCTGTGCCTGGTTATCTCCATGCTACAGCGTAGAAGACAGGAATTAATGATAATGGCCTCTAATAGAATGTCATATCAAGTAGACTCCCCCTTATCTGACTTGGAGGAGGAGAGAGGACTCAGCAGAAAGCACAGTCTCTTCTCTCAGACAAGCTTAACTTGAGGGATACCAAGGTTGGTGTTGGCAGAGTCAGGGGGTCACAGGTAGAGCATCCGGAGGGGTGTGGATGAGTGGATGAGCTACGTCCAATGTCAAAGCCCCTAGTTGAGGTCTGTCCATCCTGCCGCTTCCATGAGCCTCCAATGTGCTTTGTAAAGGCCTATCTTGCTCACACAAGTTCAAGGGGTTCTTGCTGTTGCCACTAAACTACATCTGGATTAACACTTGTCTGTAACACATTGACCTGCACTATCTTTAGAGATTCCTTCCTGAGAGGATGGGGTTCAGCCAGGAAGTACAAGGAGCCAGCTGAGAGGAGTGACCTGGCCTGCACCCCTCTGCTGGCATGGAGCATGGTCTGGTTGCTCTAGTTAGCATCTGAGTTAAGGAGCATGAGCGGCTGGAGTGGTGGGAGAGTGTCAGGAGACAGGGCATGGTTGAGGTTTGTTCCAGAACACAAGGCAGGGAAGCTTGTGAGAGAGGACATATGAGAGGGGGTTGTGGGCAGGCTCTTCCATTCTCTATGGTCACTCCCAATACCCCAATGGAATCACTGGTGGCTTGTTCTCCTCATGATTTCAGGTCTCATCTATAGAATCCGGGATCCCTCCTTTCCAAAGCAATGCTTCACCTTAATAAATAGAGCATAGAGGAGCCAGCAGCCAGTCCCCCCAAAATGTGGTTAACATGTGTTCTAGTATTTGCGTTTATGGGAATCATTCCTAAAGAAACAGAGATTTATGGCACCAACATGCTTATCACTTACATTATGAGAGTCAAATAATTGGAAATGGCTTAGCTGTTCAACAGATGGGGCTGCTCAGTGCTGTCATTGTGAATGCCCAAGGGGACAGCAGCGACAGTGCCTGTCCACTGTGGGGACATCAGGTAGAACAAGACTGCAGCCCTGGACCTTTCCTGCCCCACTCTGACACACACATGCATGTGCACATGCGTACACACACACCACACCCACACACACACACAATACACTTAGAGGGAAAGGCAGGGAAGGTGGACACCGTGTGTTATGGGTGATTATTTCTTGGTAGATAGAACGTGTCTTCTTTTTTCATATTTAAACCATTATTTACTAAATAAATATAGTCTGGATAAAACCTAAAGAACTATTTACTTCATTACCTAACTTGTTAGCATAAATGATACTATTTAGTAATATTTAAGATGTGATTTTAATATGCCCATTAGAATAGTTTAAACATAGCCTATCCAGGAAAATGAAAGAATTGAAAGGTGGCTCATGGACCCAAACATTTCTCTTGTGGTTTCTGATTTTCAAGGCATCCTTATGAAAGGGAACCCTATCACAGACATGAAAATTGTTCATTTTCGAGCTTCCCGTGATCTTTCTTCTTTCAGAAACATTCCTATGTAATAAAATGTTATTTGAATAATTAAAAATGTGATTCACACTTATGTTCTGCAGACAGACAGAGAAAGACATATTGTAGGATTCCAGGCACATGAAAATCCAAGAAGTAAAGTAGGTACCAGAGATAGAGAGAAGAGCAGTGGTTTCAGAGACTGGGGTGAGGGAATGAGCAGTGAGTGATTAGTAGCACAGTGTCTCTGTGATGGAAATGCCGTAAAAGTAAATGGTTGTGCCAAACTCTGAATGTACCTGATGAGACGTTGATATAACATTGAAAAGGATCTGAGTAAAATTTTATGTAAACTCAAATTCTACTTTATTTAATGAACAACATCTATTAAGTCATTATACAGGTGTATACAAAACACAAATATTACAAAGAAGGCAATGACAGGGTAGGGGAAGGCATTGTTTGGGGCTACAGCCTGCAACAGCTGCTGCTCAGGGATTGAGCCTTGTTGCTCCACTGAGGCATGTGGTGGTTCAGGCCGTTCAGGAACTCCAGGAGCAGGGGCAGGAACCTGCTGGACCTCAAGGTCAGGCAAAGGGGCCGCTGGCTCTTCCAAATCTGGAGCATGAATTAGAGCTCTGACTACCACCCACACTAGCCCCACCAGGGCAGGTGATGTCACTGCTCTTCATGACTGGTGAACCACAGCAGCAGGGATGGGGTGGGCAAGCTCAGCCTCCAAAGGTGCAGAAGGTGCCAAAGTGGGAGTTGGTATGGGTTCCTGAGATGGATCAGGATATTGCTCTAGGGCTGGTGCTGTACCTCCAAGAAGAGAAAGTATCATCAGCACAACTGAACTCCCTTTTGCCTCATACATAAAAGAAACTTTTCCCCCCACTCAATGTGGTCTGCAATCAAGACCCAGTCCTTGGAATGGGCGGTGCCTGGCCTCTTATTTACCCTAACTGCACACACCACTGCTCTGTAAAGATACAACCAAGGAGGGAACAGAGGTACTCTTTCTCTATCCAGGCCTTCCCAGGACCCCCCAATACCTTAAACGTTACCTCCTGTGCCCATGTGCTACCTCATTTACTAGATGCCATGAGTGGATTTTCTTCCACTGACACTAATCTCCCACAGGATGTGGATTGTGTGGTCCCTGACCTCTCACTGGGTCTCCTGTGCACCCTCTGATCACCAAGTGTCCAGGTTCTAACAGACTGTTGTGTGATGGTTCCTAAATCCTTAGTTCTGGGTCCTGGATTTGGGGTAGAGATTGGGCTGGGAGGGGGCAGGAATGAAGAATGACCCTCTTAGGGTTTGAAGTTGTCCTCCATCTCACTATGCTTTTCCACAGTGGTCACATACCAACTACATCGTCCCAGGACACCTTCCCATTTTCCAGAAAAAGCTCTCAGACATTTACCCTAAAGCAGGAATAAGAGATGTGTGGGTAAATGTCCAGGAGGCCCTGTAATTCAAAGTACCTCACTACCTTGGTGGAGAGCGATGGCCCTTCTTTATCAGCTGAAGTTACTCACATGTTCCACTTCTCCTGGGCTCTGCTTACCTCATTATAGATGGAGAAAATGCACACATATCTAGAGGAGGCCAGGGGGCATCACAATAAATGTCCTGTGGATGCTACCTCTCATCGTCTGAGCCCCAACTAGTCTGCAGCCCTGAGGTGCTGTCTCTTCTGTGTAGGGATCATATACAGCTCCTATATAAATGCCTTCACTGAGTGGGGATTCCTGAACGCTTGATGAATGAAAGGACCCCAACGAGCCCATCACAGATATCTGAGTGGGCCTGGCCCCCTGCTCACACCCAGGGATGCCTGCTCTGGATTCACCCAGACACAGACCCCAGATGGAGTCTCAGATCTCCCTTTCAAAGGCAAAACTGCCGAGCTCAAGACCACAGTGATAGTGAGGGATGAGGCAGAGGCTTCATCATGAGGAGCAGGAGAATGCTCAAATAGCGTGACCATAGGCCCTCTAGCAGACTATTCCACCGGAGTAGGCACCCAGCTGTACTTTCCGCACAAGTCCCCACTGAGTCCCTATAATAACTCTGCCCCAGTTAGGAGCAAACTGAGGCTTGGGGAAGTTTGGAGACATGCTAAAGTCTCACAACCAGGCATTGGCCAAATCACGCTTCGCAGTTAGGGGCAGGGTGCTCACCTTTCAAATAGGAGGTCCAGCACATCTTGGGTGGTGGAAAAGCCTCAGTGTGTACCTAGGAACATGTAGACAGAGTTTAGATCTCTTCTTAGGAAGGCAGGTGCCAGGTGTTCTATTTCTGTCTCCAGCGTGTTGGCCTGGTTGGTAAATGCAGGGAGGTCTCATTTCTTTTTCTGATTGAGCCATTTTTACCACAAGGTGAATCCTCTGATTCAGTGCTATAGCCACCAGGAGAATTGGGTGTTGGAGGGCAGACTGACCCCCAGATCTCAGTGACTTATGGCAAAAGGTGGGACAAGACAGCCCACAGTCCTAAAAAGAATAAGGTGGGTGCCTGGGTGGCTCATTGGGTTAGGCCGCTGCCTTCAGCTCAGGTCATGATCTCAGGGTCTTGGGATCGAGTCCCGCATCGGGCTCTCTGCTCAGCAGGTAGCCTGCTTCCCTCTCTCTCTTTACCTGCCTCTCTGTCTACTTGTGATCTCTCTCTCTGTCAAATAAATAAATAAATAAAAATTAAAAAGAATAAGGTGACTCAGTGTTTCCTTGGGTTAATCATAAGGCTCTTGGTTTTGGTTCTGGTCATATTCTCAATGACCTGTACTATGCTCCTCGTAGGGCTGTGCCCATAGGGCAGTGACTGCTTGAGGATTATGTCTCTCTCTCTGCTTCTCCCCACTCTCCCCCTGCCTCTCTCTCAAATCCGTCAATCTACCAATCAATTAATAAACCTTTAAGGAAAAAGAAAAAATCGTTCTTGGCAGCCATATAAAGAATTGAAGTAAATGGTGTCTGAACTGATAGTATCTCAGGTCACTTGTGATCTGAGTACTGATAGCACCACCCTGCATGAATGGCATGAATTTTGTGATTTCTAATAACACATACCATTCTTTTTTTTAATTAATTTATTTATTTTTATTTGCTTATTTACAGCATAACAGTGTTCATTGTTTTGGCATCACACCCAGTGCTCCATGCAGTACGTGCCCTCCCTATTACCCACCACCTGGTTCCTCAACCTCCCACCCCACCCCACCCCCTCCTGCCGCCCCTTCATAACCCTCTGGTTGTTTTCAGAGTCCATAGTCTCTCATGGTTCATCTCCCCTTCCAGTTTCCCTCAACTCCCTCTCCTCTCCATCTCCCCATGTCCTCCATGTTATTAACACATACCATTCTTGAGACGAGATCACAGAGATGTTTTAGGTGACAGGTCTTAGGATATTAGGGCGCGAATTATGTAGGATGCAGCACTGTGCATTGGCAACAGAAGGGGATCGCATCAAATTCCTGCTTCAGTAAAGGGCTCAATGACTGTGATAAATGACTGGCCTTCTGGAATGGTGTGCAGCACAGTGGAACCGCTGATCCTGACCCTGGAGGGACACCAAGATGTGTCCCATCAAAGCAAAAGGGCAGAGCATGAGAAATTGTACCATGGCTGAAAGTCCCTTTGGATAAAAGTCTCCCAATTCATCATGATCATTTGCAAGACTTGCAGAACTTGGGGAAGAGCTGTTGGGTCAATGGGGACACCTGGGAGCACGAGTTAGGAAAATGCATAGCACAGTGCAAAAGAACTCTAGATAAATGAGATGAGACATGTTTTAAAGTTTCTTTAATGATATTCTTATAAATAATTGGACAATGACTCTGCGTCTGTCCAAGGCATGGGCAGGACCAGATGGGCAAGTTTGGGTAAGAGATTGGATGGAGATGCATGTGATTACATGACTCTAGGAGCCCAGGGTAGCTTCTAGGATGTGGGTTCCTTTGTTCTGCATTGGCGCCCTTGGAGTGGTATCTCCCCAACACCTGCACCCTTCTCGAACTAGTCCTGGACTCTGTTGGCAGTGAGGGGCAACTTCTTGCCCTTCAATGAGGTATAGATTGGGATCTCATCATTCAGCTCCTGCCCCATCTCCTTTGTAGAGGTCTGTAAAGACAGTGCCCGGCAGCAAGACAGGAGGCCTCAGAGCCCTGTCAGGATGCCTTTGCTGGTCTTCAGACCAAGGGCACTCCATTCCAGACACACCACATCCAGTATTCGCACACCTCCATCAAGGAGAGAAACGTGGCACAGCTTCAGGATCTTTGATGGGCTCTGGCACAGGTAAGAGGCACCTCAGGAATCCTCTTTCCACCCTGCCCACCATGACATTGGTGTGAACAAGAAGGGATCACCAGGGTATCCACTGTGCTCAACCTACTACAGCTCTTGTTCAGGAACCCCCACATATTCCACTTTCCTTAAAACTTAAGAGGAAGGGAGGGGCTGCCCTTGGATGCTTCATAGGGTTGGGCATCTCCTAGTCTGCTCAATATTAAGTACCTTATGGCACCTCCTGCCAAATGCCCTGAGGTATTTGGGGAGAGGTTTTGGGCCAATGTCTGTAGCATGAGAAACCTTGGGGTTTCTGGAAGCCACAGCCCCGGAAAGTAGGCAAGCAGCAAGAGAACATCTTTCCATATCAGATGTCTCTAGACAAGTAACCCTGATACTGGGCTACACTAGAATGTGGGTGCCTGGTTGCAGGGCTTCCAAGTTCTGTTGGGGTCTGTGGTCAAGGAAGTGACATCACTGCCTGGGATTCCTTACTGGAGTCCACTCCTGGTTTGACACCTAAGCAAACAGTGCTCTGGTTTGCTATCTCCTCATCCCTTTTCTGCATGCAAGGCCACATTTGTACACAGTGACACCAACCCACCCCTCTCCACAGGGCCCCAGGGAGGATCTGGGTGAAGCCAGGGCCCCAAGCTTGGAAACACATCTGGTTTCAAACACAATTCTCTATTCTTACCTGTTTTTGACCCTAGATATGCCATTGTGCATGATAGGGATGGTCTTCTCTGTAAAATACAGATGATTCTAGCATGTTCTTCTACCAGATATCCACAACCATAGGTTGGATAATATATATGACGTTAGAGGAGTAGTGTCACATGTAGGAAATACCTCCAACCAAATTTCCTTCCTCCTATCAACTCCTTTGAATCTGCTACTAGTCAGATGCCACCCCACAGTCCCTACCGGTTTGTGTGTTTTTGTGTGCACCTGCACTCTTGCTCCTGTGTGCACGCATGTGTTCATCAGTGGTCACATTCTGGAGTCCCAGAAGATGACAGCACCACCTACAACACGTTGGTAATAGCTTTACAAGATCTTAGGCTTCTAATTTTCAAAGCAAACCCTAAAGAGGGGATAGATTTCTTGGCCCTTTATGGTCAGAATGCACCCTTACACCTAGAGAGTGCCTGTTCTGGAATGCAAGCCATTACTTCCTTTCCAATGGGTGTGATGTAGATAGGGGTCCATTCAGTGGGTTGCCATAACCTGGGGTACTCCTCAGACAACAACATGGGGAGATGTCTCCTTTCCAGGATACCAATGATCACCCTCAGACCCATACCATTTCCGTCTATAGCCACTTCCTTCTAGACAACCTTTTCCAGAACACCCAGTGAATGTCCATGTGCACCAGGACTCCACTTTTGAAGATACTCAAAGAGCTGGATTCATGCCTGGTAAGCCTTCCTACCAGTCTGATTCTGGGCAAGGCACTGACCCCTCAGGGATCATCACCTTCTCCCCTCAGGAGTACCGTTGGTTCCCCAAATCCTCTGCATATATCCTTGTGTAACGTCCTCCCCTGAGTAGTGGTCTGGATTTAGTGATTCACTTCCATTCTACAGAAAATGACAACATGACCCAAAGTCCCTGCTGAGATTTAGTTATAAAAACTCATTGCCCAGCCCCATGTTGACTCTGACCCATGCTCTCTATCAGATCCTTATACTGGAGTACAATCCCTTAGGTTGAATCATGACACAGACATATGCATGTGGCCTAACACTGTGGGTCAACATCAGACAGAAGAACTCAGGTTTTTTTTTATTTATTCGTTTATTTGTTTATTTACAGCATAACAGTGTTCATTGTTTTGGCATCACACTCAGTGCTCCATGCAAGGAACTCAGGTTTTTGAGATGGGCTGTATCTGGCCAATGCCCCTAAGTGAGCACACGTTCTCAGAGCAGCAGGGCTTCCCTTGGTGTTGTCAACATCCTCAACCTAATGAGAGACTCTGGAAGGAGCCCCAACAAAGCACTGCTGGATTCCTGATCCACTGAGACCAGGAGAGAGTGTTTTTGTGTTCAGCTACCGAGTGTGTGGAAATGTGGTCACACAGCACTGGGAGAAGTACATCAATACTGTCGAACTGCCCTGGGCCCTGGCCCTCCTACCCTCCCTCTCTGCTCTCTTCCTCAGCTTCCTCTGGCCATCCTGGCCTCCTTTCTAACCTCCACTCTGGGTACATCAAATTCTGCCCCAAGATGTCCAAGATGGCTCTGCTCCAAGGTGTCCTTTGCCAGGTTAAATACACTCAGATTTGTGCAAGGCTGTCTCCTTCTTTTCCTGACACAGGAATTCTCAATGACATCTCAGCATAGCCTTGTCATACCCCTCACTTGGTGGAACTCAGGACTTAGTTGTAGTCTCTTGCTCTTTTCCTATGGTCCAATTGCTCTTTTCATTCTTTTTTTAATAATTTTTTTAAAAGATTTTATTTATTTGACAGAGAGAAATCACAAGAGAGGCAGGCAGAGAGAGAGAGGAAGGGAAGCAGGCTCTCCGCTGAGCAGAGAGCCCGATGCGGGACTCGATCCCAGGACCCTGAGATCATGACCTGAGCCGAAGGCAGCGGCTTAACCCACTGAGCCACCCAGGTGCCACTTCATTCTTATTTTTGTTTCTTGTTTGTCCATCTTCTCCTCTAGAGCCCGAGTTCTTAGACAGAGAACCTAGTTGGCTGTCAAGCACTGGCACCACCTGACTGTGCAGTGCCCAGTGGCTGATTGAATGGGAGACAGGATCCATCCCAATTCTGACCAGCTCCATCATTTAAGCCTCATTGATTTTGCTCATGTGTAAGTCCTTTTTTTTTTCTTTTTCTTTTTTTTTCTAAGTAAACTATGCCTGATGTGGGGCTCAAACTCATAACCCAGAGATCAAGTATCCTACTGACTGAGGAAGCCAGCTACCTCTTCGGTCATTTTTAAAGGTTTTTGGCTGATAACTCTTGAAGTTAATTTGGTGACTTCAACATGTTGTCGGTGTATTACATTATGCTAAATTACCAAGTAACTCCCCAAATTTTTGTAGCATGTCACCACAGATTTCCCCCCATGACTCTGCTGGGAGCTCTTCAGATTAGGAGACTGAAATCCCTTTTGTGGTCTTCTAGGAATGCAGAGTCCCTCCACCATGGGCCTTCTCACTCCCTGGGTTGTCATGCACCTCAGATTCCATCAGCACAAGAGGGAAGTTGACAAAGAAATACACAAAGGAGAGTGTTTTCAGTCAGGTCTTGAAGGCCTAAGTGTACACTTTTATGCTCAATCTTTTATTTATTGTTTTCAGGATTTAATTTCTTTATTAGAGGGTAAGGAGCACAAGCAGGAGGGGATGGGCAGAGGGAGGAGAGATGCTGAGGTAAGCAGGACAGGATATGGTGGATATAGACCAGTGGACAGAACAGCTTAGGGCACACAGAGCAAGTCTCCATCAACAGGTAGTCCAGGAGTAATGAATATTCCCATATCCCTTTGCCCGTGACCGACCATCAGGGGAGACCTTCCAGGGATTCTTCATGGACTGAGAGAAAATTGAGTGGTGGGAAATTTTTTCATTATTTAGGAGGGACATGAAAAGTCAATCATGGTGATGATACTTTCTCTTCTTGGACCAACAGCACCAGCCACAGAAGAAGATCGTGAACCAACTCAAGAGCAACCTCTAGCTCTCACTGTGGTGCCTGCAGCAGCTTCAGAGCTTGAGTGGCATGGGTGAGAATAAGTTGTGGGCGTGATATGACTGTGGATACAGCAGAGGGGAGGCACCTACGTGAAGGAGCCTACCACAAAGTTTTTAGTGACAGTGAAGTGCTTGATTGAAACACTTAGGTGTCAACTACTATGGGGGGAATTTATGGCTTAAAAGTGTTCAGCTGGTGAAGTGGGGTGGAATCCCGGGTGTGACAGCATGATCTGAGAATCCTGAGGGTCACAAGAAGAACAGGTGGGGCCAGGATGCTTCAGAGTTCCCAGACATCAGTTAGGGAAAAATGGCCAAAAACCACAAAGCTAGGTCCTGGCTTTCTGCTCTGTGTAGCCCTATAATCCGAATCACAGCATTTTTGGGCATTCACTTTCCTGAGAGGGGTCCAGAAAAGCATGGCAAGACCTCAAACACCAAGCAGGTTTGTATGGTTCTTTGTCACAGGAATCCATAGAAATTGGAATTGGGCCCACCTTTGTGGCTCAGTTGTTTAAGTAACTGCCTTCATCTCAGGTCATTACCCCATAGTGTCTGGATCCAGTCCCATATCAGGTTCCCAGCTCCATGAGGAGTCTGCTTCTCTCTCTGACCATCTCCCATCTCATTCTCTCTCTTACTATCACTCTCTCTCTCTCTCTCAAATAAATAAAATCTTTAAAGACAAAAATATTGGATTTAGAACTCAATCATGTTCCTGAGATAAAAATGCCTTGTCACTAGCAGCGTGAACACAGAATTCTGACAGAAACCGGGGAGTTAACGGGTGGATTGGTTGTTTCTTTGTTTCCCCTGTGAGGGCTCTCTGAAGAGCTGGGGTGCAGATTTTCAGCTCCTGCGTAGAGAGCAGGATGCAGCGATATTCATCTTACCCATTGGTGCTGCAAGACTTCAGGGAGTAAAACTGCGCCACATACTGGACTACAGAGCTCCTTACCAGGAGGCCTGTCTCTTCTGCTTAGGAGAGTTGCATTGCACCAGTTGGAGTTCACTTGAGCTTCAGGGCAAGAGAACCTTCCCTAGAAGATCATCACAAACAACTCACTCCACTCATGTTTACTGATAATAGAGGGCTGCAAAGCTTCAGAGCTTAGGGAAAACACTAAATAGCATTCTTTTTATTTTAATTTTGTAACTTTTATTTATTTTTTCAGGTTTTTCTTACTTTGCATCACTTCTTAAATAATTTTTATTAGAGAGAAATTGTGTGGGGGGCTGCTGGGCAGAGGCAGAGAATCCTCAAGCCAGACTCCCTACTGAGCAGACAGTCCAACTCTGGACAGGATCCCAGGGTCCAAAAGAATAATACCTGAGCTGAAACTCAAAAAAACTGAGACACCTAGGCTCCACTCCAAGAGAAGCTTCAAATGAGAAGAAGTTAAAATTATATCAATCCTAAATGTGTAAGAATAAAAAGGAAGAGTAGGAGAAGGAAGAGAAAGAAGAAAGACAAGAGCAAAGGAAGAGTAGTCAAGGAGTAATATGAATTTTACTAAAGTGTGACATGAGACAAAACTATAAAGAAAGAAATAACTGTATTAGTAATATCTTTGCAGTATTACCAAATGTGTTTTGTTTTTATTCTACATACTTGAAAAAAAATCTTCCTATTTTTAAGGCATGCATGAATTATTTCAATTTTATCTTTAATATTTAAAGAAAAGATATTATATAATTTACATTCTCAAATGTCTTTGGACTTCTGGCAGGACTTCTCCTCAACCACACTGCATCGCCAAAGGTCTTGGAGGTGATCCTCGACTGTGTTCTCAAACATGAACCAATAATAGTAGCTATTCCTGCATCATGTTTGTTTCTTTAATTGTCCTTACCACAATGATAAGTACTTACTAATTTAGTTATGTACATATTAAGTGTTCTTTTTTCTCTCCCACTTATCAATGCCAAAAGGGCTGTCACCTATTCTGTTTTGTTCACCAGTGTATAGTCAATTGCCTAGCACAATGACACATTAGGTAGGAACTCAATAAATACCTTGGAATGAATAAATACGTAAACCAAGAAAGTGAAATTGTATCAGAGTTTGAAACTATAACTGAAAATCTATAAATATGAAACAAAAAATGATTCATTGGAGCAAATGGTTGCAAATTTGTCATCACAAAACGGGCCATTAGTGTCCAGATTTTTTTTTTTTTACTACTCTCTCATTACTATTTTTCACAAAGATCTTTTCTTCCCCAAATTGAAAAATAGCCATATCATCCGAGAAAAGAATAACTAATTGTTTTTGACGTAGTGTAAACACCAGAACCATCACTAAGGTGAGGCAATTGATGCATCCAGAGGAAACGATGTCAATAGACATTCATGCCTAGGTTTGCACAAGCCTCACCCATGAACCTTCATTATCCTGCAAGTGAGTGACTCCTTAAATTTTGTACCCTAGAGGCCTCGTTTGTCTCATTCTGGTATCTCTGTTAATTTATCTATTATTTATTCTTTCTATAAACTTATCCTTGAAAGAAAAATGAGTGCATCTCCAGGCTATCTTAGCTTGCCAACAATAGGTTCATGAATGTTCTCTTCATACACAGATTTCTTTCTATCTCTTGACTTCCTGTTAGGCCCACATAATAAAACTTCCAGGTTGGTGACCACTATCTACTTCTTTCCTCCAATCCCATACTGTTAATTGTGACCAAGCTGACTGGCTGCACTAAACATTTTTGTTTTTCAGCCTTAGCTGGTCTATAATGAGACTTGTTATTCTTTTCTTCTTATCACTTTGTGCAGGCCAGAGATTACAGATGAGGTATTGGGTCTCAGTGCATAGACACCTTTCTTTGTCTTCAACATACTTAATGTTAACTACTTCATTTAACTGTTTACTTCATTTCTCTAAAGTCTAGTTTCCTGTTTTCAAAATAGAGTTCACATTTGTGCTTATTTCCTGACTGTCAATGAGATTTATAAACAATAATATTGGGAAATATTCAATTCAGTACTCTGCGTGTAGTAATCACGTAACAAATGTGAAATAGTATAAAGGACAATAATGAATCATTACATCTTTATAGAATAAAATGATGTAATATATAATTTTATGTTTCCTCAATGCAAGACTTTACTACTTGATCTTTTATTCCTAAGGGAGACTTATTTTGTAGTACATTCTGTGATTTTCTTTCTTTTACCAGATTGCTCTAGGTCATCACCAGCCCACTCGATGGGAATATACTATTTTATTAAATCAAAACTAAGCAAGAGTTTTAACCCTCCTTCTGAAAAAGAATCTCCTCTTGCTTGGCAAAGACCTTTCCCATGTTTTAGGGGCATTGCCACCAGGATAGTTCCTATGTAACACCATTAAACTTTCCCCAGGAAACCAACCATAAGTCAGGGAGTTAATAGTTCATCCCTTCATGCTCCCTGTCTGGGCTGCATGGGCTTCTATACACAGTAAACAAACTGTCTTTGGCTTGGTACTTAGCCTTGTGTAGTATGGGCTATCGCTACTGAATCAGATTTGCCCAAAGACTAGTTATGTACCATATATTGTAAGACTGGGAAATGGAATGTTGGCTCTTCATTGCCAATGGCAAAACTTGAGACTATTGTGTGACTCAAGTATTTTCAATCCCTCCTGCTCTTTTGCTTTGAAATCCACCAGGCCATGTGTGATCAGAGAACAAATATGATCACTCAAAGGAATTAGTGGGTGGTAAATATAGAACTAACCCGTCATACCTGATTCACACAGAGATTGCTTTTCACCTTTCTCTGCATGACACAGAGCTCATATAAATGAGAAGTACAAATGTTTTCTAAGGCAACTCCTATCACAGCTCAAAACTGTAAAATAATGACAAAAAGAAATCCTTTGGTGTATTATCTATTCCACCTACCTGACTTTTCATTGCACTCAACATACCTTAAAGATGTGATTGAATGTTTAATGATTTTTTAAATTAATTGGCCAGGGTCGCATCTTTTAGAGAAAGATCTTTGAATATTCATCACAGATAAATGATAAGCATGTGGAATTAGAAAGGATATATTAATCAGAATTAATGGAAAATCTACCATATGAAAATTATTGTGATAGGTTTTATGGGAATATAAGGAAAATGTCTTAGTCAGCTTGGGTTGCTATAACAAAATACCATAAACTGAGTAGCTTCTCAACAATAGAAATGAGTATTATCCTGGAGGTTTTAGGTCAGATATCAGAGTGCCAGCACAGTCAGGTTCTGGTGAGAGCCGTCTTCCACATTGCAGATTACTAACTGCTCATTGTATCCTCATGTGGTGTAAAGAGAGATAGCTAGTCCTCTGACCTCTCCCTATAAGGATACCAATCCCATACATGAGGGCTCACCCTTGTGTCCTAATTATCTCCAAAGATCACAACTCCAAATACCATCTTACTGGAATTAGGATTTTAACATATGAATTTTTGAGAGGCACAAATATTCAGTCCATAACAGATGACTAAAAATAGTTGTTATCTCAAGAACTTCACTTTAGAGTTATAGAACATTAAGGCATAACTCTGGAGCCATAAGCTTCGAGTTGCTTGAGGAAAATCCTGCTATATATGCCTGAGCCTGCAGTACTCAGTGTTTAGGAAATTTGCAATATTGAGTAGAAGATAATCCCTTTTTGCAAATGGTCTTAACATAAAGTAGAAAAAAGGTGAGGAGGAAAAAAAATCAGGACTCAATCATGGAATGGTGTGTGTAAACTGAAAATTTAGCTAAATGTTTTCATCATTTACAGTTACAGAGGGGCAAAGATTCACTCAACCCAACTTTCCTTCTAGAACTGTTGGAACACTTGTGTCCCTATTACTTTGCTAAGAATATTCTGGGACCCATTACTGCCTCCATCCCCTTCATACATTCTTAGCTAAATGCCATACTTTCCTGAGTGCTGCCATTACATGACATTTTAATCTTATCTACCACATACTTTTACTATCTTGCCTCAGTCTCTTTTTCTGCGTTATTAATGTTTTTTTCTTTCCTTTTCCCTTTGCAGCCCTAGTGTAAAATGTAAATTTCAATACCACATGAAACTTTAGAGAACACCTTTCTAGAACAATTACTCATGACATGACAGTTGGCTTTTAGGCATGGATCGTATGCAGAGACTAAAATACATAGGAAGAAATCAATAGGCTTCAATTTATACAAAATGAATGAAATAGAACAATATTTGAAAGAAAGATCCACAGTATCACAAGAATGTGCCTGGTGCCTGTTATCATTTGCAAATGATTGATTCTGATAGTAACTAGAAGTGCCTTAAATTTAGACAAGAAAGACATGTCTCTGGATTAATCTAGAATAGTCTCATGAATTATCAATAACGATTGTTACATTATGAAGATAGATAGAATTTAGAAAGTGAAAATGATTGGGAAGGTTGTTCTAGAGGAAGGCAATCTGTGTTTTACAATGGGTGCATAAATGTATTATAAGTAGAGCTCTAATAAAATTAGTAGTGCATATGTAACTGAGGTCTAATTCCACCTAAATCTGGATCTAGATCTCATTACTCCCCTCCATTCATTTCTAATGACTGGCTTGGCAGTGTATAGGAAATATGTACATGTGTATGTGTGTGTGTGTGTGTGTGTGTGTGTGTGTGTGTGTGTGTGTGTATGTGTGTATCTATACACTAACAAGTTTCTCAACATATATAGTGAGATACTATCATTGTGTGCCTCTGTCTTGACTACAGAGACTGGATTCAAGTGCAAAGTAATAAAAGTATAGAGAATGCAATAATACTATATTAAAGGCTATGCTTTCAAATATACTCCAAATAATACTGATAGGGGTTTAGAGGAAATCTCATTTCATTTGCTAAATTTTCTAATGCAGATCAGGGGTATAACCTGTCTCCTGAGAAGAAAACAATATGCTGAATAAGACTGAGTGAAAATAGCCAACACTAGGGAGGAAATAATTGCACTTCTCCTCACTTTTTGTGTTAACAATGATGTAAGTGTTTGGCCTAAGTAAGGTGTTAATTGAAGTCATTGCCATGGCAATATAAACATGAAATGGTATGCTTGCCTACATCGTCATTTCTAGTTATATTTGTGGAGATATATATAGAGAGATAGATATAGATATCTATATCTCTTTCTAATATATATATGTATTGAATATATATTATGTATATAGTCATATATATGTGTATATACACATATATATGTGTATACACACACACACACACACACACACACATATATATATATATGACAATGAGGAGTGCTGGTGCCATTATTTTTGATGGGACTTTCAGTACTTTGCATTGATCTATCTGATTTACAACTTTTATGTGTACAGATTTCCATTCTTCCTCATACCTAGGGTTCCAGCTACATTTCTAGGATAACTTTATTTCCCACTTGCTTTATCCCTATTCCATTCTATAGTCTCATTTATGCATTGGCTTTTTCATTATTCATTCAATGAGTAAACTGAGAGAAGACTTTATTTAGAGACAAAAGAGAATAGATCCAGGAGAAAGAAGGAGGAAAAGAAAGATAAATATTCCTCTAAACCCTATCTTCCCGGCTCCCGAAATTTTCATAGCCTCATGCTTTCTGCAGAAGACTTGCAGAAAAGAAGTTGGTGAAAGAAGAAACTACCAATCATAACCCATGAAAAATGTCATTATTATACTTTTACATAAATACACAAAAAGTCTGTAGAGGTCAAGTGTCAAAGATGGCAAGAGAAACAGAATCAATATAATCATGGATGATAAGCCCTTTTCAAGAGGACCTTCCTCTCTCACGAAGGGTTGCAATCTTCCTGTCTCTATTGCTACTAGTGTAGTGCTATAGGGAATACAGATTTCCATATCTGGAACTTCTTCTTTTTGCATGAAGAACTGAAAGCCCACATCATTTTTTCATCTTGTTTTCAATGATCCTTGAGATAATGAGTGGAAATTATAGTTTTCTGCAATTACCATAATGTGAGTTCCTCTTTGCCTCTGGCCTAGTGGAAGCCCATGTCATGAAATAAATACTAACCTAGAAGCCATAACAGCCTAGGTTCAAGTCTTATGCTCTTTCAGAAGTCTATGACCCTGGAGAGCCACTCATTATCTTTAACTTTAGTTTCCATCTCTGAGAAAGAGAACAATAATACTTATGTTCTAGAATGATGAGAAGCTTAAGTGAAATTGATGTGTATGGACACACTTTTTAAAAGTTTAAGTGTTGTTATTATAAGATCAATACGTTAATCATATTTTAAAAAATTAAAGTTGATATATTTCAAAACTTTTAGAATTGGTGACTCCTTAAAAAATACTTTTGAATAATGAATGCTGTAATTGCAGATCATTTCCACCATTTTAAAAAGTTTAAGCATGTAGCCCAAAACCCAGTAAAGTGATTTTAATTATCAGTCAATGATATGAGCAAAAACACATGATAAAATAATTACATGGATAATTCTGCCTCTCAGATAAAACTATGCCTGTGGCCTCAGAGCACTCTATTACAGGAAGTGATGTAATTGTAGCAAGACTTTTTTTGAGACATAAATAGACACATTGAATTTCATACTTGAAATGTAATCTCATTACCACAGTAATGACAACTAATAATTCTAATAAGTCTACCAGACTGAGTTGTGAAGTTACAAAGATAGCATGTCACTGTGAAAACAGCAGGGATCTTAGAACCAGACATCCGTGGTTTCCATATGTGAGTTATTTAACATCGGGCATCTTATTGACATTTCTGTAGGGAGGGGAATGCCATTTTCCACTCCAGGCTTCCAAGAGGAGGTTATCTTCCCTTTGCATATTCTGCCCTTCCTCTACTTCTTCATTCATTCCACCCTAGTAAAAGTGAAGTTTACATAGCTAATTGATTACTTGGGGAAGAATAACTACATACTTGAACTAATTTCACTCTTTTCTCTTTTGCTACTAATCTTGTCTTTAAAAAGCACACGTTATCCTCCAGTCCTCTGTATTGCCCATAATTGGGAGGGTAAATCTGCTTAGGTCTGAATTTCAGGATTAGCAGGAACATTTGACTCACCTATTGTGAGCCATTCTTGTCAACCAGGTATCTATTATTATTTTAACCCCTATTTTGAGGACTTGACTATTTTTTTTCCTCAGCTTCTTCAGATTACTCCAGGGTAAGGGAGGGACAATAGTCATTTTGTGATGGCTTTGTTAAAACCCCAACATCAAATGTATCAGCCAGAAATACTGAAAAATAAAACCAAAGAATGGAATTTGGGAGACCAATGTATGCATATGGAAAGCCTTGGTGGTTTAAGGATAAGTAATTTGGGCCTTGGTGCTCTGACTGTGGTGATTTGTAGAGGTAGCATTAGGTTCATATGTGTTTTTAAATTCTATGATTGACTAAATTGAAATATTTTAGCCCAGCCACGTGGTATCTTGGTTGTGGTAGATGTTTGAAGCTTGCCGGGTTTTTTTTGTTGTTGTTGTTTGTTTGTTTGTTGTTGTTGTTCTTTGTTTGCTTTCTTTGTCTGTAATTAAATGGCTTTATTTTCCTGCATACAGAAATTTAGACGAAGGTCCCTGGGCCTCAGGAAAGATATTCAAGAAGGGATATGAATGAGAAGGGTCCATGAGAGATGAAATCAGAGATAGACAATGGGCATCTCAGCAAACTGGGATGGGGCCTCACGGTTCTCAACAGAGGTGCAGAGTCTGGAAAACACTCAAAGCCCCAGGGCTTAGAAAGGACAGACTTCCATAATCAGGAAGCTGCAGCCTCCTCCTCTTTTTTTCTTTTTCTGGCTGAAGCAAATGTTCCACTGCAAGGAAGAGTACAGGTCTTTTAGGTATTAGTGGGAAATACAGTGTTTGCTGCTTCTAAATTGCCAGGTAGTGAAGTTCTGCATGTGTCTCAAAGCACTACTGGGTTTTTAGCTTAACCCACTGAGCTACCTAGGTGCCCTGTATACATCTATTCTGACACCTCTGGGCTCCATAGTGTTTTAATTTATATTATTTTGTTTTATTTTTATGTTTTTAAAATTTTATTTATCTTTTTCTTTTCAGTGTTCCATAATTCATTGTTTATGCACCACACCCCGTGCTCTATGTAATACATGCCCTCCATAATACCCACCACCAGCCTCACCCAACCTCCCACACCCTCCCCTCCAAAACCCTCAGATTGTTTTCTCAGAGTCCTCAGTCTCTCATGGTTCATCTCCCCTTCGAATTTCCCTCAACTCCCTTCTACTCTCCATCTCCCCATGTCCTCCGTTTTATTCCTTATGCTCCAAAAATAAGTGAAATCATATGACAATTGATTATCTCTGCTTGACTTATTTCACTCAGCATAATATCTTCCAGTCCCATCCATGTTGCTACAAAATTTGTGTATTCATCCTTTCTGATGGAGGCATAATACTCCATAGTATATATGGACCCCATCTTCCTTATCCATTTGTCTACTGAAGGACATTTTGGTTCTTTCCACAGTTTGGCAGCTGTGGACATTGCTGCTTTGAACACTAGGGTACAGATAGCCTTCTTTTCACTGCATCTGTATCTTTCAGGTAAATATACCGTAGTGCAATTGCAGGGTCATAGGGTAGCTCTATTTTTAATTTCTTACGGAATCTCCACACTGTTTTCCAAAGTGGCTGCACCAACTTGCATTCCCACCAACAGTGTAAGAGGGTTCCCCTTTCTCCATATCCTCTCCAACACACGTTGATTCCCGTCTTGGTAATTTTGGTCATTCTAACTGGTGTAAGGTGGCATCTCAATGTGGTTTTCATTTAAATCTCACTGATGGCTAGTGATGATGAACATTTTTTCATGTGTCTGATAGCCATTTGTATGTCTTCATTGGAGAAGTGTCTGTTCATATCTTCTGCCCATTTATTGACATGATTATCTGTTTTGTGTGTCTTGAGTTTGAGGGGTTTTTTATAGATTCTGGATATCAGCCCTTTGTATTGTCATTTACGAATATCTTCTCCCATTCAGTGGGTTGCCTCATAGTTTTGTTGACTGTTTCCTTTGCTGTCAAGAAGGTTTTGATCTTGATGAAGGCCACACAATTCATTTTAGCTTTTGTTTCCTTTGCCTTTGGAGACATACCTTGAAAGAAGTTGCTGTGGCCAATGTCAAAGAGGTTATTCCTCTTTGTTCCCCTCCAAGATTCTGATGGATTCCTGCCTCACGTTGAGGTATTTTATCCATTTAGAGTTTATCTTCAAATATGATGTGAGAAAATGGTTGACTCTCATTTTTCTACACATAGCTGTCCAATTTTCCCAGCACCATTTATTGAAGTGACTGTCTTTTTTCCACTGGATATTTTTTCCAGATTTGTTGAAGACTTTTTGACCATAGAGTTGGGGGTCCGTATCTGGGCTCTCTACTCTGTTCCACTGGTTTATGTGTCTGTTTTTATGCCAGTACCATGCTGTCTTGGTGATCACAGCTTTGTAGTAAAGCTTGAAATCAGGCAGCATGATGCCCCCTGTTTTGTTTTTCAACATTTCCTTAGAAATTCGTGGTTTGTTCTGATTCCATACAAATTTTAGGATTATTTGCTCCAACTCTTTGAAAAATATCGGTGGAATTTTGATCAGAATGTCATTAAAATTATAGATTTTTTTTAGGCAGTATAGACATTTTAACAATGTTTATTTTTCAGATCCATGAGCATGGAGTTGTCTTCCATCTTTCCGTGTCTTCTTCAATGTCTTTCATGAGTGTTCTGTAATTCCTCAAGTACAGATCATTAGCCTCTTCAGTTCGGTTTATTCCCAGGTAGCTAATGGTTCTTGGTGCTATAGTGAATGGAATCGATTCTCTAATTTCCCTTTCTGTATTTTCATTGTTAGTGTATAAGAAAGCAACTGTTTTCTGTACATTGACATTGTATCCGGCCACATAACTGAATTGCTGAATGAGTTCTAATAGTTAGGGGGTTGGGTCTTTTGGGTTTTCCATATAAAGTAGCATGCTGTATGTGAAGAGAGAGAGTTTGACTTCTTTTTTTTTATGAGTTTGACTTCTTCATTGCAATGTGTGCTCATAGTTTTAAATGGTTCTTGACTGGGTCAGTTAGCACAGTATCTGTCTCTTGATCTCAGAATCTTGAGTTCAAATTTTTGTCATGGAGGTTGTTAAAAAAAAGGTGGAGGTGTTAATAAAATTCTGTCCAATTTTTGTCTAGGTATTTTATAGGTGTAGCTGTTTTGCTGGAGTCTTTGTCACGTGTTGACTCTGTTTTTGTGGATGGGTTTGGGTATACATTCAGTTGCATTGCTTTACTTGAGGTTGCCCAGTGTTTCCAGAACCACTTAATGTGGAGACTGTTGCTTCCCTATTTTTTATTCTTGGAGCTTTGGTTGGAAATGAATTGACTACATATGTGTCAGTTTCTTCCTGGTCTTTGTACTATGTTCCATTCATCTGTGTGTCTGTCTGTATATCAATACTATACCATTTTGATTTCTACAACTTTGTAATACACTTTGAATTCGGAAAGCATTACATCTCCAGTTTTGTTCTTTCTCCAGATGGCTTTGGCTATTCAAGGCCTTCCATGGTATCATTCACTTTGTATGATTGCTGTTCTTATTTCTGGAAATGCTATTAAATGTTTGAACTGAATGTTTAGATTGTTTTTTTGCAGTGTGCACTTTTGGATTACATGTATTTTTGGGATCCATTAGTATGGGATGTCTAAAGACTTCATTCTGTCTTCTCAAAATTCTCTCATTAATGATTTATGGTTTTTGGGCACCTGGGTGGCTCAGTGGTTTAAGCCGCTGCCTTCAGCTCAGGTCATGATCTCAGGGTCCTGGGATCGAGTCCTGCATCAGGCTCTCTGCCCGGCGGGGAGCCTGCTTCCCTCTCACTCTCTCTGCCTGCCTCTCTGCCTACTTGTGATCTCTCTCTGTCAAATAAATAAATAAAATCTTAAAAAAATGATTTATGGTTTTCAGTATGCAGGTTTTTCCCTTCTTGATGAAAATAATTCGTAAGTATTTTTTCTTTTTGAGTGATTATGAATTAAAAATTATTTTCTTAATTTCTCTCTGTGATATCTTGTTATTCATGTGTAGAGATAAAACTCATTTTGTATATTGAATCTGTGTCCTTAAGCTTGACTTAATCCATCTGTTGGTTCTATGAGGAATTTTGTCGAATCATTTTGGGTTCCATATATCTTATCATGTTCTCCTAATAAGTAAAAAATTAACTGGGAATATAGGTTGATGTTATCTAACTGGGAAAAAAAGGATACAGGTATGCTGAGAGTTTGTTTGTAAATTGTCTAAAATGTTTTGTGGTTAATGTAAGCAAAGGAATCCATAAATGGGGCTTGTTTCCATTTACTGTTTTCTTTCAACTGAATATACAGAGCTGTGGCTTAGACCAGTTATTCCCCCACACTTTCCCACCCTACGAGCTGTGCCTCTTGGGAGGCTTCCACCATTCTCTCTGCTTTCTATTCTTTGACCCAGGGCTTGACTCAGCTGCTCAGAAAATAATTCTCAAAATATTGCAGTTGGGAAGAAGCCTATTTTTTCATAGATTTCCTAGAAGACACCCTCCAAAACATTGAATTTTACAGAATTGTTTTTGATCTTTCTGGGATCCTCGAAGATGTCCAAGGTTGAATGTGGTTTGTTTTGCAGACAGGTCAGGGAGTCTGGCAATATTCCTGCAATGTCTCCTGTGGCCACCAGAGGGGTGTGTGCTCTTATCAAAGAACGTCTCCACCTCTGCAGAAGGTAGAAGCTAACCTCCTTTAGCACTTCTGTCACAGTCTTTGACAACTGCTTCAAGGATTATTTACTGTAAAGATTCTTTGGGATCTATTGACAGTTCCCTATAAGTGACAACCTAAGGTTATACAGTGACTAAACCGTGTTCCTTCTTGCACATGGAGATACATAAAGTTATAAATGACTGAATGAAGGTGGACCCTCCCCTCACATGAGACACAAAATGAACCCCAAATGGATCACAGACCTAAATATAAGAGCTAATCTGAACACTAGCTTTGGTTTCCAGGTGTCTCTCCTCAGAGGTCTGGTGACGAATCACAGCATATGGGGGTTTCCTGAGGCTCTAAACAGAACACCTCTTGTCTCCACATGGGAAGTTTTCTTTTTGGAGCTATGTCCAACCCTCTGGGTAGGTGAATCCTGCAGGGCCCCTGAGCCACAGCAACATTCCAAGGTGTCCATGGACACAAACCCACATGATGGCCCATCCTCATGAGAGTCCATTTCAATTCAGCCCCCTGGGTAGCTCGCCCCAGAGCCAGCAGATCGAACCAGCCTTGTCGCTAGGAGACAATGGGAATGCGAAGTGTGGTGTCCAGGCATCCATCCTTAGAATCCTGGTCTTGAGTTGTCCCTTCTGGGGCTCCCTGGAGCCATCCAACAGGACTCAACTGTCCCGTAGAAGGAAACCTTGCGGTTTGGAGCCGCTCACAAGCCCCAGCGTGGGAAAACCTCCATGGCCTCATGAGGCCCCCCTTTCATGAAGGGCCTCATGGACACAAACTCCAGCCTGTGCCGACATTTGATACTCGCCCTGACTTCAGATGCAGAAGAGCTCGATTCAACCTCTGCAGAATGGGCCTGCCTTGCCCTCGGCCCCAAACCTAACACTGGATTGTGTTTTCAGACTTTTGTCCTCACACTCCTGGCCCACAAGCCCTCCAGTTTTGGAATTCCGGAGACACAATGCAGCACTCTGCCTGCCCACCAGAAGAAAAACGTTGCCCTGTGGGGCTGCACAGAAACCACAAAAGAGGATCAACCTGCACGGGTCTCAACCACACCCCAATTTCGAAGGCTGCCCTGGGCACTAATGCTCTGTCTGACACAGCCTGAATTCAGACCTCCCAACAGACACCCAGACGGCTGGTCACACACCCAGGACATCGGACCCTCCATGGCCTTACCGTCATCTCTTCCCAACCTGGCTTTTCAAGCCTCTGAACCTAGACCTTATCTCCAATCCCTGCACAGGGGTTAACCTGATGCAGAAATCAGAACTCCACCTTCAGCCTGGCAAGAAACCTTGCAGTTAGCATGGTGTCAAACCTTCATGGTAGGAGAAAAATGCATGGCTCATGAGACCAAACCCATGCTTCAGGGCCACCTTGGGCAAATACACACATTGCGAAGCTCAGCATGAGCCCCGTGTTCAAATGAGGCCTCTCAGTGACTGGACCAAGACCCTGCATATGGGGCTTGTCATACCCCTAGTGTAACAATCATAAATAGACGTCGAGTTTCACAGTCGCCCGACCCCAGGGCTCTGCTCTGGAATGCCTCTTTTGGAAGGACACCTGACACAGAAAACAGGACTCCTACCTTCCCACAGAATGACCCCAAACTCTTGGGACCCTGGCCAAATCTCCAGAGAGGAAGACTCTTCAATGGCCCATGAGACAACCGCTCCATTCCAAAGCCATTCTTGACACAAAATCCAGAGACAAAAGCTGGAGTGACAGCCCCCCACTCGCCCTTCTTTCCAATCCTGAGGAGCTCCGATCACGGTCTGTAGATCGGGCCTGCCATACCCTCGGCCCCAAACCTAAGCCGAGTTTCTGTTTTCAGATTTCTGTCCACACAGCCCTGGCCCACACACACTCCAGGCTGCAGCCCTCTGGAGTCACAATGCAGGACAGTGACTGCACTCTCCAAGGAAACTGAGCCCATTCCATTGGCCACAAACCTACAGATTAGGAGAGACCTCCATGGACCCCCAGGCCATCCCAATTGTGTAGAACGCCCTGGACAAGCAGGGGCAATCTGACACAAGCTGAGAAAATACCTCCACTCAGACAAGCAGACAGATGTCCCCAGAGACAGAATATGGTACCAGACAGGCCCCTAGGCCCTAATCTGAGCCCTTGCTTTGGTTTCAAAGCGTCACTCCACAGAGGCCTGCTTTCCAATACCAGCATAAGGGTATTTCCTGAGGCACCAATCAGAACACCTCTCGTCTCCACAAGGGAAACTTGCTCTTTGAAACAGTGTAAACCCTCTGGTTAGGAGAATCTGCCAGGGCCCATGAGACACTGCCTCATTCCAAGGTCTCCATGGACACAAACCCACATTATGACCCATCCTCAGGAAATTCCATTTCAACTCAGCCCCCGGGTAGCTCCCCCAGAGCCAGCAGATCGCACTTGCCTTGTTGCTAGGAGACAATGGGAATGCGAGGTGGGGTGCACAGGCATCCATATCCTCGGCCCCAAACACTACACCCGAGACTTCCTGTATGGGGCGTCCTAGAGCCACTAAAAAGGACTCGACTGTCCCACAGAAGGAATCCCTGCGGTTTGGAGCATCTCACAACTCCCAGTGTGGGAAAACCTCCATGGCCTCATGAGGCACCCCCCTTCATGAAAGAGGCCATCATGTACACAAACTACAACCTGAGCCTACATCTGATCCTCGCCCTTACTTAGAGGCAGGAAATCTCGATTCAACCTCTGCAGAGTGGGCCTGCCATGCCCTCGTCCCAAAACCTAACCTTAGCTTGTGTTCTTAGACTTCTGTCCTCACCCTCAAGGCCCAAAAGCCCTCCAGATTGGGAATTCTGTAGCCACAATGCAGTACTCTGCCTGCCCACCAGAAGAAAAACGTTGCCGTATGGAGCTGCCCAGAAACCTTAAATGAGGATCAAACTGAATGCCACTTGACTGTACCCCAATTATGTAGGCTTCCCTGGTCACTAATGCTCGGTCTAACACTGTCTGAGCCCAGACCTCCCAACCGACCCCCAGAGAGCTGGCTGAAAACCCAGCTCATCGGACCCGTCATAGACTTAGGCCTCATTTCTTCCCAACCTGGGTTTTCAGGCTTCAGAACCTAGACCTTATCTACAATCACTGCACAGTGGTGAACCTGATTCAGAAATCAGAACTCCTCCATCCCCATGGCAAGAAACCTTGCTGTTGGCATGGTGTCCAACCTTCAGGGTAGGAGAAACAAGCATGACCCATGAGGCAACACTCATGCTTGTGGGCCACCTTGGGAACAAACACACACTGTGACCTTCAGCGTGAGCCCCGTGCTCAAGTAAGGCTTCTAAGTGGCTGGTCCAAGAGCCCGCATATGAGGCTTGCCATGCCCCAAGAAACCCAATCCTAACCAGATGTTTTCAAGTCGCCTGTACCCAGGGCTCTGATCTGGAATCCCTCTTCTGGAGCGACACATGAGGCAGAAAACAGGCCTCATCCTTCCCAGAGAATGAGCCCAAATTCTTGGGAGCCAGGCCAAATCCCCAGAGAGGGAGACCCGTCCATGGCCCATGAAGCCACCCCGACATTCCATGGCCATCCTTGACACAAAATCTAGAGACAAAATCCTGAGTAACTGCCTCACACTCGCCCTTCGTTCATATCCTGAGGCACCGCCAGTAAATTGGGCTGGCCATACCCTTGGCGCCAAACCTAAGCCGAGTTTGTGTTTTCAGCTTTCTGTCCACACAGCCCTGGGCCACACACCCTCCAGGTTGTGGACTCTGGAGCCACAACGCAGGACTGTGCCTGCCCTCTCCAAGGAAACTGAACCCATTTCATTGGCCACAACCCTACAGATTAGGAGAAACCACCAAGGATCCCGAGGCCATCCCAATCGTGTAGGCCGCCCTGGACAAACACAGGCGATCTGACAAGCTGAGCAACTACCTCCACTCAGACGAGTAGACTCTGGATGTCCCCACAGACAGAGGATTGAACCGGACAGAACCCTAGGTCCTCATCTGAACCCTTGCTTTGGTGTGCCGGCGCCTGTCCTCAGAGGCCTGGTTTCCAATACCAGCATATGGGGGTTTCCTGAGGCACCAATCAGAACCTCTCGTCTCCACATGGGAAACTTGCTCTTGGGAGCTGTCTCAAACCCTTTGTTTAGGAGAATCCTTCAAGTCCCCTGAGCCACCACCACATTCCAAGGTCTCCATGGACACAAACCCACATTATGACCCATCCTCAGTAGAGTCCATTTCAACTCAACCCCTGGGTAGAGCCTCCAGAGCCAGCAGATCGGACCTGCCTTGTCACTAGGAGACAATGGGAATGCAAGGTGGGGTGCCCAGGCATCCATCCGGAGAACTCTGCTCTCGAATCTTTCCATATGGGGCGTCCTGGAGCCATCCAACAGGCCTCGACTGTCCCGCAGAAGGAATCCTTGTGGTTTGGAGCAGCTCACAACTCCCAGCGTGGGTAAACCTCCATGGCCTCATGAGGCCCCCCACCTTCATAAAGGGGTCATCATGGACACAAACTGCAACCTGAGCCAACGTCTGATCCTCGTCTTGACTTCAGATGCAGGAGATCTCGATTCAGCCTCTGCACAGTGGGCCTGCTGTTTCCTTGCACTGAAACCTAACCCTACCTTGTGTTCTCAGTCTTCCGTCCTCACACTCCTGGACCAAAAGCCCTCCAGATTGGGAATTCTGGAGACAAATGCAGCACTCTGCCTGCCTACAGGAAGAGAAACGTTGCACTATGGGGGTTCCCAGAAACCCCAAATGAGGATCAAGCTGCATGCCACTCGACTGCACCACAAATATATAGGCTGCCCTATGCACTAATGCTCTTTCTGACATAGTATGAGCCCCAACCTCCCGACCGACACCCAGACAACTGGCAGCACACCCAGCACTTCGGACCCACCCTGGCGTTAGGCCTTCATCTGTTCCCAACCTCGCTTTTCAGGCTTCAGAACCTAGAGGTGATCTCTAATCACTGAACAGGGGTGAACCTGATGCAGAAATCAGAAGTCCTCCATCCCCATGGCAAGAAATTTGCTGTTGGCATGGTGTCCAACCTTCAGAGTAGGAGAAACCAGCATGGACCATGAGGCCATGCCCATGCTTGAGGGTTGCCTTGGGCACAAACACACATTGTGACCCTCAGCCTGAGCCCAGTGCTCAAGTAAGGCCTCTCAGGGGCTGGACCAAGAGCCCGCCTATGGGGCTTGCCATGCCCCTGGGCCGCCAATCTTAACCATAGGTCGGGTTTTCCAGTCACCCATACCCAGGGCTCTGCTCTGGAATCCCACATTTGAAGGGACACCTGAGGCAGAAAACAGGACTCCTCCCTTCCCACAGAATGACCCCAAACTCTTGGGAGCCAGGCCAAATGCCCAGAGAGGGAGACTCATCAATGGCCTATGAGGCCACACTGACATTTCACCACCATCTTTGACACAAAATCCAGATACAAGAGCCTGAGCAACCTCCTCACACTCGTCCTTCGTTCATATCATAAGGAGCTGCCCTCACGGTCTCTAGATCGAGACTGCCATACCCCAGGGCCCAAACCTAAACCGAGTTTGTGTTTTCAGACTTCTTTCCCCTCAGCCCTGGCCCACACACCCTCCATCCTGGAGCCCCTGGAACCACACCACAGGACTGTGCCTGCCCTCTGCAATGAAACTCGGCCTATTCCATTTGCCACAACCCTACAGATTAGGAGAAACATCCAAGGTCCCCGAGTCCATCACAATCGTGTGTGCCGCCCTGGACAAAGAGCGGGGATCTGACACAAGCTGAGCAACTACCTCCACTCAGATAAGCAGAAGGATGTCTCCAGAGATGGAAGATAGAAAAGGACAGGTCCCTAGGCCTGTACCCTTGCTTTGGTTTCCAGGCGTCTCTCCTCAGAGGCCTAGGTTCAAATACCAGCATATGGGAGTTTCCTGGAGCAACAATCAGAACACCTCTCGACTCCACATGGGAGACTTGCTCTTTGGAGCTGTGTCAAACCCTCTGGTTAGGAGAATACTTCAGGGAACCCGAGCCACCACCACATTCCAAGGTCTCCAGGGAAACAAACCCACATTATGACCCATCCTCAGGAGAGACCATTTCAACTCAGCCCCTTGGGTAGCTCCCTCAGAGCCAGCAGATCGAACGTGCCTTGTTGCTAGGAGACAATGGGAATGCGAGGTGGGGTGACCAGGCATTCATCCTAGAACGCTGCTCTCGAATCTTTCCATATTGGGCGTCCTGGAGCCATCCAACAGGACTCAATTTTCCTGCAGAAGGAATCCTTGTGGTTTGGAGCAGCTCACAACTCCCAGCATGCGAAATCCTCCATGGCCTCATGAGGTCCCCCACCATGATGGAGGGGCAATCATGGACACAAACTCCAACCTAAGCCAACATCTGATCCTCACACTGAATTCAGACGCAGGATATCTCGATTCAGATTCTGCAGAATGGGCCTGCCGTGCCCTCTGCCACAACCATAACCATAGCTTGTGTTCTCAGATTTCCATCCTCACACTCCTGGCACAAAAGCCCTTCAGAATGAGAATTCTGTAGCCACAACCCAGCATTCTGCCTGCCCACCAGAAGAAAAATGTTGCCCTATGGGGCTGCCTAGAAACCCCAAATGAGGATCAACCTGCAAGCCACTCGACTGCCCCCCCAAATATGTAGGCTGCCCTGGGCACTAATGCTCTGTCGGACACAACCAGAGGCCAGACCTCCTTACCGACATGCAGACAGCTGGCCGCACACCCAGCACATGCAACCGGCCATGGCCTTAGGACGTTATCTCTTCCCAACCTGGGTTTTCAGGCTTCAGAACCTAGACATTATCTCCAATGACTGTAGAGGAGTGAACCTGATGCAGAAACCAGAACGCCTCCATCCCCATGGCAAGAAACCTTGCTGTTGTCATGGTGTCCAACCTTCAGAGTAGGAGAAACCAGCATGGCCCATGAGGCCACGCCCATGCTTGAGGGCATCTTTGGGCACAAACACAGCATTGTGACCCTCAAGGCCAGACCCAAGCTCAAGTAAGGCTTCTCAGTGACTGGACCAAGAGCCAGCATATGGGGCTTGCCATGCCAATAGGCCCCCATTCTTAACCAGAGGTAGGGTTTTCCAGTCTCCCATACCCAGGCTCTGTTCTGGAATCCCTCTTCTGGAGGGACACATGAGGCAGAAAACAGGACACCTCCCTTCCCAGAGAATGACCCCAAACTCTTGGGAGCCAGGCCAAATCCCCAGAAAGGGAGACTCGTCCATGGCCCTTGAGAGCACCCCAACATTCCATGGCCATCCTTGACACAAAATCTAGAGACAAAATCCTGAGTAACCACCTCACACTTGCCCTTCGTTCATATCCCAAGGAGCTCCCCTCATGGTCAGTATATCGGACCTGCCATACCCTCGGCGCCAACCTACGCTGAGTTTGTGATTTCAGATTTCTGTCCACACAGTCCTGGGCCACACACCCTCCAGGCTGGGGATCCTGTAGCCACACCACAGGACTGTGCCTGCTCTCTCCATGGAAACTGAGCCCATTCCATTGGCCACAACCCTACAGATTAGGAGAAACCTCCAAGGACCCCAAAGCATTCCTAATCGTGTAGGCCACCCTGGACAAACACAGGCTATCTGACAAGCTGAGCAAGTACCTCCACTCAGACAAGGAGACAGATGTCCCCAGAGACAGAAGATTGAACCGGACAGTCCCCTAGACCCTAATATGAACCCTTGCTTTGGTGTCCACGTGCCTCTCCTCAGAGGCCTGGTTTCCAATAACAGCATATGAGAGTTTCCTGAGGCACCAATCAGAACCTCTCGTCTCCACTTGGGAAACTTGCTCTTGGGAGCTGTGTCAAACCCTTTGGTTAGGAGAATTCTTCAGTTCCCCTGAGCCACCGCCACATTCCAAGGTCTCCATGGACACAAACCCACATTATGACCCATCCTCCGGAGAGTCCATTTCGACTCAACCCCTGGGTAGCGCCCCTAGAGCCAGCAGATCGGACTTGTCTTGTCGCTAGGAGACAAGGGGAAAGCGAGGTGGGGTGCCTAGGCATCCATCCGGAGAATCCTGCTCTCAAATCTTTCCATATGGGGCGTCCTGGAGCCATCCAATAGGCCTCGACTGTCCTGCAGAAGGAATCCTTGTGGTTTGGAGCAGCTCAAAACTCCCAGCGTGGGTAAACCTCTGTGGTCTCATGAATTCCCCACCTTCATGAAGGGGCCATCATGGACACAAGCTCCAACCTGAGGCAACATCTGATTCTTGGCCTGACTTCAGATATAGGAGGTCTCAATTCAGCCTCTGCACAGTGGGCCGGCCATGACATCGCCACTAAACCTAGCCCTAGCTTGAGTTCTGAGACTTCTGTCCTCACACCCTTGGACCAAAAGCCCTCCAGATTAGGAATTCCAGAGCCACAATGCATCACTTGGCCTACCCACCAGAAGAAAAACGTTGCTCTATGAGGCTGCCCAGAAACCCCAAATGAGGATCAACCTGCAAGCCACTCGACTGCACCCCAAATATGTAGGCTGCTCTGGGCACTAATGATCTGTCTGACACAGCCTGAGCCCAGACCTCCCGACTGACTCCCAGACAGATGGCTGCACACCCAGCACTTCGCCCCCACCATAGCCTTAGACTGTCATCTCTACCCAACCTAGCTTTTCAGGATTCAGACCCTAGACCTTATCTCCAATCACTGCACAGGGGTTAACCTGATGCAGAAATTAGAACTCTTCCATCTCCATGGCAAGAAACTTTTCTTTTGGCATGGTGTCCAACCTTCAGTGTAGGAGAAACCAGCAGGACCCATTAGGCCACACCCATCCATGCTTGAGGGCCTCCCTGGGCACAGGGCACAAACATGCATTGTGACCTTCAGTGCCATCCCATGCTCAAGTAAGGCCTCTCAGTGGCTAGACCAAGAGCCCGCATATGGGGCTTGACATGCCCCTAGGCCCCGAATCCTAACCAGAGGTCGGGTTTTCCAGTCGTCTGTACCCAGGGCTCTGCTCTCGAATCCCTCTTTTGGAGGGACACATGAGTCAAAAAACAGGACTCCTCCCTTCCCACAAAATGACCCCAAACTCTTGGGAACTGGGCCAAATCCCCAGAGAGGGAGACTCATCCATGGCCCATGAGGCCACCCTGACATTCCACGGACATCCTTGACACATAATCCAGAGACAAAAGCCTGAGCAACTGCCTCACACTCGCCCTTCATTCATATGCTGAGGAGTTCCCATCAGGGTCTCTAGATCAGGCCTGCCATACCCTCAGCCCCAAACATAAGCCGAGTTTGTGTTTTCAGACTTCTTTCCCCACAGCCCTGGGCCACACACCCTCCAGGCTGGGGATCCTGGAGCCACACCACAGGACTGTGCCTGCCCTCTCCAAGGAAACTCTCTCCATTCCATTGGCCACAACCCTACAGATTAGGAGAAACCGCCAAGGTCGCCGAGGCCATCCCAATCATGTAGGTCTCCCTAGACAAACAGGGGCGATATGACACAAGCTGAGCAGATACCTCCACTCAGACAAGGAGACGGATGTCCACAGAGTTAGAAAATTGTACCGGACAGGCCCCTAGGCGCTAATCTGAACTCTTGCTTTGGTTTCAAAGCGTCACTCCACAGAGGCCTGTTTTCCAATACCAGCATAAGGGTATTTCCTGAGGCACCAATCAGAACACCTCTCCTATCCACATGGGAAATTGGCTCTTTGGAGCTCTGTCAAACCGTCCAGTTAGGAAAATCCTACAGGGATCCCGAGCCACCGCCCCATTCCAAGGGCTCCATGGATACAAACCCACATTATGACCCATCCTCAGGAGAGTCCATTTCAACTCAGCCCCCTGGGTAGCTCCTTCAGATCCAGCAGATCGAACCTGCCTTGTCACTAGGAGACAATGGGAATGCGAGGTGGGGTGCCCAGGCATCCATCCTTAAAACCCTGCTCTCGAATCTTTCCATATGGGGCTTCCTTGAGTCATCCAACAGGACTCAACTGTCTCACAGAAGGAATCCTTGCGGTTTGGATCAGCTCACAAATCTCAGCGTGGGAAAATCTCCAAGGCTTCATGAGGCTCCCCACCTTCATGAAAGGGTCATCATGGACACAAATTCCCACCTGAGCCAACATCTGATCCTCGTCCTGACTTCAGATGCAGGAGATCTCAATTCAGCCTCTTCAGAGTGGGCCTGCCAAGCCCTTGCTTCAAAACCAAGTCCTAGCTTGTGTTCTCAGACTTCCATCCTCACACTCCTGGCCCATAAGCCCTCCATATTGGGAATTCCAGAGCTACAATGCAGCACTCTGGCTTCCCACCAGAAGAAAAACGTTGACCTATGGGGCTGCCCCGAAACCCCAAATGAGGATCAACATGCATGACACTCGACTGCACCCCAAATATATAGGCTGCCCTGGGCACTAATGCTCTCTCTGATGCAGCCTGAGACCAGACCTCCCGAATGACTCCCAGACAGCTAGCCGCACACACAGCACATCACCCCCTTCATGGCCTTAGGATGTCATCTCTACCCAACCTAGCTTTTCAGGATTCAGATCCTAGACCTTATCTCCAATCACTGCACAGGGGTTAACCTGATGCAGAAATCAGAACTCATCAGAACTCTTCCATCCCCATGGCAAGAAACCTTGCTGTTGGCATGGTGTCCAACCTTCAGGGTAGGAAAAACCAGCATGGCCCATGAGGCCACGGCCATACTTGAGGGCATCCTTGGGCACAAACACGCATTGAGACCCTCAGCGTGAGCCCCGTGCTCAAGTAAGGCCTCTCAGTGGCTGGACCAAGAGCCCGCATATGGGACTTGCCATGCCCATAGAGCCCCAACCTTAACCAGAGGTCAGGTGTTCCAGTCGCCTGTACCCAGGGATCTGCTCTGGAATCCCTCTTTTAGAGGGACATCTGAAGCAGAAACAGGACTCTTCCCTTCCCACAGAATGACCCCAAACTCTTGGAAGCCAGGCCAATTACCCAGAGAAGGAGACTCGTCCATGGCCCATGAGGCAACCCCTATATTCCACGGCCATCCTTGACAAAATCCAAAGACAAAAGCCTGAGCAACCGCCTCACAATCGCCCTTCTTTCTTATCCCAAGGCTCCCCTCACAATCTCTAGGTAGGCCTGCCTTGTCTCCATTCAGACAAGCAGACGTATGTCCCCAGAGACAGAAGATTGAACCGGACAGGACCCTAGGTTCAGATTAGGAACCTAGGCTTAGTTTAGGAATCTTAGTTCAGATTAGGAATTAGGCTTGGTTTCCAATACCAGCATATGGGTGTTTTCTGAGGCACCAATCAGAATACCACTAATCTCCACTTGGGAAACTTGCTCTTTGGAGCTGTATCAAACCCTCCGGTCAGGAGAATACTTCAGGGCCCCCCAGCCACCACCCCATTCCAAGGTCTTCATGGACACAAACCCACATTATGACCCCTCCTCAGGAGAGTCCATTTCAAATCAGCCCCCTGGGGAGCTACCCCAGAGCCATCACATCGAACCTGCCTTGTCGCTAGGAGACAATGGGAATGCAAGGTGGGTTGACCAGGCAGGCATCCATCCTTAGAACCCTGCTCTTGAATCTTTCCGTATGGGGCGTCCTGGAGCCATTCAACAGGACTCGACTGTCCCGCAGAAGGAATCCTTGCGGTTTGGAGCAGCTCACAACTCCCAGCGTGGGAAAACCTCCATTTCCTCATGAGGCCCCCCACCATCATGAAGGGGCCTTCATGGACACAAACTCCAACCTGAGCCAACATCTGATCCTCGCCCTGACTTCAGATGCAGGAGATCTCGATTCAGCCTCTGCAGAGTGGGACTGCCTTGCCATCAGCCCCTTAACTAACCCTAGCTTGTGTTTTGAGACTGCTGTCCTCACACTCCTGGCCCACAAGCCCTCCAGATTGGTAATTCCAGAGCCACAATGCAGCACTTTCCCTTCCCACCAATAGAAAAACGTTGCCCTATGGGGCTGCCCAGAAACCCCAAATGAGAATCAACCTGCATGGCCCTTGAATGCACCCCAATTTCCTAGGCTTCCCTGGGCTCTAATGTCCTGTCTGACACAGCCTGAGCCCAACAGACACCCAGACAGCTGGCCGCACTCCCAGCACATCGGACCCTCCATGGCATTAGGCCGTCATCTCCTCCCAACCTGAGTTTTCAGACATTTGAATCTAGACATAATCTCCAATCCCTGTACAGGGGGGATCCCGATGCACACATCAGAACTCCTCCTTGCCCAGGGCAGGAAACCTTGCTGTTGGCATGGTGTCCAACCTTCAGAGTAGGAGAAACCAGTATGGACCATGAGGCCATGCCCATGCTTGAGGGCCGCCTTGGGCACAAACACGCATTGTGACCTTCAGAGTGAGCCCTCAACAAAGGCCATCTGTGCCTGGACCAGGAGCCCACTTACGGGGCTTGCTGTGCTCTAAGCTCTAGGTCCCCAATCCTAAGCAGAGGTCGGGTTGTGCAGTCGCTCGTACCCAGGACTCTGCTCAGGAATCCTTCATTACGAGGGAAACCTAAGGCAGAAAACAAGACTCTTCCCTTCCCACAGAATGACCAAAACTCTTGGGAGTCAGGCCAAATCCGCAAAGAGGGAGAATCTACCATGGCTCATGAGTCCACCGCGACAATCCACAGCCACAAAATCCAGATACAAATGCATGAGGGACTGACTAACACTTGCCCTTCTTTCCTATCCTGAGGTGCTCCCCCGATTCTCGCCCTGACTTTAGATGTTGGACATCTAGACTGAGGCTCTGCAGAGTGGGCCTGCCTTGCCCTCGCCCCCAAACCTAACTGTAGCTTTTGTTCTCAGTCTTCCTTCCTCACACTCCTGGCCCACAAGCCCTCCAGATTGGGAATTCCGGAGCCACAAAGCAGCACTCTGCTGGCCCACCAGAAGAAAAACGTTGCCCTATGGGGCTGCCCTGAAACCTCAAAAGAGGATCAACTGGCACACCCCTCAACTGCACTCCAATTATATAGGCTGCCCTGGGCACTAATGCTCTCTCTGACACAGCTTCGGCCCAGACCTTCTGACCGACACCCAGACAGCTAGCCGCACACCCAGCATATTGGACCCTCCATGGCCTCAGGACGTCATCTCTTCCCAACCTAGCTTTTCAGGTTTCAGAACCTAGACCTTATCTACAATCACTGCACAGGAGTGAACCTGATGCAGAAATCAGAAATATTCCTTCCCCATGACAGGAAACCTTGCTGTTGGCCTAGTGTCCAATCTTCAGGGTAGGAGAAACCAGCATGGCCCATGAGGCCACGCCCATGCTTAAGGGCATCCTTGGGCACAAACACGCATTGAGATCCTCAGTGTGAGCCTCTTGCTCAAGTAAGGCGTCTCAGTGACTGGACCAAGAACCCGCATATGGGGCTTGACATGCCCATAGGCCCCCAATCTAACCAGAGTTTGGGTTTTCCAGTCACCCGTACCCATAGCTCTGCTCTGGAATCCCTCTTTTGGAGGGACACATGAGGCAGAATACAGGACTCCTCCCTTCCCACCGAATGACCCCAAATCCTTGGGAGCCAGGCCAAATCCCCAGAGAGGGAGACTCGTCCATGGCCCATGAAGCCACCCCTACATTCCACGGCCATTATTGACACAAAATCCAGACACATAAGCCTGCCAACTGCCTCACACTCACCCTTTGTTCATATCCTGAGGAGCTCTCCTCACGGTCTGTAGATCGGGCCTGCCATACCCTCGGCCCCAAATCTAAGAGGAGTTTGTGTTTTCAGATCTGTCCCCACAGCCCAATCCCACACACCGTCCATGGGAGACCACTGTAGCCACACCGCAGGACTGCATGCCCTCTCCAAGGAACCTGTGCCCATTCCATTGGCCACAACCCTACAGATTAGGAGAAACATCCAAGGTCCCCGAGGCCATCCCAATAGCGTAGACAACCCTGGACAAACGGGTGATCTGACACAAGCTGAGCAACTACCTCCACTCAGACAAGCAGACGGATGTCTCCAGAGAAAGAAGATTGAACTGGACAGGACCCTAGGCCCTATTCTGAACTCTTGTTTTGGTTTCCAGGCATCTCTCCTCAGAGGCCATTTCCCAGACCTGCATATGGGAGTTTCCTGAGGCACCAATCAGAACTCTGATCATCTCCACATGGGAAACTTGCTCTTGGGAGCTGTGTCAAACCCTCCGGTTAGGAGAATCCTCCAGGGTGCTCGATGCTCTGCCACATTCCAAGGTCTCCAGGGACACAAACCCACATTATGACCTATCCTCAGGAGAGTCCATTTCAACTCAGCCCCCTGGGTAGCTCCCGCAGAGCCAGAAGATCGAATGTGCTTTGTCGCTAGGAGAAAATGGGAATGAAAGGAGGGGTTCCCAGGCATTCACCCTTAGAAGCCTGAACTTAATTCTTTCTGTATGGGGTGTCCTGGAGCCATCCACCAGGAATCGACTGTGCCATAGAAGGAATCTTTGCAGTTTGGAACATCTCACAATTCCCAGCATGGGAAGACCTCCAAGGCCTGATGAGGACCCCCCTTCATGAAGGGGCCATCATGGACACAAACTCCATACTGAGCCAACATCTGATCCTTGGCCTGACTTCAGATGCAGGAGATCTCGATTCAGCCTCTGCAGAGTGGGCCTGCCATGCCTTCGTACTGAAACCTAACCCTAGCTTGTGTTCTCAGTCTTCCCTCCTCACACTCCTGTACCACATGCCCCCAGATTGGGAATTCCAGAGCCATGACACAGCAGTCTACCCACCCTCCAGAGGAAAAACGTTGCCCAATGGGGCTGTCCAGAAACCTCAAATGAGGTTCAACCAGCACACCACTCGACTGCACTCCAATTATATAGGCTGCCCTGGGTTCTAAAGCTCTGTCTGACACAGCCTGTGCCCAGACCTCCTGACCGGCAGGAACCCAGACAGCTGGCTTCACACCCAGCACATCTGAAGTGCCATGGCCTTAGGCTGTCATCTCTACACAACCTGGGTTTTCTGGCTTCAGAACCTAGAAATTATCTCCAATCACTGCACAGGGGTGAACCTGGTGCAGAAATCAGTACTCCTTCATCCCCATGTCAAAAAAAAATGCAGTTGGCATGGTATCCAACATTCAGGGTAGGAGAACAAGCAGTTCCACGAGGCCACACCCATGCTTGAGGGCCGCCTTGGGCACAAACATGCATTGTGTCCCCAGCGTGAGCCCCATGTTCAAGGAAGGCCTCTCTGTGGTTGGACACCAAGCCCGCATATGGGGCTTGCCCTGCCCCCAGACACCCAATCCTAAGCAGACGTTGGGTTGTACAGTCATCCGTACCCAGGACTCTGCTCTGGAATCCCTCTTTTGTAGGGACACTTGAGGCAGAAAACAGGACTCCTCCTTTCCCACAGAGTGACCTCAAACTCTTGGGAGATGGGTCATATCCGCAGAGAGGGAGACTCGACCATGGCCCACGAAGCCCACCCCAATATTCCACGGCCATCCTTGACACAAAATCCACAGACAATAGCCTGAGCGACCACCTCCAACTTGCCTTTTTTTATATCCAGAGGAGCTACCCTAATGGTCTGTAGATCAGGCCTGCCATACCCTCGGCCGCAAACCTAAGCACAGTTTGTGTTTTCAGACTTCTGTCCCCACAGCCCTGGCCCACACACCCTCCAGGCTGGGGCCTCTGGAGCCACACCGCACGACCGTGCCTGCCCTCTGCAAGGAAACTGTGCTCATTCCACTGCTCACAACCCTACAGATTAGTAGAAACCTCCAACACTCCTGAGCCATCCCAATAGGGGAGGACACCCTGAACAAACAGGGGCATTCTGACACAAGCTGAGAAACTACCTCCACTCAGACACGCAGACAGATTTTCCCAGAGACAGGAGATTGAACAGGACGGGCCCTAGGCTCTAATCTGAACCCTAGCTTTGGTTTCCACGCATCCCTCATAGGAGGCTTGGTTTCAAATACCTGCATATGGGGGTTTCCCGAGACACCAAATGGAACACCTCTCATATCCAAAGCAAGAAGCTTGCTCTTTGGAGCTGTGTCAAACCCTCTGGTTAGGAGAATCCTGCAGAGCCCCTGAGCAATTGCCACTTTCCAAGGTCTCCATGGACACAAACCCACATGATGACCCATCCTCATGAGAGTCCATTTCAACTCAGCCCCCTGGGTAGCTCCCCCAGAGCCAGCAGATCGAACCTGCCTTGTCACTAGGAGCCAATGGGAATGTGAAGGGGGTGTCCTGGCATCCATCCTTAGAAGTCTGCTCTCGAGTCTTTCCATATGGGGCATCCTGGAACCATCCACCAGGACTCGACTGTCCCACAGAAGGAAACCTTGCCCTTTGGAGCAGCTCACAACCCCCAGCGTGGGAAAACCTCTATGGCCCCATGAGGCCCCCCTTTCATGGAGGGTCCATCATGGACAGAAATTCCAGCCTGAGCCAGCGTCTGATATTCGCCCTTACTTCGGATTCAGGAGATCTCGATTCAGCCTCTGCAGAGTGGGCTTGCTGTACCCTTGGCCCCAAAACTAACCCTAGCTTGTCTTTTCAGACTTCAGTCCTCACACTCGTGGCCAACAAGAGCTCCGGATTGGGAATTCCGGAGCCACAATGCAGCACTCTGCCTGCCCATCAGAAGAAAAATGTTGCCCTATTGGGCTGCCCAGAAACCCCAAATGAGGATCAACGTGGACAGCCCTCGAACGCACCCCAATTTCCTAGGCTGACCTTTGCACTAATGCCCTGTCTGACACAGCCTGATCCCAGACCTCCCAACAGACACCCAGAAAGCTGGCAGCACACCCAGCACATCGGACCAAATATGGCTTTCGGCCGTCATCTCCTCCCAACTTGGGTTTTCAGTCATCTGAACATAGATCTTTTCTCCAATCCCTGCACAGGGGGAACCTGATGCAAACATCAGAACTCCTCCTTCTCCATGGCAGAAAACCTTGCTGTTGGCATTATGTCAATCCTTCAGTGTAGGAGAAACATGCATAGTCAATTAGGACACACCCATGCTTGAGCACCGCCTTGGGCACAAACATGCATTGTGACCCTGTGCTTGAGCTCCGTGTTCAAGTAAGGTCTCTCTGTGGCTGCTGTCAGAGATCGCATATGGGGCTTGATGTGGCCCTAGGCCCCCAATCCTAACCAGAGGTCGAGTTGTGCAGTCAGCCTTACTCAGGACTCTGTTCTGGTATCCCTCTTTTGGAGGAACACTTGAGGCAGAAAACAGGACTACTTCCTCCCATAGAATGACCCCAAGCTCTAGGGAGGGGGGCCAACTCCGCAGAGAGGGAGACTCTACCATGGCCCATGAGGCCACCCAGACATTCCATGGCCATCCTTGACAGAAAATCAAGAGACAAAAGCCTGAGTGATCGCCTCCCACTCGCCCTTCTTTCCTATCCCGAGGAGCTCCGTTCACGGTCTGTAGATCGGTCCTGCCACACCCTCGGCCCCAAATGTAAGCCGAGTTTGTGTTTCCAGACTTCTGTCCACACAGCCCTGGCCCACACACCCTCCAGGCTAGGGCCTCTGGAGCCACACCGCATGACAGTGCCTTCCCTCTCCATGGAAACTGTGCCCATTCCATTGGCCACAACCCTGCAGAATTGGAGAAACCTCCAAGACCCCTGAGGCCATCCCAATAGTGGAGGATGCCCTGGCCAAACAGGGCATTCTGACGCAAGTTGAGCAACTACCTCTGCCCAGACATGCAGAAAGTTGTTCCCAGAGACAGGAGATTGAACTGGACAGGCACCTAGGCCCTAATCTGAACCCTAGCTTTGGTTTCCAGTTGTCTCTCCTCAGAGGCCTGCTTTTGAATAACAGCATATGGGGATTTCCTGAGGCACCAACTGGAACACCTCTCGTCTCCACATGGGAAAATTGCTCTTTGGAGCTGTGGCAAACCCTCTGGGCAGGAGAATCCTGCAGAGCCCCTGGGACACCGCCACATTCTTATGTCTCCATGGACACAAACCACATGGTGACCCATCCTCATGTGAGTCCATTTCAACTCAGCCCCCTGGGTAGCTCCCCCAGAGACAGCAGATCGAACCTGCCTTGTCACTAGGAGCCAATGGGAATGCAAGGTTGGGTGTCCAGGCATCCATCCTTAGAAGCCTGCTCTCGAGTCTCTCCTTATGGGCGTCCTGGAGCCATCCAGCAGGATTAGACTGTCCAATAGAAGAAAACCTTGTGGTTTATAGCAGCTTACTACCCCCGGCATGGGAAAACGTCCATGTGCTCACGAGGCTCCCCCTTCATGAATGGGCCATCATGGATGCAAACTCCAGTCTGAGCCAACGTCTGATCCTCGCTGTGACATCAGACGCAGGTGATCTCGATTCAGACTCTGCAGAGGGGGCCTTCCGTGCCCTCGGCAACAAACCTAACCCTAGCTTGTGTTTTCAGACTTCTGTCCTCACACTCCTTGGCCACAAGCCCTCCAGATTGGGAATTAAGGAGCCACAATGCAGCCTCCTCCTTTCCACCAGTAGAAAAACGTTGCCCTATGGGGCTGCCCAGAAAGCCCAAATGAGGATCAACTTGCATGGCCCTCGAACACACCCCAACTTCCTAGGCTGTCCTGGGCACTAATACACTGTCTGACACAGCTTGATCCCAGACTTCCCGACAGACACCCAGACAGCTGGACACACACCCATCATGTCAGACCCACCATGGCTTTAGGCCGTCATCTCTTCCCAACCTGGGTTTTCATTCATCTGAACCTAGATCTTACCTCCAATCCCTGCTCAGGGGGGATCCTGATGCACACATCAGAACTCCGTCCTTCCCCACAGTAGGAAACCTTGCTGTTGGCATGGTGTCAGGCCTTCAGGGTAGGAGAAACCTGCATGGCCCATGAGGCTACGCCCATGCTTGAGTGCCACCTTGGGCACAAACACGCATTGGGACAATCAGCGTGAGCCACGTGATCAAGGAAGGCTCTCAGGGGCTGGACCAAGAGCCCGCATGTGGGGCTTGCCTTGCTCCTAGGCCCCCATTCCTAACCAGAGGTCAGGATGTGCAGTCACCCGTATCCAGGACTCTGCTCTGTAATCCCTCTTTTTGAAGAACACCTGAGGCAGAAAACAGGTCTCCTCCCCTCCCACAGAATGACCCCAAACTCTTAGAAGCCGGGCCAAATCCCCAGAGAAAGAGACTCGACCATGGCCCATGAGGCCACTCCGACATTCCACGGCCATTCTTGACAGAAAATCCAGAGACAAAATCCTGAGTGGCTGCCTCCCACTCACCCTTCTTTCATATCCTGAGGAGCTCCCCACACGGTCTGTAGATTGGGCCTGCCATAGTCTCGGCCCCAAACCTAAGCCGAGTTTATGTTTTCAGACTTCTGTCCCCACAGCCCTGGCCCACACTCCCTCCAGACTGGGGCATCTGGGCCAACACCACACGATGAAGCCTGCCCTCTCCATGGAAACTGTGCCCATTCCATTATCACAACCCTACAGATTAGAAGAAACCACCAAGGCCCCCGAGGCCATCCCAATAGTGGAAAACACCCTGGACATACAGGGGAATTCGGACACAAGCTGAGCAACTTTCTCCACTCAGACACACAAACAGATGTCCCCAGAGACAGGAGATTGAACTGGACAGGCCCCTAGGTCTTAATCTGAACCCTAGCTTTGGTTTCCAGTCGTCTCTCCTCAGAGGCCTGTTTTGGAATACCAGCATATTGGGGTTTCCTGAGGCACCAAACGGAACACCTCTCATTTCCACAACCACATGGGAAGCTTGCTCTTTGGAGCTGTGGCAAACCCTCTGGGTAGGAGAATACTGCAGGGCCCCTGAGCCACCGCCACATTCCAAGGTCTTCATGGACACCAAACCACATGATGACCCATTTCAACTCAGCACCCTGGACAGCTCGCCCTTGAGCTAGGAGATCAAACTGGCCTTGTAGCTAGGAACCAATGGGAATGCGAGGTGGGGTGTCCAGGCATCCATCCCTAGAAGCCTTCTCTTGAGTTTTTCCATATGGGGTGTCCTGGAGCCATCTCGGAGGACTTGACTGTCCTGCAGAAGGAAAACTTGCAGATGGAGCAGCTCACAATCACCAGAGTGGGAAAGCCTCCATGGCTTCATGAGGCCTCCCTTCATGAAGGGGCCATCATGGATGCAAACTCCAGCCTGAACCACCGCCTGATACTCGCGTGACTTCAGATGCAAGAGATCTCGATTCACCCAGTGCAGAGTGGGCCTGTCATTCCCTCAGACCCAAACCTAACCCTAGCTTGAGGTTTTGGACTTCCGTCCTCACACCAGTGGCCCGCAGCCCTCCATATTGGGAATTCTGGAGCCACAATGCAGCCTTCTGCCTTCCCACCAGAAAGAAGAAGTGTCCTATGAGGCTGCCCAGAAACCAAAATGAGGATCAATGTGCACGGCCCTCAAACGCACCCCAATATCATAGGCCGCCCTGTGCACTAATGCTCTGTCTGACACAGCATGAGACTCGACCTCCTGTCAGCCACCCATATAGCGTGCCCCGTATCCTGCAGGCGGGACTTGCCATGGCCTGAGGCCATCTTTTCTACCGAACCTGGTTCTTCACACATCTGACCCCAGACCTTAGCTCAAATTCCCTCCCTATGGGAGAAACTGAAGCACAATTCCCCATGGCTGGAAACCTGGCTGTAGGGATGGGTGTCCACCCTCAGAGTGAGAGCCAGCTGCACGGCCCATGAGACCATGCCCACTCAAGAGGGCCACCCTGGGAACAAACAGGCATTGTGACCCTCAGCCTGAGACTGCTTTAAAACAAGCACCCTCGGGAGCTGGAACAGGAGCCTGCAGAGCCGCCTGCTATGCCTCTAGGCCAAAATCCTAATCCTCAGTGGGGTTCTCCTGGGGCCTGGACCCAGAAACCGTCTCTGGAATCCCTGTTTTGGGCAGGACCATGGAGATGGAAAACAGTACTCTTACTTCTCCTGGAAAGACACCAAACTCTCGGGAGCCAGGCAGAATCCCAAGAGAGGAAGAATCTTCCATGGCCCCATGAGGCCACCCCTATATTCCCTCTCCATCCTAGACACATAATTCAGACAGAAAAGCCTGTGCTACTGCCTCCCTGGGGCCTCCAAATCCAAATCCCGAGGAGCTGCCCTCAGTTTGTGCAGATAGGGCCTCCCATCATCTCGCCCCCAAGCCTCACCCAAGTTTTTGTCTGTAGACTTCTGTCCCCATAGCCCTGGCCCACATGCCCTCCAGGATGGGGCCTCCAGAGCCACAGAGCAGGACTGGGCCTGCCTTCCCAAAGGAAATTATGCCTGTCACAGATGCCCAAACCTTCCAAACTAGGAGAAACCTGCAATGCCCTTGAGCCCACCCCAATTTCGTAGGCCTCTCTGGATGAAAATGCGCAGTCTGACACAGTCTAGTTACCCACCTCCGGGCAGATATGCAGGTCAATGGCCCTGAGTCAGAAGATTGAACGTTACCTGGGCCTAGGACCTCATCAGAACCCTAGCTAAGGTTTTCAGGCACCTGTCCCCAGAAGCCCGTTCTGGAATACCAACATAGAGTCCAAAACGTTGTCCCTCAGCCACAACACAGAACCCCAGCAGTCCCCAGAAAACTTGCTCTTGGGAGCTGCGTCCAACCCTTGGGGTAGGAGAATCCTCCATGGCCCCTGAGCCACCGCCACATTCTAAGGTTTCCCTGACCACAAACCAGCATTGTGCCCCAACAGCCTGAAAACCCCTGTCAACTCAGTCCACTTGGAACATCGCCCCAGAGCCAGCAGATCGAAACTGCCCAGTTCCTCGGATGCAATGGGAACGCGAGGTGGGCTTTCCAGGCATCCATGTGGAGAGCTCTACTCTCCAATCTTTCCATATGGGGGATGCTGGAGACATTCAAGTGGACTTCCCCCTGTCCAGAAGAAGGACACCTTGCTGTTTAGAGCAGCTTACAAACCCCAGCATGGGAAAACCTGCATGGCCTCTTGAGGCCATCCCTTCATTCACGGCCATCATGGACCCAGACTGCAGCATGAGTGGACATCAGACACTCGCCCTTACTCTGCTGCTGGAGTTCTTGAATCAGCTGCTGAATATTTGAATTGCTATGTGCTCGGCACTGAGCTGAACGGTAGATGTGTTTTCAGATTTACGTCCTCACACTCCTGGCACACAAGCCCTCCAGTTTGGGAATTGTGGAGTCACAACGCAGCATTCATTTTGCCCACCAGAGACAAAGAGTGCCTTATGGGTCTCAGATACCCCACATGAGGATCCACCTGCACCGCCCTCGACAGCAACCCAATATCATAGGCTGCCCTGTGCACTAATGCTCTGTCTGACACAGCATGAGCCTCGACATCCCGTCAGCCACCCAGATAGAGGGCCCAGTATCCTCCAGGTGGAAACTGGCTGGCCTGAGACTGTCATCTCTACCCAACCTGGTATTCAGGCATCTCTCCCTAGACCTTACTTCAAATCCCTGCCTATGGGGGAACCTGAAGCACCAAAGAGTACTCCACCTTCCCCATGGCAGGAAACCTGGCTGTTGGGATGGGTGCCCATCCCTCAGAGAGGGAGCCAGCTGCATGGCCCATGATACAACACCCACTCAGAAGGGCCACCCTGGGCATAAACAGGCATTGTGACACTCAGCCTGAGCCCGTTTTCAAACAAGCCCACTCTCAAGCTGGACCTGGAGCATTCAGAGCGGGCCTGCCATGCCCCTAGGCCCGAACACTACACCTCGGCGGGGTTCTCCAGGCGCCCGAACCCAGAAACCTCCGGATTCCCTGTTTGGGCACGACCTCTGAGACGGAAAACAGCTGTCTTCCCTTCCCCCAGAAAGACACCAAACTCTTGGGAACTGGGCATAATCCCCAGAGATTAAGAATCTCTCATGGTCCAATGAGGCCACCCCTACATTCCTTGGCCATCCTGGACATACAATTCAGGCAAAAAGCCTGCGTGACCACCTCTGAGCCTACCGAAATTCAAATCGTGGAGCTACCCTCAGGATGTGCATATAGGTCCTGCCATGCCCTCACCCCTAACCCTAACCCAAGTGTGTTTCCGCAGATTTCTGTCCCCAAAACCCTGGCCCCCATGCTTTCCAGGATGCGGTCTCCAGAACCACAGTGCAGGACTGGGCCTACACTCCCGAAGGAAAATGCCCATCACACTTGCCCAAACCCTCCAGATTAGGAGAAACCTACCAACCCCTGAGCCCGCCCCAATTTCATAGGTCTCTCTGGACAAAAATGCGCAGTCTGACACAGCATAGTTACCCACCTCCAGGCAGACATGCTGGTCAATGGCCCTGAGTCGGAAGATTGAACCTTACCTGAGCCTAGGACCTCATCGGAACCCTAGCTAAGGTTTTCAGGCATCTTTCCCCAGAAGCCCATTCTGGAATCCCAACATACGTTCCAACATGTGGTCCCTGAACCACACCACAGAATCCCAACAGTCCCCAGAAAGAAACCTTGCTCTTGGGAGCTGGGTCCAACCCTCGGGGTAGGAGAATCCTCCATGGCCCCTGAGCCACTGCCTCATTCTAAGGTCTGCCTGGACACCAACCATCATTGTGACCCATCAGCCTGAGACCCCTGTCAACTCAGCCCCCTTGGAACTTCGCCCCAGAGTGAGAAGATCGAACCTCCCCTGTTCCTCGCCTGCATTGGGAAAGGGAGTTGGGCTTTCCAGGCATCCATGTGGAGAGCTCTGCTATCTAATCTTTCCATATGGGGGACCCTGGAGCCATTCAACAGGGCTCCCCCTGTCCCGCAAAGGACACCTTGCTATTTGGAGCAGCTCACAATCGCCAGAGTGGGAAAATCTCCATGGCCTCTTGAGGCCATGCCTCAATTCATTGGCCATCATGGACACAGACTCCAGCGTGAGTGGACATCTGAAACTCATGCTTACTCCTTTGCTGGAGATCTCGAATCAGCCACTGCACAATGGAACTGCCCTGCACTCAGCACTGAACTGAAGCGTAGCTTGTGTTTTCAGACTTCTGGCCTCATACTCCTGGCCCACAAGCCCTCCAGATTGCGAATTCTGGAGCCACAATGCAGCCTTCCGCCTGCCCACCTGAAAGAAGTACCCTATGGATCTGCCCAGAAACCCCACGTGAGGATCCACCTTTGTGGCCCTTGACGGCATCCCAATATCATAGGCCACCCTGTGCACTAATGATCTGTCTGACACAGCCTGAGCTCTGACCTCCTGTCAGCCTCCCAGATAGCAGGCCCTCTGTCTTGCAGGTAGAACTTGCTATGGCCCAAGACCGTCATCTCAACCCAACTTGAGTATTCAGACATCCTTCCCCAGACCTTACTTCAAATCCCTGCCTGTGGGGGAAACTGAAGCACAAAAGAGTGCTCCTCCTTCCCCATGGCAGGAAACCTGGCTGCTGGGATGGGTGACTAACCCTCAGCGTGAAAGCCAGCTACTTTGCCCATGAGACCACGCGAACTCAGGAGGGTAGCCCTGGGAACAAACAGATATTGTGACACTCAGCCTGAGCCTGCTTTCAAACAAGCCACCTACCAGGCTGGAACAGGTGCCCGCAGACCGGGACTGCCATGCCCCTAGGCCCAAACTCTAACCCTCAGTGGGGATCTCCAGGTGCCTGGACCCAGAAACCGTCTCTGGAAACCCTGTTTTGGTGGAACCCCTGAGAGACAAAACAGAACTCTTCCCTTCCCCCAGAAAGACACCAAACTCTTGGGAGCTGGGCAGAATCATCAGAGAGGAAGAATCTCCCATGGCCCCATGAGGCCAACCCTACATTCCGTGGCCATCCTTGACACACAATTCAGAAAGAAAAGCCTGCGCTACCGCGTGCCAGCTACCCGAACTTCAAATCACGAGGAGCTGCCCTCAGGCTGTCCAGATAGGGCCTGCCATCCCCTCGCCCCTAACCCGAAACTCAGTTTGTGTCTGCAGACTTCTGTCCACAAAGCCCTGGCCCACATGCCCTCTAGGATGGGGCCTCCGAAACCAAACCACAGGACTGGGCCTGCCCTCCCAAAGAAAACTCTGCCCGTCACAGTTGCCCAAACCCTCCAGATTAGGAGAAACCTGCAAGGCCCCTGAGCCCATCCAATTTTGTAGGCCTCTCTGGATGAAAATGCGGTCTGACACAGCCTAGACACCCACCTCCAGGAAGACACGCAAATCAATGACCCTGAGTCAGAAGATTGACTCTGATTTGGCCCTAGGACCTCATTGGAACCCTAGCTTATGTTTTCAGGCATATGTCCCCAGCAGCCTGTTCTGGAATACCAACGTATGTTCCAACATGTGGTCCATGAGCCACACCACAGAACGTCTCCTATCCCCTGAATGAATCCTTGCTCTTGGGAGCTAGGTCCAACCCTCGGGGTAGGAGAATCCTCCATGGCCCCTGAGACACCCACACATATTAAGGTCTCCCTGGACACCAACCAGTATTGTGACCCATCAGCCTGAGAACCCCTGTCAACTCAGCCCCTTTAGACCTTCACTCCAGAGCCAGCAGTTTGAACCTACCCTCTTCCTCAGCTGCAATGGGAACAGGAGGTGGGCTTTCCAGGCATCCATGCAGAGAGATCTGCTATCCAATCTTTCCATATAGGGGACGCTGGACCCATTCAACCGTATTCCCCCTGTCCCGAAGAAGGACACGTTGCTGTTTGGAGATGTTTCCAAGCCCCAGGGTGGGAAAACCTCCATGGCTTCTTGAGGCCACCCCACCATTCGTCAGCCATCATGAACACAGACTGCAGCGTGAGTGGACTTCTGACACTCGCCCTTATTCCGCTGTTGGAGATTTCTTATCAGCAGCTGCATGTAGGATTTTCCATGTGCTAAGCACTGAACTGAAGCATAGCTTGGTTTTCAGAATTCTGTCCTCACATTCCTGGCCTGCATGCCAGCTGGATTGTGAATTCGGGAGCCACAACACAGCCTCCCGCCAGCCCACCAGAAATAAGTGCCCTCTGGGTCTGCTCAGATACCCCATATGAGGATCCACCTGCATGGCCCTCGACAGCACCCAATATCTTAGGCTGCCCTGTGCACTAATGCTCAGTCAGACACAGCCTGAGCTCCGACCTCCTGTCAGCCACCCAGATAGAGGGCCCTGTATCCTTCAGGTGGGACCTGCTGTGGCCCGTGGCCATCATCTCTACCCAACATGGGTATTCAGGCATCTGTCCCCAGACCTTACCTCAAATCACTTCCTATGGGGGAACCTGAAGCACAATAGAGTATCCCTCTTTCCACATGGCTGGAAACCTGGCTGTTGGGATGGGTGCCCAACCCTCAGAGTGGGAGCCAGCTGCATGGCCCATGAGACCACGCCCACTCAGAAGGGCCGCCCTGGGCAGAAACAGGCATTGTGACCCTCAGCCTGAGATGGCTTTCAAACATTCCCCCTCGCGAGCTGGACCAGGATCCCGCAGAGAGGGCCTGCCATGCCCTGAGGCCCAAACTATAACCATTGATGGGGTTCTCCAGGAGCCCCGACACAGAAACCGTCTCTGGAATCCCTGTTTGGGCGGAATCCCTGAGACAGAAAACAGCACGCTTCCCTTCATCCTGAAAGACACAAAACTCTTGGACCCGGGCAGAATCCCCAGAGAGGTAGAATCTCCCATGGCACCATGAGGGCACCTCTACATTCCGTGATCATCTTAGACACACAATTCAGCAAGAAAAGCCTGTGCTACTTCCTCCCAGGCACCCAAACTTCAAATCCCAAGGAGCTGCCCTCATGCTGTCCAGATAGGGCCTGCCATCCCCTCGCCCCTAACCCTAACCCTAGTTTTTGTCTGCAGACTTCTTTCCACAAAGCCCTGGCCCACATGCCCTCCAGGATGGGGCCTCCAGAGCCACAGCACAGGACTGGGCCTGCCCTCCCGAAGGAAACTTTGCCCATCACAGTTGCCCAAACCCTCCAGATTAGGAGAAACCTGCAAGGCCCCTGAGCCCATCCCAATTTTGTAGGCCACTCTGGACGAAAATGCTCAGTCTGACACAGCTTAGGCACCCACCTCCAGTGAGACACACAGGTCAATGGCCCTTAGTCAGAAGATTGACTCTGACCTGGCCCTAGGACCTCATCGAAACCCTGGCTTAGGTTTTCAGGCATCTATCCCCAGAAGCCCGTTCTGGAATTCCACCACACGGTCCAACATGTGGTCCATGAACCACACCACAGAACCCCTCCTGTCCTCAGAAGGAAATCTTTCTCTTGGCTCCTGTGTCCAACCCTCCGGGTAGGAGAATCCTCCATGGCCCCTGAGCCTCCGCCACCTACTAAGGACCCCTGGCCACCAACCAGCATTGTGACCTGTAAGCCTGAGAACCCCTGTCAACTCAGCCCCCTTTGACCTTCACCCCAGAGCCAGCAAATCGAACATGCCCTGTTCCTCTGCTGCAATTGGAATGCGATTGCCAGGGAATGGGATTTCCAGGCATCCATGCCGAGAGCTCTGCTATCCAAACATTCCATATGGGGGACCCTGGAGCCATTCAACCGGACTCCCCTGTCCTGAAGGACACCTTGTTGTTTGGAGCAGCTGACATCCCTTAGCGTGGGAAAAAATCCATGGCCTCTTAAGGCCACTCCTCCATTAGTCGGCCATCATGGACACAGAATCCAGCATGAGCGGACATGTGACACTCGCCCTTACTCCAGGGCTGGAGATCTCGAATCAGCCGCTGCACATTGGATCTGCTATGTGCTCGGAACTGACTGAATCGTAGCTTGTGTTTTCAGACTTCCATCCTCACCATCCTGGCCCCAAAACCCTCCAGATTGGGAATTCTGAAAACACAATGCAGCCTTCTGCCTGTGTGGGTTGTGTGGGCCAGGCCTGTGGAGCCAGAAGTCTGAAAAGACAAACTCAGCTTAGGTTTGGGGCCGAGGGTATGGCAGGCCCGATCTACATACCGTGCTGGGAGCTCCTTGGGATATGAAAGAAGGGCGAGTGGGAGGCGGTCACTCTGGCTTTTGTTTCTGGATTTTGTGTCAAGGATGGCAGTGGAATGGAGTGGTGGCCTCGTGGGCCATGGACATGTCTTCCTCTCTGAGGATATGGCCCAGGTCCCAAAAGGTTGGGGTCATTCTGTGGGAAAGGAAGAGTCCTGTTTCTGCCTCAGGTGTCCCTATAAAAGAGGCATTCCAGGGCAGAGCCCTGGGTATGGCTGGAATCCTGACCTCTGTTTAGGATTGGGGGCCTAGGGGTATAGCAAGCCCCATATGCGAGCTAATGGTCCAGCCACTGAGAGGACTTACATGAACATGGGGCTCACGCTGAGGGTCACACTGTGTGTTTCTGCCCAAGGCGGCCCTCAATCGTGGGCGTGGTTCATGGGCCATGCAGCGTTCTCCTACCCTGAAGATTGGACACCATGCCAACATCAAGGTTTCCTGCCATGTGGAAGGTGGAGCTCTGATTTGTGCACCAGGTTCCTCCCTGTGCAGGGATTGGATATAAGGTCTAGGTTCAGATGCCTGAAAACCCAGGTTGGCAAGAGATGACAGACTAAGGCCATGGCAGGTCTGATGTGCTGGGTGTGCGGCCAAATGTCTGGCTGTCTGTCAGGAGGTCTGGGCTCAGGCTGTGTCAGACCGAGCATTTGTGCCCAGGAAAGCCTATGAAATTGGGGTGTGGTCGAGGGTCATGCAGTTTGATACTCATCTGGGTTTCTGGGCAGCCCCATAGGGCAAAGTTTGCATTCAGGTGGGCAGGCAAATTCTTGCATTTTTGGCTCTGGAGTTCCCAATCTGGAGGGACTGTGGGCCAAGAGTGTGAGGATGTAAGTCTGAAAACACAAGCTAGGGTTAGGTTTGGCCCGAGGGCAAAGCAGGCCCCCTCTGCAGAGGCTGATTCGAGATCTCCTGCATCTGAAGTCAGGGGGAGTATCAGCCATTGGCTCAGGCTGGAGTTTGTGTCCACGATGACCACTTTTGAAGGGGTGGCCTTATGAGGCCATGGAGGTTTTCCCCCGCTGTGTCTTGTGAACTTCTCCAAACAGCAAGGTTTCCTTCTGTGGGACAGTCGAGTCCTTTTGGATGGCCCCAGAATACCCCATGCGGAAAGATTCGAGAGCAGGGTTCTAAGCATGGGTGCCTGGACCCCCACCTCGCATTCTCATTGGCTCCTAGCGACAAGGCAGGTTCGATCTGCTGGCTCTGGGGTGAGCTCCCCAGGGGCCCGAGTTGAGTTGTACTCTCTGAGGATGGGGCATAATGCTTGTTTGTGTCCATGGAGAACCTGTAATGTGGCGGTGGCTCAGGAGCCCTGCAGGATTCTCCTACCTAGAGTGTTCAACACAGCTCCAAAGAGCAAGCTTCCCATGTGGAGATGAGAGGTGTTCTGTTTGGTGCCTCAGGATAGCCCCATATGATGGTATTGGAAACAAGGCCTCAGAGGAGAGATGCCCATAAACCAAAGCTGGTGTTCTGATGAATGCCTAGGGGCCTATCCTGTTCAATCTTCTGTCTCTGGGGGCATCGGTGTTCAGGTTTGAGTGGAGGTTGTAGATCAGCTTGTGTCAGAATGTCCCTGTTGGTCCCGGGCAGCCTCTACGATTGGTATGGCCTTGGGGCCTTGGAGGTTTCTCCTAATCTGTAGGGTTGTGGCCAATGGAATGGGTACATTTTCCTTGGGGAGGGCAGGCACAATCCAGCAGTATGGCTCCAAGGGCCCCAGCCTTGGAGCTTCTGGCCTTGAGGCCAGAAGTCTGAAAAGACAATCTCAGCTTAGGTTTGGGGCCGAGGGTATGGCAGGACAGATCTATAAACCGTGACGGGAGCTCCTCAGGATATGAAAGAAGGGCGAGTGAGAGGCGGTTCCTCAGGCTTTTGTCTCTGGATTTTGAGCAAGGATGGCAGTGGAATGGATGGGTGGCCTCATGGGCCATGGATGAGTCTCCCTCTCTGGGGATTTGGCCCAGCTCAGAAAATGTTGGGCTTATTCTGTGAGAAGAGGGAGTTCTGTTTTCTGCCTCTACTCTCCCTGCAAAAGAGGGATTCCAGAGCAGAGCCCTGGGTATGGGCGGCTAGAAAACCCTCACATCTGGTTAGGATTGGGGATCTAGGGACATGGCATCAGCATATGCGGGCTCTTGGTCCAGCCACTGAGAGGCCTTACTTGATCACAGGCTCATGCTGAGGGTCACACTGTGTGTTTCTGCCCAAGGGGGCCCTCAGTAATGGGTCATGCAGGTTTCTACTACCATGAAGGTTGGACACCATGCCAACATCAAGGTTCCTTGCCCTGTGGAAGGAGGAGCTCTGATTTGTGCATCAGATTCCCCCCGTGCATGGATTGGAGATAAGGTCTAGGTTCCGATTCCTGAAAACCCAGTTTTGGAAGAGATGATGGACTAAGGCCATGGCCGATCTGATGTGCTGGGTGTGTGGTCAGCTGTCTGGGTGTCTGTCAGGAGGTCAGGGCTCAGGCTGTGTCAGACAGAGCATTAGTGCCCAGGGCAGCCTATGAAATTGGGGTGCGGTTGAGGGCCAAGAAGGTTGATCCTCATTTAGGTTTATGGGCAGCCCTATAGGGCAACGTTTGCCTTCAGGTGGGCAGGCAGAGTCTTGTTCCCAATCTGGAGGGCTTCTGGGCCAGGTGTGTGAGGACAGAAGTCTGAAAACACAAGGTAGAGATTGGCTTGGGGCTGAGGGCAAGGAAGGCCCTCTATGCAGAGGCTGAATCGAGATCTCCTGCATCTGGGTCAGGGCCAGGGTGAGTATCAGATGTTAGCTCAGGCTGGAGTTTGTGTCCATGATGGCCCCTTCATGAAGGGGTGGCATCCAAACTACAAGGGGTGGCTGCTCCAAACCACAAGGTTTCCTCCTGCAGAATAGCTGAGTCTTTTTGGATGGCCCCAGGACACACCATATGGAAAGTCTGGAGAGCAGGTTTCTAATGGTGGATGCCTGGACCTTCCTCCTCGCATTCCCATTGGCTCCTAGCGACAAGGCAGGTTCAATCTGCTGGTTCTGGGGAGAGCTCCCCAGGGGGCTGTGTTGAGTTGGACTCTACTGAGGATGGGTAATAATGTGGTTTTCTGTCCATGGAGACTTTGGATTTTGGCGGTTGCTCAAGGGCACTTCAGCATTCTCCTACCCAGAGGGTTGGACACAGCCCCAAAGAGCAAGCTTCCCATGTGGAGACGAGAGGTGATCTGTTTGGGTACTGAGGAAACCTCCATATGCCGGTATTCAAAACCAGGTCTCTGAGGAGAGACTCCTGGAAACCAAAGCTAGGGTTCCGAAGAGTGTCCAAGGGCCTGTCCAGTACAATCTTCTGTCTCTGGGGACATCGGTGTGTGTTTCTGAGTGGAGGTGGTAGGTCAGCTTCTGTCAGAATGCTCCTGTAGGTCCCGGGCGGCCTACACAACTTGTATGGACTCGGGGCCTTGGAGGTTTCTCTTAATCTGTAGGGTTGTGGCCAATGGAATGGGCACAGTTTCCTTGGAGGGGCAGGCACAGTCCTGTGGTGTGGCTCCAAGGACCCCAGCATGAAGGGTGTGTGGGCCAGGCCTGTGGGGCCAGAAGTCTGAAAAGACAAACTCGGCTTAGGTGCAGTCTTGCAGTGTGGCTCTGGAGGCCCCATCCTGCAGGGCAAATGGGCCAGGGCTTTGGGGACAAAAGTCTGCAGACACAAACTCAGGTTAGGGTGAGGGGCGAGGTGACGGGAGGCCCTATCTGCACAACCTGTGGGCAGCTCCTTGGGATTTGAATTTCAGGCGGCTGGGAGGCGGAAGCACAGGCTTTTCTGTCTGAATTGTGTGTCTAAGATGGCCACAGAATGTAGGGGTGGGCTCATGGGGCCATGGGAGTTCTTCCTCTCTGGGGATTCTTCCTGGCTACCAAGAGTTTGGTGTCTTTCTGGGGGAAGGGAAGAATGCTGTTTTCCATCTCAGGGGTCCAGCCCAAATAGGGATTCCAGATATGGGTTTTAGGTACGGGCACCTGGAGAACCCAACTGAGGGTTAGGATTTGGGCCCAGAGCCATGGCAGGCTCGCTCCACGAGCTCCTGGTCCAGCTCCCGAGGGGACTTGTTTGAAAGCGTTCTCAGGCTTAGGGTCACAATGCCTGTTTGTGCTCTGGGCGGCCCTCCTGAGTGGGTATGGTCTCATGGGCCATGAAGCTGGTTCCCTCTATGAGGGTTGGGCACCCATACCAAAAGTCAGGTTTCCTGCCATGAGGAAGGAGGAGGACTCTTTTGTGCTTCAGATTCCCCCGTAGGCAGGGATTTGAGCTAAGTTCTGGTGTCAGATGCCTGAAGACCCAGGTTGAGTAGAGATGATGGCATTGGGCCATGGAAAGTCCCGCCTCTAGGATACCAGGTGTGCTATCTGGTTAGCTGACAGGAGGTTGGGGTCCAGGCTGTGTCAGACAGAGCATTAGTGCATAGGGCTTATGCTATTGGGGTGCCGTCGAGGGCCGTGTAGGTGGATCCTCGTGTGGGGTTTCTGGGCAGACCCATAGGGCACTTCTTCTTTCTGGTGGGCAAGCAGAAGGCTGCGTTAAGGCTGCAGAATTCCCAGTCTGGAGAGCTTGCGGGCCTGGAGTGTGAGGACGGAAGTCTGAAAACACAAGCTATAGTTCAGTTCAGCGCTGAGCGCTTGGCAGTTCCAATGTGCAGTGGCTGATTCAGGATCTCAGCGCCCGAGGAAGGGCGAGTGTCAGATGTCCTCTCACGCTGGAGTTTTTGTCCATGATGGCTGACAAATTGAGGGGTGGCCTCAAGAGGTCATGGAGGTTTTCCCACGCTGGGCCATGTGAGCTGCTCCAAACAGCAAAGTGTACTTCTGCGGGACATGGGGAGTGAGGTTGATGTCTCCAACTTCCCCCATATGGAAAGATTAGATAGCATAGCTCACCGCATGGATGCCTGGAATGCCCACCTCGCTTTCCCATTGAAGCCGAGGATTAGGGCATTTTCATTATGCACACTCTGGGGGAAGTTCCAAGGGGGTTGAGTTGACAGGGGTTTTCAGGTTGACGGGTCTCAAGTGGTTGGTGTCCAAGGAGACCTTAGAATGTGGCAGTTGCTCAATGGCCATGCAGGATTCTCCTACCCTGAAATTTGGACCCATCTCCAAGAGCAAAGATTTTCTGGGGACAGCAGGGGTTCTAGTGTGTGGCTCAGGTACCACATGTATGTTGGCCCATATGTTGGTATTTCAGAAGAAGCTTCTGGGGACAGATGCCTGAAAACCTAAGCTAGCATTCTGATGAGATCCTAGGGCTAGTTCAGGTTCAATCTTCTGACTCAGGGTCATTGACCTGCGTGTCTGCCTGGAAGTGGGTGCCTAGGGTGCGTCAGACTGCATATTTTTGTACAGAGCGGCCTACGAAACTGGTGTTGGCTCAGGGGCCTTAGAGGCTTCTCCGAAGCTGGAGGTTTTGAGCAACTCTGACGGGCAGAATTTCCTTTGGGAGGGCAGGCCCATATCTGTGGTGTGGCTCCAGATGCCCCATCCTGGAGGGCATGTGGGCGAGGGCTTTGGGGAAAGAAGTCTGCAGACACAAACTCAGGTTAAGGTTAAGGGAGAGGTGACGGGAAGCCCTATCTGCCCACTGAGGGCAGCGACTCGGGATTTGAAATTTGGGTCGCTGGGAGGCGGTAGCACAGGCATTTCTGTCTGAATTGTGTGTCTAGGATGGCCACGAAATGTAGGGGTAGCCTCATGTGGCCTTGGGAGATTCCTCCTCTCTGGGGATTCTGCCCTGCCTCCCATCTTTTGGTGCCTTTCTGGGAGAAGGGAAGAGTGCTGTTTTCCGTCTCAGGGGTCTCGCCCAAAACAGGGATTCCAGAGACAGCTTCTGAGACCAGGCGACTGGAGAAACCGACTGAGGGTGAGGATTTGGGCCTAGGGGCATGGCAGGCCAGCTCTATAGGCTCCTGGTCCAGCTCCTGAGTGGTCTAGTTTGAATCTGGTCTCAAGCTGAGGGTCACATTGCCTATTTGTGCCCAGTGCGGAACTCTTGAGTGGGCGTGGTCTCATTGCTCATGCACTTGGCTCCCATGCTGACGGTTGGACACTCATCCCAACAGCCAATTTTCCTGCCATGGAGAAGGAGGAGTACTCTTTTGTGCTTCAGGTTCCCTCATAGGCAGGGATTTGAGCGAAGGTCTGGGGACAAATGCCTGAAGACCCAGGTTGGGGCGAGATAACAGAAACGAACCACGCCAGGTCCCACCTTCAGAAGACGGTGCACACTATCTGGGTGTTTCACAGGAGGTAGGAGCTCAGGCTGTGTCAGAGCATTAGTGCAGAGGGCTGTCTATGCTATAAGGGTGCCGTCACAGGTCGTGCAGGTGGATCCTCATGGGGGGTTTCTGGGCAGGCCCATAAGGAACTTCTTATTCCTGGTGGGCAGCGGGAAGGCTGCGTTGTGGCTCCAGAATTCCTAATCTGGAAAGCTTGCAGGCCAGGTGTGTGAGGACGGAAATCTGAAAACACAAGCTACGCTTCAGCTCAGTGCAGAGCGCATTGCAGTTCCAAAGTCCAGCGGCTGATTCGAATCTGCAGCACCTGAGGAAGGGCGAGTGTCTGATGTCCGCTCACGCTGCAGTTTGTGTCCATAATGGCCAACAAATGGAGGGATGGCCTCAAGAGGCCTTGGAGGTTTTCCCACGCTGGGCCATGTGAGCTGCTCCAAATAGCAAGGTGTCCTTCTGCGGGACAGGGGGAGTTCGGAGAATGGCTCCATCTTCTACCATATGGAAAGATTGGATAGCAGAGCTCTCTGCATGGATGCCTGGAAAGCCCAACTCACGTTCCCATTGCAGCCAAGGAACAGAGCAGGTTCGATCTGCTGGCTCTGGGGCGAAGTTCCAAGGGGGCCGAGTTGACAGGGGTTTTCAAGATGACAGGTCACAATCCTGCTTGATGTCCAGGGAGACCTTAGAATGGGGCAGTGCCTCAGGGGCCATGCAGCATTCTCCTAGCCTGAGCATTGGCCTGAGCTCCCAAGAATAAGGTTTCCTTCTGGGGACAGCAGGGGTTCTGTTGTGTGGCTCGTGAATCACATTTTGGACCATATGTTGGTATTCCAGAATAGGCTTCTAGAGACAGGTGCCTGAAAACCTAAGCTAGGGTTCCGATGAGGTCCTATGGCCAGGTCAGGTTCAATCTTCAGACTCAGGGTCATTGACCAGCATGTCTGCCTGGAAGTGGGTGACTAGGGTGTATCAGACTGCGCATTTTGATCAAGAGCTGCTTATGAAATTGGGGTGGGCTCAGGGGCCTTACAGGTTTCTCCTAATCTGGAGGATTTGGGTAACTGTGAAGGGCAGACTTTCAGTCAGGAGGGTAGACCCACTCTGGCAATGTGCTTCCGGAGGCCCCATCCTGGAGAGTGTGTGGGCCAGGGCTTTGGGGATAGAAGTCTACTGATACAAACTCGGGTTAGGATTAGGGGCGAAGTGATAGCAGACCCGATCTGCAGATGGTGAGAGCAGCAACACGGGATTTAAAATTAGGGCAATGGGGAGGCGGGAGCACAGGCTTTCCTGTCTGGGTTGTGTTTCTTGGATGGCCACTGTTAGGGTCCGTGATCAAAGGAATGAGACTGACACAAAGCGAAAACCAAGCAAAACTTTATTTCATGCCAAGCATCGAAAATCAAACCGACTGGTTGGTGCCATCTCTTACGAAGAGGCAACAACAACGAGAATGCCACTCTTGGCAACAAACAGGCGATGATGATGAGGACGACAACCCCAACAACACAGACTCTGCTCCCCATGACGCCACTCTGACAAGGTGGTTCCCCAGACGAGGCCACTCTGGACAAGGCCACATGCTGGACGAAGGCTGTTCCCGATGATGAAGAGGCCGTTCTGGACCAGGCTGCTCGCCGATGAGGCCGCACGCTGAAGAGGCTGCTCCCCGGAATGACGCGCTCTGGCTAGGCCGCTCGGGGGAGGCCGCTCTGGTGAGGCCGCGGCTTGGGGCAGCGAGGTCGGTCGCGGCGGGGCTGTGGCAAGGTGGGTCGTGGGCGCTGAGGCCGCTCGCCGTGGCGCTGCTGCTCGGGGTGGTGCGGTTCCCAGCAATTCCGCTCCCGATGCTCCCAATGATCCTGAAGCTCTGACGCTCCCGACGACCCCGACGCTATCACTCCTATGACTACCCTAATGGCTCCTCTAACGGCTCCCAAAGGCTACTTTAACAGCTACCCTAATGGCTATTCTAACGGCTATTCTAACTGCTATTCTAAGTGCTATTCTAACTCCTCCTGCTTCTCTAACAGCTATTCTAACTCCTCCTACTTCTCCAATGGCTATTCTAACTCCTCCTACTTCTCCAATGGCTATTCTAACTCCTCCCACTACTCCAATAGCTATTCTAACTCCTCCCACTACTCCCCAGCTTCACAGACTAACCTATACAGAGGTGGTTGAACCTGGCCCACACACAGGTGGTCAATAAGATTTCAACTCACCACAGTTAATATATGTGCGCTCCACTGATTGGATATGGCTATCTGGCCTGGCCCATCTCTATATCCGGGGTTTACAGTTCCTCTGGCTAATACGGCCCCTACAGCCACGAAATGTATGGTTGGCCACATCAGTCCATGGGAGATTGTGTGTCTGTGTGGATTCTGCCCGGCTCCAAAGGATTTCGGGTCTTTCAGGGGGGAAGGGAAGTGCTGTTTTCCGTCTCAGGGGTCCAGCCATAGCAGGAATTCCAGAGTCGGATTCTGGGTCCGGGTACCTGGAAACCCGACAGAGGGTGAGAATTTGCGCCTAGGGGTATGGACAGCCCGATATACACGCTCCTGGTCCAGCTAGCCAAGGGAATGTTTGAAAGTGGGCTCAGGCTGAGGGTCTCAATGCCTGGTTGTGGCCAGGGCGGACCTCCTGGGTGGGCGTGGTCTCATGGGCCATTCACTTGTTAACCCTCTGATGGTTTGACGCCCATCCCCACAGCAAGCTTTTCCTGCTGTGGGGAAGGAGGAGTGCTCTTTTGTGCTTGAAGTTCCCCCATAGGCCAATTTGAGCTAAGGTTTGGGCATAGATGCCTGAATAACTAGGCTGTGTCAAACAGAGCATTAGTGCACTGGGCGGCCTAGGATACTGGGGTGCCGTCGAAGGCCGTGCAAGTTGATCATCATGTGGGGCTTCTGAGCGACCCACAGGCCCTTCTTCTTTCTGGAGGGCAGGCAGAAGGCAGTGTCGTGGCTCCAGATTTCCCAATCCAGAGGGCTTGCGGGACAGGAGGGAGAGGACGGAAGTCTGAAAGCACAAGCACTGGTTCAGTTCAGTGCCGAGTGCATGGCAGTTCCAATGTGCAGCATCTGACTCAAGATCTCAAGCACCTGTGTCAGGGCAAGTGTCATATGGTCGCTCACGCTGGAGTTTGTGTCCACAGTGGCCGAAGAATGGAGGGGTGGTCTCATGAGGCCATGGAGGTTTATCCAGGCTGGGGCTTGTGAGCTGCTCCGAACAGCAAGCGTTCCTTCTGAGGGACAGTGGGAACCCGTTTTGATGGCTCCAGGGTCCCCCATATGGAAAGACTTGGAGATGGTCACTCACGCTTGAGTTTGTGTCCATGATGGCCAACAAATGGAGGAGTGGCATCAAAGGCCATGAGGTTTTCCCCAGGATGGGGCTTCTGAGCTGCTCTGAACAGCAAGCTTTACTTCTACGGGACAGGGGTAGTCTGTTTGGGTGGCTCCAGAGTGCCCCATATGGAAAGATTGTTAGCAGAGCTCACCACATGGATGCCTGGAAAGCCCTGCTAAGGGTTAGGGGTGAGTTGATGGCTGGCCTAATCTGCAGACAGTGAGGGCTGTCCCTCGGGATCATTAGGGTGATGGGGAGACGGATTCTGCCCGGCTTCCAAGGGTTTGGTATATTTCGGAGGGAAGGGAAGAGTGCTGTTTTCCGTCTCAGGGGTCCCGCAACAGCTGGGATTCCAGTCAGCTTCTGGATCCAGGCACGTGGAGAACCCGTCCAAGGGTGAGGATTTGGGCCTAGGGGCATGGCAGGCCCAATATGCGGGCTCCTGGTCCAGCTAGCGAGGGGGCTTGTCTGAAAGTGGGCTCAGGCTGAGGGTCACAATACCTCTTTGTGGCCAGGGTGGCCCTGTTGGGTGGGCGTGGTCTCATGGGCCATGCAGCTGCCTCCGACTCTGAGGGTTTGACCCCGATCCCAAGAGCAAGCTTTTCCTCCCATGGGGAAGGAAGAATGCTCTTTGGGGCTTGAGGTTCCCCCATAGGCTGGGATTGGACCTATGTTCTAGGCACAGATGCCTGAACACCCAGGTTGGGTAGAGATGACAGCCTCGGGCCATGGCTGGTCCCACCTGCACTTTGGGACCCACTACCTAGGGGGACGACGGGAGGTCGGGGCTCAGGCTGTGTCAGGCAGAGCATTAGTGCACAGGGCTGCCCAGGATATTGGGCACCGTCAAGGGCCATGCAGGTTGATCCTCTCGTGGGGAATCTGGGAAGACACATAGGGCCCTTCTTCTTTCTGGGGGGCAGGAAGAAAACTGTGTTGTGGCTCCAGAGTTCCCAATCTGGGGGCTTGCGGCCCAGGAAGGTGAGGATGGAAGTCTGAACCCACAAGCGCAAGTTCAGTTCAGTGCCGAGCACATGGCACTTCCAATGTGTAGCATCTGACTCGAGATCTCCAGCACCTTAGTCAGTGCGAGTGTCAGATGATCACTCACGCTGGAGTTTGTGTCCGTGATGCCGGAAAATGGAGGGGTGGCCTCATGAGGCCATGGAGGTTTTCCCAGGCTGGGGTTTGGGAGCTGCTCCGAACAGCAAGCTTTCCTTCTGCGGGACAGGGGGAGTCCGTTTTGATGGCTCCAGGGTCCCCCATATGGAAAGACATTGTAGCAGAGTTCACCGCATAGATGTCTGGAAAGCCCAGCTCAGCTTATCCTTTCAGCCCAGGAACAAGGCAGTTTCAATCTGGTGGCTCTGGAGCAAGTGCCCAGGGGGCTGAGTTGACAGGGAGCCTCATGTGGATGGGTCACAATGCTGGCCTGTATCCAGGGAGACTTTAGAATGTGGCGGGGGCTCAGGCGCCATGCAGGATTCTCCTTCCCTGAGGGTTGGTTGCAACTATCAAGAGCCAGGTTGCCTTTGGGGGACAGGAGGTGTTCTGTTTTGTGACTCAAGGACCAAGCATTGGATCATATGTAGGTATTCCAGAACCTGCCTCTGTGGACAGATGCCTGCAAACCTCATCTAGGGTTCCATTGAGATCCTAGGGCAATGTAGGTTTCCATCCTCGGACTCAGGGCCATTGACCTGGGTGTCTGCCTGGAGGTAGGTGTCTGGCATGTGTCAGACTGCGCGTTTCTGTCCAGAGCGGCCAACGAAATTGGGTGGGCTCAGGGGCCTTGCAGGTATCTCCCAATCTCGTCTGGCAACCGAGAGGGGCAGAATTCCTTCGCGGGGGGGCGGGGCAGGAAGAGTCCTGCACTGTGGCTCCAGAGGCCCCATCCTGGAGCGCCCGTGGGCCAGGGTTTTGGGGACAAGAGTCTGCAAACACAAACTCGGGTTAGGATGAGGGGCGAGGTGATGGCAGGGCTGATCTGCAGAACGTGAGGGCAGTGCCTCGGGATCTGAAATTAGGGCGAAGGGGAGGCAGGAGCGCAGGCTTTTCTATGTGGGTTGTGTGTCTTGGTTGGCCATGGAATGGAGGCTGTCCCCATGGGTCCATGGGAGAGTCTGCCTCTGTGGGGATTTTGCATGGCTCCCAAGGTTTTGGTGTCTTTCTGGATGAAGGGAAGAGAGCTGTTTTCTGTCTCAGGGTTCCCACCATAGCAGGGATTCCAGAGTCGACTTCTCTTTCCGGGTGCCTGGAGAAACTGACCGAGGGTGAGGATTCAAGCCTAGGGGCATGGCAGGCCCAATATGCGGGCTCCTGGTCCAGCTAGCAAGGGGGCTTGTTTGAGAGCAGGCTCAGGCTGATGGTCACAATGCCTGTTTGTGCCCAGGGAGGACCTCCTCGGTGGGCATGTTCTCATGGGTCATACAGCTTGCTCCCACTCTTGAGGGTTTGACCCCCATCCCCACAGCAAGCTTTGCCAGCTGTGGGGAAGGAGGAGTGCTCTCTTGTGCTTGAGGTTCCCCCATAGGCCGGGATTTGATCTATGGTCTGGGCACAGATGCCTGAACAACCAGGTTGGGTAGAGATGACAGCCTCTGGCCATGGCCGGTCCCACCTGCAGGAGATAGTGCCCGCTACCTGGGGGGCTGACTGGAGGTGGGAACTGAGGCTGTGTCAGACAGAGCATTAGTGCACAGTGCGACTTGGACATTGTGGTTCTGCCTAAGGCCGTGCAGGTTGATCATCACATGGGGATTCTGGGCAGACCCAGAGGGCCCTTCTTTCTGGAGGGCAGGCAGAAGGTTGCATTCTGTCTCCAGAATTCCAATTCTGGAGGGCTTGCATGTCAGACGGGTGAGGATGGAAGTCTGAACGCACAACAGCCGGTTCAATTCATTGCCATGCATATGGACGTTCCAATGTGCAGCAACTGACTCGAGATCTCCAGCACCTGAGTCAAGGTGAGTGTCTTATGGTCACTCACGCTGGAGTTTGTGTCCATGATGCCCGATGAATGGAGGGGTGGCCTCATGAGGCCATGGAGGTTTTCCCAGGCTGGGGGTTATGAGTTGCTCCGAACAGCAAGCTTTCCTTCTGTGTGACAGGTGGAGTCCGCTTTGATGGCTCCAGGGTCCCCCATATGGAAAGACATGGTAGCAGAGCTCACCGCATAGATGTCTGGAAAGCCAAGCTCAGCTTATCCTTTCCGCCCAGGAACAAGGCACTTTCGATCTGGTGGCTCTGGGGCAAGTGCCCAGGGGGCTGAGTTGACAGGGAGCCTCATGTGGATGGGTCATAATGCTGGCTTGTGTCCAGGGAGGCCTTAGAATGTGGAGAGGACTAAGGATCCATGAAGTATTCTCCTCCCTTGAGTGTTGGACGCAGCCCCCAAGAGCCAGGTTGCCTTCTGGGGACAGGAGGTGTTCTGTTTTGTGGCTCAGAGACCAAGCCTTGGAATATATGTAGGTATTCCAAAACCTGCCTCTGGGGACAGATGCCTGCAAATCTCAGCTATGTTCCGTTGAGTTCCTAGGGACATGTGAGTTTCCATCTTCGGACTCAGGGCAATTGACTTGGGTGTCTGCCTGGAGGTAGGTGTCTGCATGTGTCAGACTGTGCATTTCTGTCCAGAGCTGTCAACGAAATTGGGTGGGTTCAGGGTCCTTGCAGGTGTCTCCCAATCTGGAGGGTTTGTTCAACTGTGATGGGCAGAGTTTCCTGCGGGAGGTGTCTCCAGACGACCCATCCTGGAGGGCCTGTCGACCACAGCTTTGGAGACAAAATTCTGCAAACACCAACTCGGGTTAGGGTGAGGGGCGAGGTGATGGCTGGCCCGATCTGCAGACCATGACAGCAATGCCTCAGGATCTGTAATTCTGGCAACAAGTAGGCCGGAGCACAGAATTTTCGGTTTGGGTTTTGTGTCTCAGTTGGCCACGGATTGGAGGGGTGGCCTCATGGGTCCATGGGAAATTCTGCCTCTGTGGGGATTTTGCATGGCTCCCAAGGTTTTGGTGTCTTTCTGCATGAGGGGAAGAGAGCTGTTTTCCATTTCAGTGGTCTCGCCATAGCAGGGATTCCAGAGTTGGCTTCTGGGTCCAGACGCATGGGGAACCCGACCGAGGGTGATGATTTGGGCCTAGGGACATGGCAGGCCTGATATGCTGGCTCCTGGTCCAGCTTGGGAGGGAGCTTGTTTGAAAGCAGGCTCAGGCTGATGACCACAATGCCTGTTTGTGCCCAGGGCGGCCAACCTGGGTGGGCGTGGTCTCAAGGTCCATGCAGCAGGCTCCCACTCTGAGGGTTTGACCCCCATCCCCACAGGAAGCTTTTCCTGCCATGGGGATGGGGAAGTGCTATTTTGTGCTTGAGGATCCCCCATAGACCGGGATTGGAACTATGGTCTGGACACAGATGCCTGAACACCCAGGTTGGTTAGAGATGACAGCCTCGGGCCATAGCTTGTCCCACCTGCAAGAGATGGCGCCCGCTACCTGGGGGTTCACTGGAGGTCGGGGTTCAGGCTGTGTCAGACCGAGCATGAGTGCACAGTGAGGCCTGGATATTGGGGTTCTTTCTAGGGCTGTTCAGGTTCACCCTCACATGGGCAGACCCAGGACCCTTCTTCTTTCAGGAGGGCAGGCAGAAGTCTGCGTTGTGGCCCCAGATTTCCCAATCTGGAGGGCTTGCAGGCCAGGAGGGCGAGGACGGAATTCTGAACGCACAAGGGCCGGTTCAGCTCAGTGCCGAGCACATGGAATTTCCAATGTACAGCATCTGACACGAGATCTCCAGCACCTGAATCAGGGCTGGTGTCATATGGTCGCTCATGCTGGAGTTTGTGTCCATGATGCCCGATGAATGGAGGGGTGGCCTCATGAGTACATGGAGTATTTCCCAGGCTGGGGCTTGTGAGCTGCTCCGAACAGCAAGCTTTCCTTCTGTGGGACAGGTGGAGTCCGTTTTGCTGGCTCCATGGTCCCCCATATAGAAAGTCATGGTAGCAGAGCTCACCGCATAGATGTCTGGAAAACCGAGCTCAGCTTATCCTTTCAGCCCAGGAACAAGGCAGTTTCGATCTGGTGGTTCTGGAGCAAGTGCCCAGGGGATTGAGTTGACAGGGAGCGTCATGCTGATGGGTCACAATGCTGGCTGGTGCCCAGGGAGACCTTAGAATGTGGCAGGGGCTCAGGCGCCATGCAGGATTCTCCTCCCCTGAGGGTTGGACGCAGCTCGCAAGAGTTAGGTTGCCTTCAGGGGACAGGAGGTGTTCTGTTTTGTGGCTCAGGGACCAAGCGTTGGACCATATATAGGTATTCCAGAACCTGCCATTGGGGACAGATGCCTGCAAACGTCAACTAGGGTTCCATTGAGGTCCTAGGGGCATGTCTGTTACCATCTTCAGACTCAGGGCCATTGACCTGGGTGTCTGCCTGGAGGTAGGTGTCTGGCATGTGTCAGACTGTGCGTTTCTGTCCAGAGCAGCCAACGAAATTGGGTGGGCTCAGAATCCTTGCTTGCGTCTCCCAATCCGGAGGGTTTGTGCAACTGTGAAAGGCAGAGTTTCCTGCTGGATGGCAGGCAGAGTCCTGCCCTGTGGCTCCAGAGGCCCCATCCTGGAGCGCCTGTCAGTCAGGACACTGGGGACAAAAGTCTGGAAAAACAAACTTGGATTAGGGTGAGGGGCGAGGTGATGGCAGGCCCGATCTGCAGACCATGAGGGCAGTGCCTCGGGATCAGAAATTAGTGTGATGGGGGAGGTGGGAGCACATGCTTTTCTTTTTGGTTGTGTGTCTCGGTTGGCCATGGAATGGAGGGGTGGCCTCATGGGTCCATGGGAGATTCTGCCTCTGTGGGGATTTTTCATGTCTCCCAAGGTTTTGGTGTCTTTCTGGATGAAGGGAAGAGAGCTGTTTTCTATATCAGGGGTCCCGCCATAGCAGGGACTCCAGAGTCGACTTCTGGGTCCAGGCACTTGGAGAAACCGACTGAGGGTGAGGATTTGGGCCTAGGGGCATGGCAGGCCTGATATGAGGGTTCTGGTCCAGCTAGCGAGAGGCCTTGTTTGAAAGCAGGCACAGGCTGATAGTCAAAATGCCTGTTTGTGCCCAGGGCGAACATGCTGGATGGGTGTGGTCTCATGCGCCATGTAGCTGGCTCCCACTCTGAGGGTTTGACCCCCAACCCCACAGCAAGCTTTTCCAACTGAGGGGAAGGAGGAGTGCTCTTTTGGGCTTGAGGTTCCCCCATAGTCCGGGATTTGAGTATGGTCTGTGCACAGATGCCTATACTGTCAGGTTGGGTAGAGATGACAGCCTCTGGCCATGGCCGGTCCCAGCTACAGGAGATGGGGCCCGCTACCTGTGGGGCTGACTGGAGGTTGGGCTCAGGCTGTGTCAGACAGAGCATTAGTGCACACTGCGGCCTGGATATTGGGGTTACATCTAGGGCCATGCAGGGTGATCCTTTCAGCTGTCTCCCTCAGCTGCTAATTCTGGGCAGACCCAGGGACGCTTCTTCTTTCTTGAGGGGAGGCAGAAGGCTGCATGTGGCACCAGAATTCCCAAGCTGCAGGGCAGCGGGACAGATGGGTGAGGACGGAAGTCTTAACACACAAGCGCCGAATAGGTACAGTGCCAAACACATGGCAGTTCCAATATGCAGTGTCTGACTCGACATCTCCAGCACCTGAGTCAGGGCGAGTGTCAGATGGTCACTCACGCTGGAGTTTGTGTCCATGTTTCCCGATGAATGGAGGGGTGGCCTCATGAGTACATGGAGTATTTCCCAGGCTGGGGCTTGTGAGCTGCTCCGAACAGCAAGCTTTCCTTCTGTGGGACAGGGGAGTCCATTTTGCTGGCTCCATGGTCCCCCATATAGAAAGTCATGGTAGCAGAGCTCACCACATAGATGTCTAGAAAGCCCAGCTCAGCTTATCCTTTCAGCCCAGGAACAAGGCATTTTGGATCTGGTGGCTCTGGAGCAAGTGCCCAGGGTGCTGAGTTGACAGGGAGCCTCATGCTGATGGGTCCCAATGCTGGCTTGTGTCCAGGGTGGCCTTAGAATGTGGCGAGGCCTCCAGTGCCATGCAGGATTCTCCTCCCCTGAGGGTTGGACGCAGCTCCCAAGAGCCAGGTTGCCTTCTAGGGACAGGAGGTGTTCTGTTTTGTGGCTCAGGGACCAAGCGTTGGACCATATGTAGGTATTCCAGAACCTGCCTCGGGGGACAGATGCCTGCAAACCTAAGCTAGGGTTCCATTGAGGTCCTAGGGGCATGTCAGTTTCCATCTTCGGACTCAGCGCCATTGACCTAGGTATCTGCCTGGAGGTAGGTGTCTGGCATGTGACAGACTGCGCGTTTCTGTCCAGAGTGGCCAACGAAATTGGGTGGGCTCAGGGGCTTTGCAGGTGTCTCCCAATCTGAAGGGTTTGTGCAACTGTGACAGGCAGATTTTCCTTCAGGAGGGCAGGGATAGTCCTGCACTGCAGTTCCACAGGCCCCATCCTGGAAGGCCTGTTGGCCAGGGATTTGGGGACAAGAGTCGACAAACAGAAACTTGAGTTAGGGTGATGGGCGAGGTCATAGCAGGGCCGATCTGCAGACCATGAGGGCAGTGCCTGGGGATCTGAAATTAGGGCAATGGGGGGAGGGAGCGCAGGCTTTTCTGTCTGGGTTGTGTGTCTCAGTTGACCAAGGAATGGATGGGTGACCTCTTGGATCTATGGGAGATTCTGCCTCTGTGGGGATTTCGCATGGCTCCCAAGGTATCTGGATGAAGGGAAGAGAGCTGTTTTCCGTCTCAGGGCTCCCACCATAGCAGGGATTATAGAGTCGGCCTGTCAGCCAGGGTTTTGGGGACAAGAGTCGGCAAACACAAACTCGGGTTAGGGTGAGGGGCGAGGTGATGGCAGGCCTGATCTGCAGACCGTGAGGGCAGTGCCTCGGGATCTGAAATTAGGGCAACAGGGAGGCGGGAGTGTTAGGGTCCATGATCAAAGGAACGAGACTGACACAAAGCAAAAATCAAGCAAAGCTTTACTTCACGCCATTCATCAGAAAACAAACTGACCCGCCTCCTTGCCCTGGGGTCCCTCCTGGAGGCTCCCTGCCTCACCCTCACTGTTCCACAGTCCACTTCCCCAGACGAGGCTGATCCTGATGAGGCCGCTCCTGATGAGGCCGCTTATGTCGAGGCCGCTCACGATGAGGCTGCTGCCAACAAGGCCGCTCACCGGAAGAGGCCGCTCCTGATGAGGCTGCTGCCAATGAGGCCGCTCCCCGGATGAGGCCGCTCCCCAGATGAGGCCACTCCCCAGTCTCGTGACAGCTCCGCCTCTCAGGGAAGTGAGGCCTCCTCCAGGACTCATGACAGCACAAGTGGCGGTGCCACTGCCAACGAGCTCGTTCCAGATGAGGCTCCTCCCCGGATCGTGACAGTGCCACTGCTGGGGTGGCGAGGCCGCTCAGGGCGGCACCGCTGCTAACGAGGCTGCTGCAGATGGGACCGCTCCCCAGGACTAGGCCGCTCCCCCGACAAGGCTGCTCCTGAAGAGGCTGCTCCCCTGCTTGGGTCAGTGAGGCTGCACACAGTGGCGCTGCTGTTCGGGGCGGCGAGGCTCCCAGAAATGCTGCTCCTGATGCTCCCGATGATGAAGAGGGCGCTGTCACTCTCCACAATCCCAATACATCACTCCTACCACTACCCTAATGGCTCCCAACGGCTACTCTAATGCCTACTCTAAAGGCTCCTGCTACCGGCTACTCTAACTCCTCCTGCTACCCACCCCCTGCAGCCTTACAGACCAGCCTGTATAAAGGTGGTTGAGCCCCACCCACACACAGGTGGACAATGGGATTGCAACTCACCTCAGTAAATATATGCATGCCCCACTGATTGGCTGTCTCCAACTAGCTGGCCTGGCCCGCCCCTACATTCCCCCCTTTTCTTTGGAAATTAGTCAATCCTTGACTTTTCAGCCAATTTTATGTTCTCCTGTTGTAAGGGGGTTATATTGAGCATGTAATATCGGGGCCAAAAAGTAACAGTAGTGCACAGTCGGCTGATGAGTTAGCCACTCAACACTTTGTATAACCTTTCTATTTTTTTCCTAATTCTGTTCATCTAATTTCCCACCTATACTTTTCATAAACAGGTAACAATAGGAGCAACAATAAATTCACAGTTTTTTTAGTCCATGGTCAGTGGGGTTTGTCGGCTGCAGCTTTCATCTCAGGGGGGCGTCCTCGTCCTTGGCTCATGTGATGTGACCCGCATGAATCCAAGCCCTAATGCCTTCTAATTTTACTGCCGTGGGGGTGGTGAAGATAACAGTAAATGGTCCCTTCCAGCAAGGCTCCAAGTTTCCCACTTGATAACGACGTATCCAAACCAAGTCCCTGGGTTGGTAAGGATGTTTTTCCACCTCTATCTCCGTCCCAGTGTGGGCAATCCGGATACCTGAGTGGGCTTTTTTTTAAGACAGACTGTAATGCCTGCAGTGACTGGAGTACAGATTGATCAGTCATTTCTGCCAGGGCAACCTCTTGTAGTCGAGGACGGGTAGGGGTCTCCCAGACATTATTTCAAAATGGGTAACCTTGCTTAAATAGGGTGTACATAGTGCCCTGAGGAGAGTGAAAGGAAGGAGATCCACCCATCCGCCGCTAGTCTCCAGAATTAGTTTTGTCAAGGTCTCTTTAAGAGTCCAGTTCATTCTCTCTACTTGCCCGGAACTCTGGGGCCGGTAGGCACAATGTAGTTTCCAATTAGTGCCCACGGCCTTGGCCAATGCCTGTGAGACTGAACTCACAAATGCAGGGCCATTGTCTGACCCAATTGCGAGAGGCAGCCCAAACCTAGGAATTATTTCTTCTAGTAGCTTTTTGGCTACCACTCCTGCCGTCTCATGTTTGGCCGGAAAAGCCTCTACCCAACCTGAAAATGTATCTACAAAAACTAACATGTACCTGTACCCATATTTTCCAGGTTTCATTTCTGTAAAATCTATTTCCCAATAAATTCCTGGTTCCTTACCTCTTTCTCTTTTCCCTCTTCCCATTTTAGTTCTTCCCACATGAACTGCCTGGCATTGAGCACATCTATCAACTATATCCTGAAACATACGCCCTAATTTAGAAACCTGGAACTGCTTGCCTATGAGCTCCTTGAGTTTGTGTATCCCCAAATGAGTACCCTGATGTATCTGGTCTAGTAACTTTTTGCCTAGCCTTTGAGGAAGAATTATTTTTTCTGCTTCAGTCTTAGCCCAGTCCCCTTCATAGTCCAATTTAACCCATTTCTAAATACTTTAAATCTTCTGAATACTTCGGTTTTTCTGGTAGGGCTGGAGCTGGGAGTGTAACCAGTTCTTGCACTGTTTCTCGGGCTGCTGGCTTTGCAGCTTGATCTGCTAATTGCTTTCCTTTTAAAATCAGATCACTCCCCTTTTGGTGTCCTGGGCAATGCATAACAGCCACCTCTTTTGGGTCTCAAATAGCCTGGAAGAGAGCCAATATTTCTCCTCTGTTTTTTTTTTTTTAAGATTTTTTTTTTAAGATTTTTTATTTTTTATTTATTTGACAGAGAGAGATCACAAGTAGATAGAGAGGCAGGCAGAGAGAGAGAGAGAGGTAAGCAGGCTCCCTGCAGAGCAGAGAGCCCGATGCGGGGCTCGATCCCAGGACCCTGAGATCATGACCTGAGCCGAAGGCAGCGGCTTAATCCACTGAGCCACCCAGGCGCCCCTCTCCTCTGTTTTTAATTCCTTTTCCTTCTGCTGTTAATAGGCCCCTTTCTTTTTTTTTATTTTTATTTGTTTATTTACAGCATAACAGTGTTCATTGTTTTGGCATCACACCCAGTGCTCCATGCAGTACGTGCCCTCCTCATTACCCACCACCTGGTCCCTCAACCTCCCAAGCCCCCCACTCCCCCGCCGCCCCTTCATAACCCTCTAGTTGTTTTTCAGAGTCCATAGTCTCTCATGGTTCATCTCCCCTTCCAGTTTCCCTCAACTCCCTCTCCTCTCCATCTCCCCATGTCCTCCACGTTATTTGTTATGCTCCACAAATAAGTGAGACCATATGATACTTGACTCTCTCTGCTTGACTTATTTCGCTCAGCATAATTTCTTCCAGTCCCGTCCATGTTGCTACAAAAGTTGGGTATTCGTCCTTTCTGATGGAGGCATAATACTCCATTGTGTATATGGACCACATCTTCCTTATCCATTCATCCGTTGAAGGGCATCTTGGTTCTTTCCACAGTTTGGCGACCGTAGCCATTGCTACAATAAACATTGGTGTACAGATGGCCCTTCTTTTCACTACATCTGTATCTTTGGGGTAAATACCCAGCAGTGCAATTGCAGGGTCATAGGGAAGCTCTATTTTTAATTTCTTCAGGAATCTCCACACTGTTCTCCAAAGTGGCTGCACTAACTTGCATTCCCACCAACAGTGTAAGAGGGTTCCTCTTTCTTCACATCCTCTCCAACACACGTTGTTTCCTGTCTTGCTAATTTTGGCCATTCTAACTGGTGTCAGGTGGTATCTCAATGTGGTTTTAATTTGAATCTCCCTGATGGCTAGTGATGATGAATATTTTTTCATGTGTCTGATAGCCATTTGTATGTCTTCGTTGGAGAAGTGTCTGTTCATATCTTCTGCCCATTTTTTGATATGATTATCTGTTTTGTGTGTGTTGAGTTTGAGAAGTTCTTTATAGATCCTGGATATCAACCTTTTGTCTGTACTGTCATTTGCAACTATCTTCTCCCATTCCGTGGGTTGCCTCTTTGTTTTGTTGACTGTTTCCTTTGCTGTGCAGAAGCTTTTGATCTTGAGGAAGTCCCAAAAGTTCATTTTTGCTTTTGTTTCCTTGGCCTTTGGAGACATATCTTGAAAAAAGTTGCTGTGGCTGATATCGAAGAGGTTACTGCCTACGTTCTCCTCTAGGATTCTGATAGATTCCTGTCTCACGTTGAGGTCTTTAACCATTTCGAGTTTATCTTTGTGTATGGTGTAAGAGAATGGTCGAGTTTCATTCTTCTACATATCGCTGTCCAGTTTTCCCAGCACCATTTATTGAAGAGACTGTCTTTTTTCCATTGAATATTTTTTCCTGTTTTGTCGAAGATTATTTAACCATAGAGTTGAGGGTCCATATCTGGGCTCTCCACTCTGTTCCACTGGTCTATGTGTCTGTTTTTATGCCAGTACCACGCTGTCTTGGTGATCACAGCTTTGTAGTAAAGCTTGAAATCGGGTAACGTGATGCCACCAGTTTTGTTTTTGTTTTTCAACATTTCCTTAGCAATTTGGGGTCTCTTCTGGCTCCATACAAATTTTAGGATTATTTGCTCCAGCTCTTTGAAAAATATCGGTGGAATTTTGATCGGAATGGCATTAAAAGTATAGATTGCTCTAGGCAGTATAGACATTTTAACAATGTTTATTCTTCCAATCCAAGAGCATGGAACAGTCTTCCATCTTTTTGTGTCTTCTTCAATTTCTTTCATGAGTGTTCTGTAGTTCCTCGAGTATAGGTCCTTTACTTCTTTGGTTAGGTTTATGCCCAGGTATCTTATGGTTCTTGGTGCTATAGTAAATGGAATCGATTCTCTAATTTCCCTTTCTGTATTTTCATTGTTGGTGTATAAAAAAGCCACTGATTTCTGTACATTGACTTTGTATCCTGCCACGTTACTGAATTGCTGTATGAGTTCTAGTAGTTTGGGGGTGGAGTCTTTGGGGTTTTCCATATAAAGAATCATGTCATCTGCGAAGAGAGAGAGTTTGACTTCTTCCTTGCCAATTTGGATACCTTTTATTTCTCTTTGTTGTCTGATTGCCGTTGCTAGAACTTCTAATACTATGTTGAACAAGAGTGGTGAGAGTGGGCATCCTTGTCGTGTTCCTGATCTCAACGGGAAGGCTGCAAGCTTTTTCCCATTGAGGATGATATTTGCTGTGGGTCTTTCATAGATAGATTTTATGAAGTTCAGGAATGTTCCCTCTATCCCTATACTTTGAAGCGTTTTCATCAGGAACGGATGCTGGATTTTGTCAAATGCTTTTTCTGCATCAATTGAGAGGACCATGTGGTTCTTCTCTCTTCTCTTATTGATGTGTTCTGTCACACTGATTGATTTGTGAATGTTGAACCAACCTTGCAACCCAGGGATGAATCCCACCTGGTCATGGTGGATAATCTTTTTAATGTGCTGCTGGATCCTGTTTGCTAGGATCTTGTTGAGAATCTTTGCATCCATATTCATCAGTGATATTGGTCTGAAATTCTCTTTTTTGGTAGGGTCTTTGCCTGGTTTGGGGATCAGGGTAATGCTGGCTTCATAAAAAGAGTCTGGAAGTTTTCCTTCTGCTTCAATTTTTTGGAACAGCTTCAGGAGAATTGGTGTTATTTCTTCTTTGAAAGTTTGGTAGAATTCCCCAGGGAATCCGTCAGGTCCTGGGTTCTTGTTTTTTGGGAGGTTTTTGATCACTGCTTCAATCTCATTGCTAGATATCGGTCTATTCAGGTTGTCAATTTCTTCCTGGTTCAATTTTGGGAGTTTGTAGCTTTCCAGGAATGCATCCATTCCATCTAGGTTGCTTAGCTTATTGGCATATAACTGTTGGTAATAATTTCTGATGATTGTTTCTATTTCCTTGGTGTTAGTTGTGATCTCTCCCTTTTCATTCATAATTTTATTAATTTGGGCTTTCTCTCTTTTCTTTTGGATTAGTGTGGCCAGTGGTTTATCGATCTTATTGATTGTATCAAAAAACCAGCTTCTAGTTTCATTGATACGTTCTACTGTATCTCTCATTTCTACCTCATTGATCTCTGCTCTAATCTTGATTATTTCCCTTCTTGCATGTGGAGTTGGTTTGATTTGTTGTTGATTCTCCAGTTCTTTAAGGTGTAGAGACAGCTGGTGTATTCTGGATTTTTCAATGTTTTTGAGGGAGGCTTTGATGGCTATGTATTTCCCCCTTAGAACCGCCTTTGCTGTATCCCATAGGTTTTGGACCGAAGTGTCTTCATTCTCATTGGTTTCCATGAATTGTTTAAGTTCATCTTTGATCTCCTGGTTGATCCAAGCATTCTTAAGCAAGGTGGTCTTTAGCTTCCAGGTGTTTGAGTTCCTTCTGAACTTTTCCTGGTAATTGAGCTCCAGTTTCAAAGCATTGTGATCAGAGAATATGCAGGGAATAATGTCAGTCTTTTGGTATCGGTTGAGTCCTGCTTTGTGACCCAGTATGTGGTCTATTCTGGAGAAGTTCCATGTGCACTTGAGAAGAATGAGTATTCTGTTGTTTTAGGGTGGAATGTTCTATATACGTCGATGAGGTCCATCTGGTCCAATGTTTCATTCAATGCTCTTATTTCTTTATTAATTTTCTGCCTCGATGATCTGTCTATTTCTGAGAGAGGCGTATTAAGATCTTCTACTATTATTGTATTCATATCAATATGACTCTTTATCTTGATTAATAGTTTTCTTATGTAATTGGGTGCTCCCATATTGGGGGCATAGATATTCACAATTGTTACATTGTCTTGTCGGATAGTTCCTTTAAGAATTATGTAGTGTCCTTCTGTATCTCTGACTACAGTCTTTAGTTTAAAATCTAATTTATCTGATATGAGAATCGCTACCCGGCCTTCCTTTGAGGCCCATTGGCATGAAAGATGCTTCTCCATCCCTTCACTTTCAGTCTGGGTGTATCCTTAGGTTCAAAATGGGTCTCTTGTAGACAACATATGGATGGGTCCTGTCGTTTTATCCAATCTGCAACCCTGTGTCCTTTTATGGGCGCATTTAGGCCATTCACATTGAGAGTGATTATTGAGAGATAGGTTTTTATTGACATCGTGTTGCCTTTGAAGTCTTTCTGTCTATAGATTTTTTCTATATTTCTGTTCAATGATATTCTTAGGATTTTTTCTCTTTTATAGGACCCCCCTTAATATTTCCTGCAGTGTCGGTTTGGTGGTTGCATAGTCTTTTAAGCCTTGCCGGTCTTGGAAACTCTTTATCTCTCCTTCCATTTTAAATGTCAGTCTTGCTGGATAGAGTATTCTTGGTTGCATGTTCTTCTCATGTAGTACTCTGAATATATTTTGCCAGCCCTTCCTGGCTTGCCAGGTCTCTGTGGAAAGGTCTGACGTTATTCTAATGGGCTTTCCTCTGTATGTAAGGAGCTTCTTTGTCCTAGCTGCTTTTAAGAGGGTCTCTCTTGAAACATAATTCCCCATTTTAATGATAAGGTGCCGTGAGGACTTTCGAGAATCTAAAATCTTGGGAGGAAATCTTTCTGCCTCTAGTACATGAACGTTGTTTCCATTCGTGAGATTGGGAAAATTTTCATAGACAACTTCTTCCACTATATCTTCTAGACTTCTTTCTTTTTCTTCCCCTTCAGGGATTCCAATAATTCTGACGTTGGAACGTTTCATGGCATCGTTTATTTCCCTAATTCTGTTTTCGTGGCTTCTGAGCTGTTTGTTCCAGGCTTCCTCCTGATCCTTTCTCTCTATCTGTTTGTCCTCCAGATCACTAATTCTATCTTCTGTCTCAGTTACCCTAGCTTTTAGAGAATTTAGATTGGATTGGAACTCATTGAGAGCATTTTGAACATCATCCCTGGTGGCTTTCAGTTCTGCCCTAACATTGTGAACATCATCCCTGGTGGCTTTCAGTTCTGCCCTAATCAATTCTGTTTGGTCATCCATGGCTTTCTCCAACCTAGCTATTGCCTGGATAATTGTTAGTCTGAATTCCTTTTCTGACATATTGTCTATGTCGATAGCCATTAGCTCTGTTGCAGAAGGCCCATCCTCTGTATTTTTCTTCTGTTGGGTATTCCTCCTCCTAGTCATTTTGGTAAGAGATGACTAAACAGATGCAGCTGGACTTATCGATTGTGGTGCAGTCAATGTTCACCCTGGAACGCTTCTGTGCAATCAGGATTCCCCACCCAAATGAGAGAAAAAAGAAAAGAAAAAGAAATAGAGAAGAAGAAAGAAAAAAAAAGGGGAAAGAAAAGAGGGAAAAAAAGGAAAAAAAAAGGAAAAAAAAGGAAAAAAAAGAGAGAGAGAGATAGGAAAAAAAAGGGAAGATAAAAGAGAAGGCTCAGCCCAAATGGGCCACAAGTTAAGATTTGTGGAGTATACAAACAAAAACAGACAGACAAAAAGAGTGATAAAAGTATATGACAAGAGAAAAAAATATGTATATATAAGCAAAAAAAAGGGAAGAACCTCATCAGAAAGAACCCCAAGTATAAGTTTTATATATTATTAGGACAAACACAAATTCACAGAAACACTGACAGAAGGAAAAATTGGGAGAATGGTTATAGATTCTCAGTGTGGGTGAGGAAGGTTATTTTGATTCTTCCTGAAGGTATCTTGATGTTTTTGTTAAGGGACTCAACTTTCCTAAGTTACAGGGGGATTAGAAAATGGTTTGCTTATAGGGGTAGCATTGATTGGGGAAAGGGGATTACCTTGAAGTTTAACTCTATATGTATAGTAGAAAATAAAAATTAAAAAAGAATAAACTAGACTAAACTAAGTTAAAATTAAAAAGAATTAAAAAAATAGAAAAACAAAAGAAAAACACGGGTATATGTATCAAAAAGTTCAGGTTAGAAGGTTATTAAAGAATTTGATGTACTGGACATCTCAGTGTGATGGTAAATAGGTTAAAAAATTATAAAAAGTATAAAAAATAGGTTAAAAAATTTAAAAAGAACCAGAATATTGGTAAAGAGTTAAAAATAAAAGTTGTATTTATGAAGTAGTGGTGATTGTTCTCTTGTAGTCTTTTTTTTTTTCTTCCTTCCTGGTTGGTTTTCTGGGGGAGGGGCCTGCCACGTGGGTTTTCAGACAATGATGTTCCCTGAGTTAGGTCCTCCCGCTCCCCTCAAGGGGGTGAGCTCTTTTTTTTTTCAGGAAACTGTTTTTTTTCAGCCTTTTGTTCTCTGGGGTTTTTTATGTTCTTTCATCTGCTTTCTCTCGCCTTGACAGCTTTTGATGGTTTTTGGAGGTTTAGAGGAGAGCAAACAGCACCCCAACCTCCCTCTCAGAGAGAAGCCTCAGACTGTTTTGCAAAAGCTGCTGGCAGAGTCGGTTCTGAGTCACTGTCCCTGGGGATGCAGGAGCTCCTCGTTGTACCCAAAACCAGGGCAGCGGTGGCTGTCTAGGCAGCTCCAGACTGCCAGAGAGGTTCCGAGCAGAGATCGCGCACTGAGATTTTCCCGCTGTCCCGGGCTGGGAATGTCTGGTTTTTCTGGCTGCCAGAGCTCCAGGCTAGCGCCTATGAGCACCTTTCCCAAGGGAGGGTGTGGGACGCGCGCGTTTCAGGATTGCCGTCTGGCCAGGCTCCCAGCCCCTCACGGGAGCCAGACCCCACTCGTTCTCGGGCACGCTGGCGTTCAGGTGCAGTGGCCGCTCAGGCACGGAGACCTGATTTCTCCGCCGCACTCTCTCTGGCTCCGCGCCAGGGGAGGCTGTCCTGGGTCCGGGGACTTAGGTCCCTGACCCTAACCGCCCAGGTTCCCACTATTACCCCCCCGCGATCCTTTGCTCTTTGTTTTTTGAGTGCTTTCAACCAGACTCCAAGTTAATGCTGGTCCCCAGACGCAGAGCACTCTCGTGTTGGGGTGTTACTTTCCGATAGGTCACCTCTGGTGGCTCCCTCCCCCTTTTGTTTATCTTTGGACGTTCCCAGTCTGCTTTACCTGCCACTGGCGTCTTCTGCTCCTGTAGAGATCCAGACGTGTATAATTCTGATCTCAGGCTGATTTCATGGGTGGTCGGAGTTCTTTGGTAGGTAATCAGCTCACTTTAGGGTACAGGTTGAAATGGTGCCTCCTCCTACTTCCACGCCATCTTGACTCCCCCTCAATAGGCCCCTTTCTTTATAAATAGTCCCATGTATATGGAGAGTAGCAAAGGCGTACCTGCTGTCTGTATAGATGTTGGAGGTTTTACCTTTGGCCATCTGCAGTGCCTTAGCGAGTGCAATCAGTTCCACTTTTCGTGCCGAAGTTCCATGTGGCAGGGCTGCTGTCCAGAGTTTCTGCTCAGGAGAAACCACTGCAGCCCCCGCATACCTCTTTCCATTGACCGTGTAGCTACTCCCATATGTGAACATATTCATCTCAGCATCCGGGTAGGGAATGTCTCTGAGTTCCGGCCTTATTCCTGCAACTTGGGTTAGGACCTCCCCGCAGTCATGTGGGTGGGCAGCCAGCTCTTCTGGCAGCAGCGTGGCTGGATGTAGCACCGCCGGGGCTGGAAGGTCACTCTTGGTTCATTGAGGAGGAGGGCCTGATGTCCCGTCACTCGGGCATTTGTCATCCATCGTCCTGGTGGAGTCCGGAGAAGGCCCTCAATAGCGTGTGTGGTGGTTATGATGAGATTTTGACCCAAAGTCAATTTACTTGCATCCTTGACCAGGAGGACCATGGCAGCAATTATGCGGAGGCAAGGGGGGAACCCAGCTGCTACTGGATCTAGTTTCTTGCTAAGATAGCCTACTGGCCTTTGCCAAGGCCCCAGGATCTGAGTTAAAACTCCTTTGGCCACCCCTGTTTTTCCATCCACATATAAGTGGAAGGGCTTGATAACATCTGGGTTGGCCAATGCTGGAGCACGCAGTAAGGCTGCTTGTAATTCCCGAAATGCTCCTTCGGCCTCAGCTGTCCACTCTATCATATTGAGTCCCCCTTTTGCCAGTTCGTAGAGAGGTAGGGCAATTTCTGCAAACCCCGGTATCCAGGTCTACCATAGCCCAATGTCCCAAGAAACTCCCTCACTTGTCGGGACGTGGTGGGGCGGGGGTATCGGGTGATCACCTGTTTCCTGGTCTCAGACAGTGAACACACTCCCTCGTGAAGATCAATGCCTATGTAAGTGGCATGGCTCTAACAGAGCCGTGCTTTCTTTGCTGACACCCAATACCCTTTTTCCTGCAGAGTCTGTAAGAGAGCTCTTGCCCCCCCCCCCCCACGCATGACTTATAGTCCTCAGCGGCTATCAGCAAGTCATTAACATATTGTAACAGAGTGACTCCTGGGTTGGAGGTTCTTCACTCACGCAAATCCTCGTGTAGGGCCTCGTCAAAAATGGTGGGTGAATTCTTGAATCCTTGGGGAAGTATTGCCCAGGTGAGTTGGCCTTGAAACCCTTTCTGTGGATCAGACCACTCAAAAGCAAAAAGGGACTGAGATTCCCTTGCTAAGGATGTGCAGAAAAATGCATCCTTGAGATTTAAGACTGTATACACAGTTCTTGTGAGGCCAAGGAAGGAAAGTAGGGTATAGGGGTTAGACACTGTTGGGTGGATATCTTCAACCCGTTTATTAACTTCCCGCAAGTCCTGAACAGGTCGTATCCCCAGTCTCGGCCTTTTTGATGGGCAGCAAAGGTGTGTTCCATGGAGATTTGCAAGGAACTAGGATCCCATCTCCTCGGAGGTGGAAATGCGTTTTCTGATCGCTTCCTTTGCTTCCCGGGGAAGGAGGTACTGCCGAATGTGAATAGCCATAGCCATCACCTTTAATTTTACCACCACTGGAGTTTGTTCCTTGGCCAAGCCAGGGGGCTTGCCTCTGCCCAGACCTCAGGAAACTCGACTTGTAGGATTTGGAGAAGGCTCCCCTCTGTCTCCTCTGGATTTGAGACTGGCTCGTAAAGGAGGTATTCATCTACTGCTGCCATAAGCACCTGTACAGTGGGTTGTCTCAAGGTTACAGTCATGTCTCCTTCCGAGAACTGAATGCCAACTCTTAACTTATGGAGGAGATCTCTTCCTATCAAGTTATATGGGGCATTAGGGAGGACCAAAAATCGATGTTTCACTACTCCCAAGGCCAAATTTAAAGTCCTTTCTGTTGTCCATTTATGTCTCTCTGTGCCATTTGCTCCTTGTACCCAGACTTCTTTCCAAATAGTGTTCCCATAGGTTTTAGTAATGATGAAAATTGGGCTCCCGTGTCCACCAAAAAATCAACTGATTTCCCCTCCACTTCAATTTTTACCCGAGTTTCAGGGAGGGGCTCTGAACCATGGCCCCTTCAGTCTCTGGTGGCAAGCATTGCTGTCTTCCTTTTGGGGCAATCCCTGGCCCAATGTCCTTTTCCCTTACAGTAAGCACACTGATCTGAATCTAATTCTTCCTGACTGCCTTCTCTGTGCTTAGGCCTTTCCTTCCATTTACTATCCCCAACCTGTTTCCTCCCCACCTCATGTAATGCCAAAACCGTAACCAGTTTTTTTTGTCTGTTTTTCATCCTCTTGTTCATCCCTGTTGTTAAACACCTTTTCTGCTATTCCCACTAACTCAGTCAGATTCTTCCCTTCAAATCCTTCGATTTTCTGAAGTTTCCTCCTTATATCTGGGGCTGACTGACTAAGAAACGCAAGATTCATTTCCCTCTGATTTTTGGGTGCCTCATGGTCGATTGGGCTATACATTTTATAGGCTTCAATTAGCCTTTCTAGGAAAACTCCTGGAGACTCATTCTTACCTTGAGTCACCATACTAATTTTGGATAAATTTATGGGTCTCCTTGCAGCTGCACGGAGGCCTCCCAGTAGAGACTGGCGGTAGAAACGTAAGCTCTCCTTACCTTCATTGGAATTTGGATCCCAGTCAGGGGGCTCCCTTGGACAGTAGTCTTCCATTCGCCAGGGATCGAGGTCCCTGACAAGTCTCTCGTTTATCACCTTATGGGTTTCTCGCATGATGCGATCCCTCTCTTCCACGTTAAAGAGAGCCATAAGGAGCTGTTGAATATCCACCCAGGTAGATTGGTCGGTAAGAAAAACAGTCTCCACGAGACTAAATCCTGAGGGTAGACAGAAAAAGATTTGTGTTGGGTCTTTCAGTTATAGGTGTCGGAAGAGGAGAAAGGGATATAGCTTAGGTGGGGGCGCCCTCTCCCATCTGGTAGAGCAACTTCATAGAGAGGCAGCATTGGTGCAGACAGTACTGGTGAGGTAAAGGGAGGATGAGGAGGATAGAGGAATGGGGAAGGATCAGGGCAGTCTCTCTCCTTGGTGGTCCCCTAGGTAGACCCCAACCACGTATGAGATGGACTGGTAAAGGCGTCTTGGGACCAAGAGTCAGATTTAGGGGACACATAAAGGGGAGGGGGAAATTCCACATCCTTCACATCTGATGGAGGTAGGACGGCCTCCTTTCCTGGCTCCCCCTCATCTGTCTGTTCTGGTTTTGGTGCTCTGACCTGCCTTAGAGGGAGAGAGATGGTTTCATTAGCAGGGGGAAAGTGGGACTTGAGCCATGACGATGGCTCTTCTATCAGATATTGCCAGGCCACAATGTACGGTATTTGGTCTCGATGTAGATCAAAGACCTCACTCAGGGTAGAATAGATCTGAGCCAAGGCAAATGTTTCTTTCAGCTTCCACTCTGTGGAGAAAGTGGGCCACTCTAATTGACAGAGTGTTTTTAGTTTTCCTGGGTAAGCCTTGTCACCTGACTGTGGCTTTACCTTGGAAATCCTTAAAAGGTTCGAGAACAGGACCTAGGGGTGTCACAGGTCCCTTACTTCCTGCTTGTACCATTTCTCCAAATACAACAAATAACACAACAGGCAATAAAAAAGCAAGGTAGAGACAACCACAGGCCCAGTGATCCCCATCCAGAGCTTGCTGCTGGTGGGGACTTTCTTGGTCCCCTGCAAACACAACAAACCACACAACAAACAACAAAATAACCAGACAAAGACAACTGCAGGCCCAAAGCTTCTTACCCAGAACCTGCCACTGGTGGGGGATTTCTTTAGCCCCTGACCGTCTAGGGGGACACGAACCCCCTATACGTCTAGGGGGACTTGAACCCCCCAACCGCCCAGGGGGACTTGAACCCCGTTTTGATCTACCAGCAGAGGGATGGGGCCTCCCTGCATCCACTCCAGCCCTGGGGAGGATGGCCGCGTCCAGCTTCTCCCCAGTGGGCTCTACCCTGGAGCTCCACAACCAGACAGACAGACAAGATCTCAATAGAGGCTTTTTTTCCAGAAAATCTGATGCTGGCTCAGTTCTCGTTGTTTGATCCCGGACGAGTCCCCAACGTTAGGTCTGTGATCAAAGGAACGAGATTGACACAAAGCGAAAATCAAGCAAAGCTTTATTTCTCGCCATGCATCAGAAATCAAACTGACCGGTAGGTGCCCCAGCCTTGCTTGGGGCCACTGTCTCCTTGCCCTGGGGTCCCTCTTGGAGGCTCCCTGCCTTACCCTCACTCTACCACAGGCCGCTCACTGGGACAAGGCCGCTCCTGATGAGGCCACTCACGACGACGCCACTCACGACGAGGCTGCTGCCAACAAGGCCACTCCCTGGGCGGGGCCACTCCTGACGAGGCCGCTCCCCAGCTCGGGACAACACTGCTGCTCGGGGCAGCGAGGCCGTCCCCCCAGACTCGTGACAGCACTGCTGCTGGTGCGGCGAGGCCGCTACTGGTGGCACCGCTACTAGGGGTGGCGAGGCCGATCACGGCGGTGCTGCTGATAATGAGCCTTTTCCAGACGGGGCTGCTCCCTGGGACGAGGCTGCTCCAGATGAGGCCACTCCTCGGGAGGAGGCTGCTCCCCAGACTCATGACAGTGCTGCTGCTCGGGGCGGCGAGGCTCCCACCAAAGCCGCTCCCGATGCTCCCGATGATGAAGAGGGTACTGTCACTCTCCATACCCTGATACTATCACACCTACCACTACCATAACGGCTCCCAACGGCTACTCTAATGCCTACTCTAAAGGCTCCTGCTACCGGCTACTCTAATTACTCCTGCTAACCCACCCTGCAGACTCACAGACCAGCCTTTATAGATGTGGTTGAGCCCGGCCCACACACAGGAGGCCAATGGGATTGCAACTCACCTCAGTAAATATATGCATGCCCCACTTCTTGGCCAACTCCATCTAGCAGGCCTGGCCCGCCCCTACATGGAGTGCAAGCTTTTCTGTCTGGGTTGTGTGTCTCGGTTGGCCACCGAATGGAGGGGTAGCCTCATGGGTGCATGGGAGATTCTGCCTCTGTGGGGATTTTGCTCGGCTCCCAAGGTTTTGGTGTCTTTCTGAATGAAGGGAAGAGAGCTGTATTCCATCTTAGGAGTCCTGAGATAGCAGGGATTCCGGAGTGGGATTCTGGGTCTGGTCGCCTGGAGAACTTGACTGATGGTTAGGATTTGGGCCTATGGGCCTGGCAGGCCCGATATGTGGGATCTTGGTCCAGTTAGCAAAGGGGCCTGTTTGAAAACAGCCTCAAGCTGATGGTCACCATGCCTGTTTGTGCCAAGGGTGGACCTCCTGTGTGGGCGTGGTCTCATGGGCCATGCAGCTGGCTCCCACTCTGAGGGTTTGACCCCCATCCCCACAGCAAGCTTTTCCCACCGTGGCTAAGGAGGAGCGCTCTTCTGGACTTGAGGTTCCCCCATATGCCGGGATTTGAGCTATGGTCTGGGCACACATGCTTGAACACCCAGGTTGGGTAGAGATGACAGCCTCAGGCCATGGCCAGTCCCACCTGCAGGAGATGGCGCCTGCTATCTGGGAGCTGACTAAAGGTCAGGCCTCAGGCTGTGTCAGAGAGAGCATTAGTGCACAGTGTGGCCTGGATATTGGGGTTCTGTCTTCAGCCGTGCAGATTGATCCTCACATGGGCATTCTGCACAGACACATAGTGCCCTTCTTCTTTTTGGAGGGCAGGCAGAAGGCTGCGTTGTGGCTCCAGAGTTCCCAATCTGGAGGGCTTGTGGGCCAGATGCATAGGAAGGAATTCTGAACTCACAAGCGCCAGTTCAGTTCAGTGCCGAGCACATGGCAGTTCCAATGTGCAGCATCTGACACGAGATCTTCAGCACCTGAGTCAGGGTGAGTGTCAGATGGTCGCTCATGCTGCAGTTTGTGTCCATGATGCCCGATGAATGGAGGGCTGGCCTCATGGGGCAATGGAGGTTTACCCATGCTGGGGCTTGTTAACTCTTCCAAACAGCAAGCTGTCCTGCAGGACAGGGGGAGTCCGTTTTGATGGCTCCAGGGTCCACCATATTGAGAGACATGGTAGCAGAGCTCACCACAAAGATGTCTGGAAAGCCCAGCTCAGCTTATCCTTTCAGCCCAGGAACAAGACATTTTCGATCTTGTGACTCTGGGGCAAGTGCCCAGGGGGCTTGGTTGACAGGGAGCCTCAAGCTGATGGGTCACAATTCAGGCTTTTGTCCAAGGAGACCTTAGAATTTGACGGGGGCTCTCACGCAATGCAGGATTCTCCTCCCCTGAGGGTTGGACGCAGCTCCCAAAAGCCAGGTTGTCTTCTGGGGACAGGAGGTGTTCTGTTTTGTGGCTCAGGGACCAGGCATTGGACCATATGTAGGTTTTCCAGAACCTGCCTCTGGGGACAGATGCCTGCAAACCTAAGCTAGGTTTCCATTGTGATCCTAAGGGCATGTGAGTTTCCATCTTCTGACTCAGGGAGATTGACCTGGGTGTCTGCCTGGAGGTAGGTTCTGGCATGTGTCAGACTGCGCATTTCTATCCAGAGCGGCCAACGAAATTGAGTGGGCTCAGGGGCCTTGCAGGTGTCTCCCAATCTGGAGGGTTTGTGCAACTGTGATGGGCAGAGTTTCCTGTGGGAGGGCAGGCAGAGTCCTGTGCTGTGGCTCCAGATGCCCCATCTTGGAGGGCCTGTCGGCCAGGGTTTTGGGGACAAGATTCTGCAAACACAAACTCCGCTAAGTGTGAGGGGTGAGGTGATGGAAGGCCCCACCTGCAGACCGTGAGGGCAGTGCCACGGGATCTGAAATTAGGGTGACGGGGAGGTGGGAGTTCAGGCTTTTCAGTCTGGGTTGTGTATCTCGGTTGGCCATGGAATGGAGGGTGGCTTCGTGGATCCATGGGAGATTCTGTCTCTGTGGGGATTTTGCACGGCTCCCAAGATTTCTGGATGAAGGGACGAGAGCTTTTTTCCGTCTCAGGATTCCTGCCATAGCAGGGATTATAGAGTCAGCCTGTCCGCAAGGGTTTTTGGGACAAGAGTCGGCAAACACAAACTCGGGTGAGGGTGTTGGGCGAGGTGATGGCAGGCCCGATCTGCAGACCATGCGGGCAGTGCCTCGGGATCTGAAATTAGGGTGATGGGAGGTGGGAGCACAGGCTTTTCTGTCTGGGTTGTGTGTCTCAGTTGGCCACGGAAGAGAGGGGTGACCTGCTGGATCCATGGGATATTCTGCCTCTGTGGTGATTTTGCACAGTTCCCATGGTTTCTGGATGGAGGGAAGAGAGCTGTTTTCCATCTCAGGGGTTCTGTCATAGCAGGGATTACAGAGTCGGCTTCTCGGTCCGGGCACCTAGACAACCCGACTGAAGGTGAGCATTAGGCCCTAGAGGCATGGCAGGCCCGATATGCGGGCTTCTGGTCCAGCTCGCGAGTGGGCTTGTTTGAAAGCAGGCTCAGGTTGATGGTCACAATGCCTGTTTGTGCCCAGGGAGGACCTCCTTGGTGGGTGTGGTCTCATGGGCCATGCAGCTGGCTCCCACTCTGAGGTTTGACCCCATCCCCACAGCAAGCTTTTCTGGCCGTGGGGAAGAAGGAGGGCTCTTTTGACTTCAGGTTCCCCCATAGGCCGTGATTTGAGCTATGGTCTGGGCACAGATGCCTGAACACCCAGGTTGGGTAGAGATGACAGCCTCAGGCCATGGCCAGTCCCACCTGTAAGAGATGACATCCTCCACCTGGGGGCCGACTGGAGGTCGGGGCTCAGGCTGTGTCAGACAGAGCAAGAGTGCACACTGCGGCCTGGATATTGGATTTCCGTCTCGGCCCGTGAGGTTGAACCTCTCAGGGGGATTCTGAGCAGACCCATAGGGCCCTTCTTCTTTCTGGAGGGCAAGCAGAAGGCTGCATTGTGGCTCCAGAATTCCCAATCTGGACGGCTTGCAGGCTAGATGGTGAGGATGGAAGACTGAACGCACAAGTGCCGGTTCAGTTCAGTGTCGAGCACATGGCAGTTCAAATGTGCAGCTTCTGACACGAGATCTCCAGCACCTGAGTCAGGGTGAGTGTCGGATGGTTGCTCACGCTGGAGTGTGTCTCCATAATGTCCGATGAATGGATGGGTGGCCTCATGAGGCCATGGAGGTTTTCCTAGGCTAGGGCTTGTGAGCCGCTCCGAACAGCAAACTTTTATTCTGCGGGACGGGGGTGTCCATTTTGATGGACTCCAGGGTCCCCCATATGGAAAGACATGGTAGAAGAGCTCACCGCATAGATGTCTGGAAAGCCCAGCTCAGTTTATCCTTTCAGCCCAGGAACAAGGCAGTTTCGATCTGATGGCTCTGGGGCAAGTGCCCATTGGGCTGAGTTGACAGGGAACATCATGTGGTTGGGTCACAATGCTGGCTTGTGTCCAGGGAGACCTTAGAATGTGGCGGGGGCTCAGGCGCCATGCAGGATTCTCCTCCCCTGAGGGTTGGATGCAGCTCCCAAGAGCCAGGTTGCCTTCTGGGGATAGGAGGTGTTTGTGGCTCTAGGACCAAGCGTTGGACCATAGGTCAGAATTCCAGAACCTGCCTCTGGGGACAGATGCCTGCAAACCTAAGCTAGGATTCCATTGAGGTCCTCGGGCCATGTCAGTTTCCATCTTTGGACTCAGGGCCATTGACTTGGGTGTATACATGTGTCAGATGGCTCATTTTTGTCCAGAGTGGCCAACGAAATTGGGTGGGCTCAGGGGCCTTGCAGGTGTCTCCCAATCTGAAGGGTTTGTGCAACTATGATGGGCAGAGTTTCCTTCAGCCAGGCAAGCAGAGTCTTGCACTGTGGCTCTAGAGGCCCCATCCTGGAGGGCCTGTCGACCTGGGTTTTGGGGAAAAGAGTCTGCAAACACAAACTCGGGTAAGGGTGAGGGGCGAGGTGACGGCAGGCCCGATCTGCAGAACGTGAGGTCAGTGCCTCGGGATCTGATATTAGGGCGATGGGGAGGCGGGAGGGCAGGCTTTTCTTTCTTGGTTGTGTGTCTCTGTTGGCTATAGAATGGAGGGGTGGCCTCATGGGTATATGGGAGATTCTGCCTCTGTGGGGATTTTGCATGGCTCCCAAGGTTTCTGGATGAAGGGAGGAGAGCTGTTTTCCAACGAAGGGGTCCCGCTGTAGCAGGATACCAGAGTTGGCTTCTTGGTCCGGGCGCCTAGACAACCCGACTGAGGGTGAGGATTTGGGTCTACGCGCATGGCAGGCCTGATATGCGGGCTCCTGGTCCAGCTAGCGAGGGGGCTTGTTTGAAAGCAGGCTCAGGCTGATGATCATAATGCCTGTTTGTGCCCAGGGCGGACCTCCTGGGTGGGCGTGGTCTCATGGCCATGCAGCTGGCTCCCACTCTGAGGGTTTGACCCCCAACCCCACAGCAAGCTTTTCTGACTGAAGGGAAGGAGGAGTGCTCTTTTGGGCTTGAGGTTTCCCATAGGCCGTGATTTGAGCTATGGTGTGGGCACAGATGCCTGAACACCCATTTTAGGTAGAGATGACAGCCTCAGGCCATGGCCAGTCCCACCTGCAAGATATGGCGCCCGCTAACTGGTGTGCTGACTGGAAGTTGGGGCTCAGGTTGTGTCAGACAGAGCATGAGTTCACAGTACTGCCTGGATATTGGTGTTCCATATAGGGCCATGCAGGTTGATCCTCACATGGGGATTCTGGGCAGACCCATAGGGACCTTCTTTTTTTGGAGGGCAGGCAAAAGACTGCCTTGTGGCTCCAGAGTTCCCAGTCTGGAGGGCTTGTTGGCCAGGAGGGTGAGGACAGTAGTCTGAACGCACAAGCTCCGGGTCACTTCAGTGCCGAGCACACGGGAGTTCCAATGTGCAGCGTCTGACTCGAGATCTCCAGCACCTGAGTCAGGGCGATTGACGGATGTTCGCTCACGCTGGAGTGTGTGTCCATGATGCCTGATGAATGGTGGGGTGGCCTCATGAGGCCATGGAGGTTTTCCCAGGCTGGGGCTTGTAAACTGCTCTGAAAAGCAAGCTTTCCTTCTGCGGGACATTGGGAGTCCGTTTTGATGGCTCCAGGGTCCCCCATATGGAAAGACATGGTAGCAGAGCTCACCACATATGTGTGTGGAAATCCCTGCTCCACTTATCCTTTCAGCCCAGGAACAAGGCAGTTTTGATCTGGTGGCTCTGGGTACAAGTGCCCAGGGGCTGGGTTGACAGGGAGCCTCTCATGCTGATGGGTCACAATGCTGGCTTGTGTCCAGGGAGAACTAGAATGTGGCGGGGCCTCCGGTGTCATGCAGGATTCTCCTCCCCTGAGGGTTGGACGCAGCTCCCAAGAGCCATGTTGCCCTCTGGCGACAGGAGGTGTTCCGTTTTGTGGCTCAGGGACCAAGTGTTGGACCATATGTAGGTATTCCAGAACCTGCCTCTGGGGACAGATGCCTGCAAACCTAAACTAGGGTTCCGTTGAGGTCCTCGGGCCATGTCAGGTTCCATATTCGGACTCAGGGCCATTGGCCTGGGTGTCTGCCTGGAGGAAGGTGTCTGGCATGTGTCAAACAGTGCATTTCTGTCCAGAGCGGCCAAGAAATTGGGTGTGCTCAGGGGCCTACAGGTGTCTCTCAATATGAAGGGTTTGAGCAACTGTGACGGGCAGAGTCCCATCTAGAGGGCAGGCAGAATCCTGCGCTGTGGTTCCAGAGGCCCCATCCTGGAGGGTCTGTCGGCCAGGGCTTTGGGTACAAAAGTCTGTAATCACAAACTCGGGTTAGGGTCAGGGGCGAGGCAAGTTCAGGCCCAATCTGCAGACCCTGAGGGCGGTGCCTTGGGATCTGAAATTAGAGCGACAGGGAAGTGGGAGTGCAGGCTTTTCTATCTGGGTTGTGTGTCTCGGTTCTCCCAGGATTGTAGGGGTGGCCTCATGGGGTTAGAGGAGATTCAGCGTCTGTGGGGTTTCTGCCTGGCTCCCAAGGGTTTGCTGTGTTTTTGGGGGAAGGTAATAGTGCTGTTTTCCATCTCAGGGGTCCCGCTGTATGATGGATTCCATAGTGGGCTTCTGGGTCCGGTCGCCTGGAGAACAAGACGTAGGGTGAGGATTTGGGCTTATGGGCATGGCAGGACTGATATGCGGGCCCCTGGTCCAGCTAATGAGGGCGCTTGTTTGTAAATAGGCTCAGGCTGAGGGTCACAATGCATGTTTGAGGCCTGTGCGGCCCTCCTGCGTGGGCATGGTCTCATGGGCCATGCAGCTTCCTCCCACTCTGAGGGTTTGACCCTCATCCCCACAGCAAACTTTTCCTGCCTTAGGGAAGGAGGAGTGCTCTTTTGAGCTTGAAGTTCCCCCATTGGCCAAGATTTGACCTAAGGTCTGTGCACAGATACCTGAATTTCCAGGTTGGATAGAGATGACAGCCTCGATCCATGGCTGGTCCCACTTGCAGGAGATGGCACCGCTACCTGGGGGTCTGAAGGCCGGTCGGGGCTCAGGCTATGTCAGGCGGAGCATGAGTGCACAGGGCGGCCTAGGTTATTGGGGTTCCATCTAGGGCGGTGCAGGTTGATCCTCACGTGGGGAATTTGTGCAGACCCAGAGGGCCCTTCTTCTTTCTGGAGGGCAGGCAGAAGGCTGCATTGTTGCTCCAGAGTTCCCGATCAGAAGGGCTTGCGGGAGGGTGAGGACAGAAGTCTGAGCGCACAAGCACCGGTTCAGTTCAGTGCCGAGCACATGGCACTTCCAATGTGCAGCATCTGACTCGAGATCTCCAGCACCTTAGTCAGTGTGAGTGTCGGATGATCGCTCACGCTGGAGTTTGTGTCCGTGATGCCGGAAAATGGAGGGGTGGCCTCATGAGGCCATGGAGATTTTCCCAGGCTGGGGCTTGGGAGCTGCTCTGAAAAGCAAGCTTTCCTTCTGCAGGATAGTGGGAATCCGTTTTGATGGCTCCAGGGTCCCCCATATGGAAAGACATGGTAGCAGAGTTCACCGCATAGATGTCTGGAAAACCCAGCTCCGCTTATCCTTTCAGCCCAAGAACAAGGCAGTTTCGGTCTGGTGGCTCTGGAGCAAGTGCCCAGGGGGCTGAGTTGACAGGGAGCCTCATGTGGAAGGGTCACAATACTGGCTTGTGTCCAGGGAGACCTTAAAATATGGCACAGTCTCAGGCGCCATTCCGGATTCTCCTCCACTGAGGGTTGGACTCAGCTCCCAAGAGCCAGGTTGCCTTCTGAGGAGAGGAGGTGGTTTGTTTTGTGGCTCAGGGACCAAGCGTTGGACCATATGTAGGTATTCCAGAATCTGCCTCGGGGACAGATGCCTGCAAACCTCAGCTAGGGTTGTGTTCATGTTGTAGGCGCCTGTCAGTTTCCATCTTCGGACTCAGGACCATTGACCTGGGTGTCTGCCTGGAGGTTGGTGTCTGGCATGTGTCAGACTGCGCGTTTCTGTCCAGAGCGGCCAACGAAATTCGGTGCGCTCAGGGGCCTTGCAGGTGTCTCCCAAACTGGAGGGTTTGTACAACTGTGACGGGCAGAGTTTCTTTTGGGAGGGCAGGCAGATTCCTGCGCTGTGGCTCCAGAGGCCCCATCCTGGCGGGCACGTCAGCCAGGGCTTTGTGGACAAAATTCTGCAAACACAAACTCGGGTTAGGGTGAGGGACGAGGAGATGGCAGGCCCCATTTTCAGACAGTGAGGGCAGTGCCTCGGGATCTGAAATTAGGGCGACTGGTAGGCGGGAGCACATGCTTTTCTGTCTGGGTTGCATGTCTTGTTTGGCCATGAGTGGAGGGGTGGCCTCATGGGTCCATGGGAGATTCTGCCTCTGGGGGTTTTGCATGGCTCCCAAGGTTTTGGTGTCTTTTTGAATGAAGGGAAGAGAGCTGATTTCCATCTCCAGGGTCCCGCCATAGCCGGGATTCCATAGACGGTTTCTGTATCAGGCGCCTGGAGAACATGACCTGTTAGGGTCCATGATCAAAGGAACAAGACTGACACAAAGCAAAAATCAAGCAAAGCTTTATTTCGTGCCATGCATCAGAAATGAAACTGACCGGTAGGTGCCAAGCCCTGTGCATTAGAAACCAAACTGACTGGTAGGTGCCCGAGCCCCATGCATTAGAAACCAAAATGACCGGTAGGTGCCTGAGACTTGCTGGGGGCCACAGCCTCCGTAGCCTGGGGTCCCTCCTGGAAGCCCCCTGCCCCACCCTCACTGTACCACAGGCCGCTCCCGGCGAGGCGGATCCCTGGAGGAGGCTGCAGCCAATGAGGCTCTCAGCAATGCCAAGCATCGAAAATCAAATCAACCAGTCGGGGCCGTCTTTACAAAGAGGCGACGACCAGGACACCGACCCCAATTACTTCCCTTACCCAACAAATCCCGCTACCCGACGACTCCCACTTCCTGATGATGACACTCCAGCAGTGTTGCTCCCTGGCGAGGCCGCTGCCTGGCGATGCTCACGACGCTCAGGCAGCGCTGCTCCCAGCGAGGCCACTCCCGATGACGAGGTTGCACCAGTGGCTCCTGAGAGGCTGTTTCCGGCGGCGGCACTGCTCGGGGCGGCGCTGCCGCTGCTGGTGCTGCTGCTCGGGGCATCGAGGCTGATGAGGCTGCTCCCAATGGCTCTGCTACCAGCTACTCTGACTCCTCCTGCTATATGCCCCTGCAGCCTCACAGACCAGCTTTTATAGAGGTGGTTGAGCCCGGCCCACACACAGGTGGCCAATGGGATTTCAATACACAGAGAAAACTGCACAGTCATGCTAGATCTGCCACACACAGAAAAAAACTGGTAGGTAACACAGAGGTGGCCAGTTGAATTTCAATTTACCCTAGTAGATATATGTGATGCCCACTTATTGGATGTCTTCACCTGGCCTGACCACCCTTGTATCTAGGCTTTGCAAGTAAGTTCCTCTGGGAGGGGTGGGGTCAATCTAAGTTCACTACATAAACACAGAATGACTCCCTCTGGTGAAACAGGTCCTTACAGACCGATGGTGAGGATTTGTGCCGAGGAGCTTGGCAGGCCCGATATGCGGGCTCCTGGTACAGCTAGCAAGGGGGCTTGTTTAAAGCAGGCTAAGGCTGATGGTCACAATGCCTGTTTGTGCCCAGGGCGGACCTCCTGCGTGGGCGTGGTCTCATGGGTCATGCAGCTGGCTCTCACTCTGAGGGTTTGACCCCCATACCCACAGAAAGCTTTTCCTGGCTTCAGGAAGGAGGAGTGCTCTTTTGTGTTCGAGGTTCCCCCATAGGCCGGTATTTGAGCTTTGGTCTGGGCACAGATGCCTGAACACCCAGGTTGGATAGAGATGACAGCCTCGGGCCATGGCAGGAGATGGCCACCTGCTACTGCAGGAGATGGCGCCCGCTCCCTGGGGGGCTAACTGGAGATAGCTGCCCAGGCTGTGTCAGACAGAGCATTAGTGCACAGTGCGACCTGGATATTGGGGTTCTGTCTAGAGCCGTGCAGGTTGATCCTCACATGTGGATTCTCATCATACCCATAGGGCCCTTCTTCTTTCTAGAGGGCAGGCAGAAGGCTGCATTGTGGCTCTGGAGTTCCCAATTGGGAGGGCTTGCTGGCCAGGAAGTTTGAGGATGGAAGTCTGAATGCACAAGCGTCGGGTCACTTCAGTGATGAGCACATGGCAGTTCCAATGTGTAGAGTCTGACTACGGGTCCCCAGCAAGTGAGTCAGAGCGAGTGTCGGAAGGTTGCTCACACTGGAGTTTGTGTCCATGATCTCCGATGAATGGAGGCGTGGCCTCTTAAGGCCATGGAGGTTTTCCCAAGCTGGGGCTTGTGAGCTTCTCTGAACAGCGAGCTTTCCTTCTGTGGGACAGAGGGAGTCCGTTTTGATGGCTCCAGGGTCCCCCATATGGAAAGACATGGTAGCAGAGCTCACCGCATAGATGCCTGGAAAGCCCAGCTCAGCTTATCCTTTCAGCACAGGAACAAGGCTAATTCAATTTGGTGGCTCTGGGGCAAGTGCCCAGGGGGCTGAGTTGACAGGGAGCCTCATGCTGATGGGTCACAATGCTGGCTTATGTCCATGGAGACCTTAGAATGTGGTGGGGGCTCAGGTGACCTTCAGGATTCTCCACCCCTGAGGTTTGGATGCAGCTCCCATGAACCAGGTTGCCTTCAGGAGACAGGAAGTGTTCTGTTTCGTGGCTCAGGGACCAAGCCTTGGACCATATGTAGGTATTCCAGAACTTCCCTCTGGGGACAGTTGCCTGCAAACCTAAGCTAGGATTCTGTTGAGGTCCTAGGTGCATATCAGTTTCCATCTTCGGACTCAGGTCCATTGACCTGGGTGTCTGCCTGAGCAGGTGTCTGGCATGTGCCAGACTGCACATTTCTGTCCAGAGCGGCCAATGAAATTGGGTGGGCTCAGGGGCCTTGCAGGGGTCTCCCAATCTGGAGGGTTTGTGCAACTGAGAAAGGCAGAGTTTCCTTCAGAAGGGCAGACAGAGTCCTGCGCTGTGGCTTCAGAGGCCCCATCCTGGAGGACTGTGGGCCGGGGTTTTGGGGACAAGAGTCTGCAAACACAAACTCGGGTTAGGGTGAGGGGTATGAGATGGCAGGCCCCATTTTCAGACAGTGAGGGCAGTGCCTCGGGATCTGAATTTAGGGCGACAGGGAGACGGGAGCACAGGCTTTTCTGTCTGGGTTGCATGTTTCATTTGGCCACGGAATGGAGGGGTGGCCTCATGGGTCCATGGGAGATTCTGCCTCTGGGGGGATTTTGCACAGCTCCCAAGTTTTGCTGTTTTTCTGGATGAAGTGAAGAGAGCTGTTTTCTGCCTCAGGTTTCCCGCCATAGCAGGATTCCAGAGTCAGATTCTGTGTCTGGGCACCTGGAGAACATGACCAAGAATGTGGATTTGGCCTAGGGCCATGGCAGGCCAGATATGCAGGCTCCTGGTCCAGCTAGCAGGCGCTTGTTTGAAACAGGCTCCAACTGATGGTCACAATGCCTCTTTGTGCCCAGGGCGGACCTCCTGGATGGGTGTGGTCTCATGAGCCATGCAGCTGGCTCCCACTCTGAGGATTTGACCCCCAGCCCAAAGCAAGCTTATCCCCTGTGGGGAAAAAGGAGGGCATTTTGGGCTTGAGGTTCCCCGTAGGCTGGTATATGAGCTATGGTCTGGGCACAGATGCCTGAACACCAAGGCTGGGTAGAGATGACAGCCTCGGGCCATGCCCGTTCTCACCTGGAGGAGATGGCGCCCACTACCTGGGGGACTGACTGGAGCTCGGGTCTCAGTCTGTGTCAGACAGAGCATTAGTGCACAGTGCAACCTGGATATTGGGCTTCTGTCTAGGGCAGTGCAGGTTGATCCTCACATGGGGATTTTGGGCAGACCAATAGGGTCCTTCATCTTTCTGGACAGCAGGCAGAAGCTGTGTTGTGGCTCCAGAGTTCCCAATCTGGACGGCTTGTGGGCTAGGAGGGTGAGGACAGAAGACTGAACGCACAAGCGCCGGGTCACTTCAGTGTTGAGCACATGGCAGTTCCAATGTGCAGTGTATGACTCGAGATCTTCAGCACCTGAGTCAGGGCCAGTGTCGGAAGGTCGCTCACGCTGGAGTTTGTGTCTATGATGCCCGATGAATGCGGGCATGGCCTCATGGGGCCATGGAGGTTTTCCCAGGGCTTGTGAGCTGCTCGGAACAGCAAGCTATCCTTCTGTGGGACAGGAGGAGTCTGTTTTGATGGCTCCAGCGTCCCCCATATGGAAAGACATGGTAGCAGAGCTCACCACATAGATGTCTGGTAAGCCCAGCTCAGCTTATCTTTTCAGCCCAGGAACAAGGAGGTTTCGATCTGATGGCTCTGGGGTAAGTGCCCAGGGGACTTAGTTGACAGGGAATCTCATGCTGATAGGACACAATGCTGGCTTGTGTGCAGGGAGAACTTAGAATATGGTGGGGGCTCAGGCGCTATGCTGGATTCTCCTCCTCCGAGGGTTGGATGCAGCTCCAAAGAGCCAGGTTGCCTTCTGGGGACAGGAGGTATTCTGTTTTGTGGCTAAGGTCCAAGCGTTGGATCATAGGTAGGTATTCCAGAACATGCCTCAGGGCACAGATGCCTGCAAACCTACGCTAGGGCTCTGTTGAGGTCCTAGGGGCATGTCAGTTTCCATCTTCAGACTCGGGGCCACTGGCCTGGGTGTCTGCCTGGAGGTAGGTGTCTGGCATATGTCTGACTGTGCATTTCTGTCCAGAGCAGCCAACGAAATTATGTGGGCTCAGGGTTTTGCAGGTGACTCCCAATCTGGAGGGTTTGTGCAACTGTGACGGGCAGAGTTTCCTTCGGGAGGGCAGGGAGAGTCCTGCGCTGTGGGTCCAGAGGCCCCATCCTGGAGGGCCCGTCAAGCAGGGCTTTGGGGACAAAAGTCTGCAAACACAAAGTCAGGTTAGGGTGAGAGTCGAGGTGATGGCAGGCCCAATCTGCAGACCGTGAGGGCAATGCCTCGGGATGTGAAATTAAGACAATGGGGAGGCGGGAGTGCAGCATTTTCTGTCTGGGTTGTGTGTCTCAGTTGGCCACTCAGTTGGGTGGCCTCATGGATCCATGGGAGATTCTGTCTCTGTGAGGTTTTTGCATGGCTCCCAAGGTTTTGGTGTCTTTCTGGATGAAGGGAAGAGAGCTGTTTTCCGTCTCAGGGGTCCCGCCATAGCAGGGATTCCAGTTTTGGCTTCTCGGTCCGGGCGCCTAGAGAACCCGACTGAGGCTGAGGATTTGGGCATAGGGCAATGGCAGGCCCTATATGCGGGCTCCTGGTCCAGCTAGAAAGGGGCCTTGTTTTAAAGTAGGCTCAGGCTCATGGTCACAATACCTGTTTGTGCCCAGGGCGGGCCTCCTGGATGGGCATTGTCTCATGGGCCATGCAGCTGGCTCCCACTCTGAGGGTTTGATCCCCATCCCCACAGCAAGCTTTTCTGGCCGTGGCAAAGGATGAGTGCTCTTTTGGGCTTTAGATTCCCGATAGGCCGGGATATGAGCTATCATCTGGGCAAAGATGCCTGAACACCCAGGCTGGGTAGAGATGACAGCATTGGGCCATGGCTGGTCCCATCTGCAGGAGGTGGTGCCCACTACCTGTGGGTTCACTGGAGTTGGGGATCAGACAGTGCATTACTGCACAGTGCGGCCTGGATATTGGGTTCCGTCTAGGGCCATGCAGGTTGATACTCACATGGGGATTCTGGGCAGACCCATAGGGCCTTTCTTCTTTATGGAGGGCAGGCAGAGGCGGCATTGTGGCTCCAGAGCTCCAATCTGGACAGCTTGCGGGCGAGGAGGGTGAGGACGGAAGTCTGAACGCACAAGCGTGGGTTCAGTTCAGTGCCGAGCACATGGCAGTTCCAGTGTGCAACGTCTGACTCGAGATCTCCAGCACCTGATTCAGGGTGAGTGTCAGATGGTCGCTTATGCTGGAGTTTGTGTCCATGTTGCCCAATGAATGAAGGGGTCGCCTCATGAGGCCATGGATGTTTTCCCAGTCTGGGGTTTGTGAGCTGCACCGAAAAGCAAGCTTTCCTTCTGCAGAACAGGGGAATCCGTTTTGATGGCTCCAGGGTCCCCCATATGGAAAGACATGGTAGCAGAACTCACCGCATAGATGTCTGGAAAGCCCAGCTCAACTTACCCTTGCAGCCCACGAACAAGGCAGTCTCTGCCTGGTGGCTCTGGGGGGACGTGCCCAGGGGGCTGAGTTGACAGGAAGCCTCATGCGGATGGGTCACAATGCTGGCTTGTGTCCAGGGAGACCTTAAAATGTGGCAGTGGCTCAGACGCCATGCAGAATTCTCCTCCCCTGATGGTTGGATGCAGCTCCCAAGAGCCAGGTTGCCTTCTGGGGACAGGAGGTGTTCTGTTTTGCGCTTCAGGGACCAAGTGTTGGACCATATGTAGGTATTCTATCACTTGCATCTGGGGACAGATGCCTGCAAACCAAGCTAGGGTTCTGTTGTGGTCCTAGGGGCATGACAGGTTCCATCTTCTGACTCAGGGCCATTGACCTGGGTGTCACCCTTGAGGTAGGTGCCTGGCATGTGTCAGACTGCGCATTTTTGTCCAGAGCAGCCAACAAAATTGCATGGGCTCAGGGGCCTTGCAGGTGTCTCCCAACTTGGAGGTTTTGTGCAATTGTGACTGGCAGAGTTTCCTTCAGGAGGGCAGACAGAGTCCTTCGTTGTGGCTCCAGAGGCCCCACCCTGGAGGGCCTGTCGGCTAGGGCTTTGGGGAAAGTCTGCAAACAAACATGGGTTAGGGTGATGAGCGAGGTGATGGCAGGCCCGATCTGCGGACCATGAGGGCAGTGCATTGGTATCTGAAATTAGGGCGATGGCGAGGCGCGAGCACAGGCTTTTCTGTCTGGGTTGTGTGTCTCGGTTAATCTCGGAATGTATGGGTGGCCTCATTAGGCCATGTGAGATTCTGCCTCTGTGGGGATTCTGCCCAGCTCCCAAGGGTTTGGTGTCTTTCGGGGGAGAGGGAAGATTTCTGAGTTTCGTCTCAGGGGTCCAGCCATAGCAGGGTTTCCAGAGTCGGCTTCTGGGTCAGGGCACCCTTAGAACCCTACAAAGGGTGAGGATTTCGGCCTAAGGGCATGGCAGGCCTGATATGGAGGCTCCTGGTCGAGCTATTGAGGGGTGTTGTTTGAAAGCATGCTCACGCTGAGGCTCACAATGCCTGTTTGTGGCCAGGGCGACCCTACTGGGTAGGCATGGTCTCATGGGCCATGCAGGTGGCTCCAACTCTGAGGGTTTGAGCCCCATGCCCACAGCAAGCTTTTCCTGCTGTGGGGAAGGAGGAGTGCTCTTTTGTGCTTGAGTTCTTCCATAGACCAGGATTTGAGCTACGGTCTGGGCACAGATGCCTGAATATCCAGGTTGGGTAGAGATGACAGCCTTGGGCCATGGCCGGTCCCACTTGCAGGATATGTGGCCCGCTAACTGGGGGGCTGAAGGGAGGTCGGGGCTCAGGCTGTGTCAGACAGAGCATTAGTGCACAGGGCATCCTAGGATATTGGGTGCCATTGAGGGTCTTGCAGATTGATCGTCTTGGGTATTCTAGGCAGACAGCTATAGCCCTTCTTCTTTCTGGAGGGCAGGCAGAAGGCTGCACTGTGGCTCCAGAGTTCCCAGTCTGGAGGGCTTGTGGGCCAGGACGATGAGGATGGAAATCTGAATGCTCAAGCGCAGGTTCAGTTCAGTGCCAAGCGCATGGCAGTTCCCGCATCATGAGTCCCCCAATCATCCCAGCACAAAAGGTGCCTTTCAGAGCTGCGTCCCAGTCTTCAAGCGAGAGATACATACTTTCCCCCACAGAGGCCAACCCCATCCCTGGGTGTCCCAGTCGCCGAAAAGTCGGAGGCGGACACTCGGCAACATCCCCTCCATCAACACTGCTTCGGAAAATCTGCCATGGGCCGGTTCCACCAGCTGGGTCATGTCGCCTCGGTGCTCTTGCAGGGGGCTGCGAAATGCCCCAAGCGAGAAAGGGACTTGGGCCACAGGGAACAGGGCGGTCCCCAGTGCTGCCCAACGCCAGCCAATTCTAATGAGCCTTCTGTTCAAATCGATCCCGATTTGGGCAGAACGCTTGTGAGAATTGGCTGGAAAACCCCCAGCGAACTCGCTTCGGGCGCCACATGTCTGCATGTCTGCCCCGTGGGCCTGGCGCGGGATTCTGATCTGAGTGTTCATGTCCCATCAACGCCAGAGAGACCTCCGTGAGTCAGGCGCTGGCTAGGCTGACGCCTCCTGCACCTAAGCATCTGGGGTCCCCTCTGTAGTGCTGACAGATGGGGCCAGGCCTGCCCCAAAAGCCGGGCCCAGGCCCTTGCCTGCTTGCTCAGCCTTCCATTTCCAGGGTCCTGTCCCTAGGTCCTCCAACTGGAGAACTCTGAATCCCGCGCCATGAGTACCCCAACTATCCTAGCACAAACAGTGCCTTTCAGAACTGCATCCCAGCCTTTGAGCGAGAGATTAATTCGTTCCCCCACATAGGCCAGCCCCATCCATGGGTACCCGAGCCACCCGAAAAGTCAGAGGCGCACCCCCGGCCACAGACCTTCCATCAACATTACTTTGGGAAAGCTTCCCTCTGCCAGGGCCCCCGGCTGGGCCACTTTTTCTCGGCGTGTTTTTCTGGGTGGACTCGACATGCCCCGAGCGAGAAAGGGCCCTGGGCCATGGGGAACAGGGCGGTCCCAAGGGTCACCCAACAACGGCCAATTCTCACAATCCTTCTGCCCAAATCAATCCCGATTTCGGCAGAACGCTCGTGAGAATTGGAAAACACCTGGTGAACTTGCTTCGGGTGCTACATGTCAGCATGTCCACCCCCTTGGCATAGCCCAGGATCCTGAGTGGTCATGTGCCAGGACGATCAGAGAGACCTCCGTGAGTCAGGCGCTGGTGAGGCCGACGCCTCCTGCTCCTCAGCCTCCGGGGGTCCACTCTGGGGCGCTGGCAGATGGGGCTCGGCCTTCCACGAAAGCCGGGCCCGCGCCTTGGCCTGCTTTCCCAGCCTTCTGTTTCTAGGGTCTTTCCCTGGGGCCTCCAACTTGGGAACACTGAGTCCCACGCCATAAGTCCCCCGACCATCCTGCCACAAATGGTGCCTTTTGGAGCTGGGTCCCAGCCTTCGTGCGAGAGATACATTCGTTCCCCACAGAGTCCAGTCCCATCCCTCGGTGCCCCAGCCGCCCGAAATGTCGGAGGTGAACGCCCAGCCACAACTCCATGATTAAGCCTGCTTCGGGAAACCACCCCTGCGCCGGGGCACCCAGGTGGGCCATGTCTTCTCGGTGCTTTTTCCGTGTGCCGTGACATTCCCTGAACGAGAAAGGGACCTGGGTCACGGGGAAGAGGGCGGTCCCTGGGCTGCTTAATGCCGGCCAATTCTCACGAGCCTTCTGCCCAAATTGATCCTGATTTGGGCAGAAGGCTCGTGAGATTTTGCCAGAAAACGCCCAGCGAACTCGCTTTGGGCGCCACACATCCTCATGTCCTCCTCCTGGGCCTGGCCCAGTCCCAAGTGGTCACGTCAAACACCTGCAGAGAGACCTCCGTGAGTCAGGTGACAGTGTCTTGTCGTCTCGGCGTGTTTTGCAGGGGGCCGCAAAATGCCTAGAGTGAGAAAAGGTCCTGGGCCACGGGGAACAGGGCGGTCCCTAGGGCCATCCAACACTGGCCAATTCTCATGAGCATTCTGCCCAAACAGATCCCGATTTGGGCAGAACACTCGTGAGAACTGGCCTGAAAATGCACAGCGAAATTGCTTCGGACCCCGCACATCTTCATGTCCGGCCCCTGGGCCCGGCCCGCTATCCCGAGTGGTTGCGTTCCAACACCGCCAGAAATACCTCCGTGAGTCAGGCAAGGCAAGGCTGATGCCTACTGCTCCTCAGCCACACGGAGTCCACTCCCTGGCGCTGGCAAGTGGAGCCGGGCCTTCCACGAATGTCGGGCCCAGGCCTTGGCCTGCTTGCCCAGTCTTCCGTTTCCAGGGTCTGTCCCTGGGGGCCTCCAACTTGGGAACACTGAGTCCCGCACCACGAGTTCCTCAACCATCCCGGCGCAAAAACTACCTTTTGGAGCTGCGTCCCAGCCTTCAAGCGAGAGATACATTCGTTCTACCACAGAGGACAGCTCCATCCCCGGGTGCCCCAGCTCTCCATAAAGTCGGAGGCGGACGCCCGGCCACAACCCCTCCATCAACTCTGCTTTGGGGAAGCTGCTCTGCACCGGGGCCTGCTGCTCAGTCACGTTGTCTCTGCGCATTTTCCAGGTGGCCACGACATACCTCGATCGAGAAAGGGCCCTGGGACACGAGGAACAGAGCGGTCCAAAGGGCTGCCCAATGTCGGCCGATTCTCATGAGCTTTCTGCCCAAATCGATCCCGATTTGGGCAGAAGGCTTGTGAAAATTGACTGGAAAATGCCCGGCGAACTCGCTTCAGGCGCCGCATGTCTACAGGTCCGCCCCCTGGGCCCGGCCTGGGATCCCGAGTGGTCACGTCCCAGCACCGCCAGAGAGACCTCTGTGAGTCAGGTGCCAGCGAGGCTGACAGGGGTCCCCTCCCTAGCGCTGGCTAATGGGGCTAGGCCTGCCTCAAAAGCCAGGATCGGGCCCTGGCCTAATTACTCAGCCTTCCATTTACAGGTCCTGTTCCTGGGGGCCTCCAACTGGGGAACCCTGAGTCCCACGCCACTAGTCCCCCGACCATCCCAGAGCAAACGGTGCCTTTCGGAGCTGGGTCCCAGCCTTTGAGTGAGAGATACATTCGTTCCCCACAGAGGCCAGCCACAACCCTGGTGTCCCAGCAACCCGAAATGTCGGAAGTGAACGCCTAGCCACAACCCCTCGACCAATTCTGCTTCAGGAAACCTCCCCTACGCCAGGGCCCCTGGCTGGGCCACAACTACTCAGTGCTTTTTCCGTGTGGCTGCAACATGCCCTGAGCGAGAAAGCGAACTGGGCCATGGGGAACAGGGCGGTCCCCAGGGTTGCCCAACGCTGGCCAATTCTCACGAGCCCTCTGCCCAAATCAATGAGAATTGGCCAGAAACCACCTGGCGAACTCATGTCGGGTGCTGCATGTCTGAAGGTGCGCCCCCTGGGCCTGGCCCGGGATCCCGAGTGGTCCCGTCCCAGCACCACCAGAGAGACCTCCGTGAGTCAGGTGCCAGCGAGGCCGACGCCTCTTGCTCCTCAGCCTCCGGGGTTTCCCTGTCTTTCGATGGCAGATGGGGCCGGGCCTTTCCCAAAAGCCGGGCCCGGGCCTTGGCCTGCTTGCTCAGCTATCCGTTTCCAGGTCATGTACTTGGGGATCTCCACCTGGGGAACCCTGAATCCCGTGCCATGAGTCTCCTGACCATCCCACCAAAAATGGTGCCTTTTGGACCTGGGTCCCAGCCTTCGTGCAAGAGATACATTCGTTCCCCACAGAGTCCAGTCCCATCCCTCGGTGCCCCAGCCACCCGAAATGTCGGAGGTGAATGCCCAGCCACAACCCCATGATCAAGTCTGCTTCAGGAAAGCACCCCTGCGCCAGGGCCCCCAGGTGGGCTACGTCTTCTCGGTGCTTTTTCCATGTGGCCGCGACATGCCCTGAGGGAGAAAGGGACCTAGGCCACAGGGAACAGGGTGGTCCCCAGGGCTCCCCAACACCAGCCAATTCTCACGAGCCTTCAGCCCAAATCGATCCTGATTTGAGCAGAAAGCTCATGAGATTTTGCAGGAAAACGCCCAGCGAACTCGCTTCGGGCACCACATGTATCCATGTCCCCCTTCTGGGCCTGGCCCAGAATCCCAAATGGTTGCATACCACACGTGCAGAGAGACCTCCGTGATTCAGGTGACAGCGTCTCGTCATCTTGGCGCATTTTGCAGGCGGCTGCGGCATGCCCAGAGCAAGAAAAGGCCCTGGGCCAAGGGGAATAGGGTGGACCCCAGGGCTGCCCAACACCGGCCAATTCTCACGAGCCCTCTGCAAAAATCGATTCCGATTTGGGCAGATCACTTTTGACTATTGGCCGGAAACCACCTGGCGAACTCATGTCGGGCGCTGCATGTCTGAAGGTGCGCCCCCTAGGCCTGGCCCGGGATCCTGAGTGGTCCTGTCCCAGCACCACCAGAGAGACGTCCGTGAGTTGGGTGCCGACGAAGCAGACACCTCCTGCTCCTCAGCCACCAGGGTTCCCCTCCCTGGTGCTGGCAGAAGGGGTCGGGCCTTCCCTGAAAGCCTGGGTCCCGGGCCTTGGCCTGCTAGCTCAGCCTTCCGTGTTCAGGTCATGTACCTGGGGGCCTCCAACTGCGGAACCCTGAATCCCGCGACACGAGTCCCCCGACGATCCTGGCGTAAACGGTGCCTTTCTGAGCTGCGACCCAGCCTTCGAGCGAGAGATACACTCATTCCCCCACAGAGGCCAGCCCCATCCCTGGGTAGCCCAGCCGCCCAAAGTGTCAGAGCTGGACGACGGGCCACAACCCCGCCATAAAATCTGCTTTGGGAACACTCCTGCTCCGGGGCCCCAACTGGGCCCCGTCGTCTCATCTCGTTTTCTGGGGGGCCGCGACATGCCCAGAGTGAGAAAGGGCCCTCAGCCATGGGGACCAGTGCAGTCCTCAGGGCTGCCCATCGCTGTGCAATTCTCACAAGCGTTCTCTTCATGTTGATCCCGATTTTGGAGTCAAAGTAACCTTGTCTCCTTTGTAAAGCACCCCCACCATCATTGTTCTTCCTGGCCAGAATCCCAGATTCTGCCACACTGCGGGACACATTTCCTCAACACAACCCCAAGGGGAGCTCACTCGGCGCTGGCAGATTGGAGCAGCCTTTCCTAAGGCCATACACCTAACCCTAAGTTGCGTTTCCATGCTTCCTTCTATAGGGGCCTGTCCCACAAACTCTCTGGCTCGGGAACCCTGAAGTCACACTGTAGGAGTCCGCCTCCCACCTAGCAGGTAACCAATCTCTTTGGGGCTTCACAAGGCCGTCAGAGCCAGTGAAAAATTGTGTGTCCCCATGAGTACTCCCCCACGTTCTGCTGCCCCCCAGATCATGATGCGCTGCCTGACCACTATCCTCAACTCAGCTCCTCGGGGAACCATTCTCCAGACCTGCAGTTCGGGCATGCCACACTCATACCTCAGCTCTCCTCAGGGACCCCTGTCAGCTCTAGGCAGAACTGGACCTCCCGTGCCTGCCTAAAAGCTCTGGGAGCCCCTCTCCTTCTTCTCGACGGACATCGGCCCAAGGCTTTCTTGACAATTTGGGAAGGCTACCTCCTGACTCCTTCACACCTCCTTTCCTCTTCTGCCTTATTTCTCTCCAATTACCTTTGTACCGGGGCAGACTGGAGCAACATATCCATGAAACATGGACATGCTCTGACATCCGAATCTTCCTGGAAGTTTTCTGAGGGCTCCTTAGGCAAACAGAAACTAGTGTATTATACCATGGTGTGTTTGCAAATGATCATCAAGAGAACAAGAGAGTGACCATCACTCCATTTTTACCTTACTCATCATGAAGTAGACATGGTCTTCTTTCCTTCCTTGACCTCCATTCCAATTTGTTTCCATGTAGTGTTCATTCCTTTGCTTCAGGGGTAGGATTTCGTGATTCCTTGCCTGCACAGAATACCCAGAGCTCATTGCAACGAGTGCCCTCCCTAGTAGCCGTCTCCCATTGAACCCTTCCCCTCCACACCCCTGCTCTCTAGCCAGCCTCGGTTGGTGCTCTAAGTTGGAGTCTCTTTCCTCATTGACCTATCTTTCTCCCCTCACTACGTTCATGTTTTCTTTCTGAAATTCCATAGAAGTCAAATTATAGGCTCTTGGTCATTTCTTACTGATTTTGCTTAGCTAAATCCACTCTAGATCCATCCACATGCCCCTAGGTCCTAACGCTAATCCTATGTTGACTTTTCTGGCTTCCATACCCAGAGAACTGCCCCCAAGTCCTGCAGGTTGGGGACACCTGAGCCACACCCCAGGACTCTGGCTGCCACCCAGGAGGAAACTGTGCCCATCAGAGCTGCGCAAAACCCTCAGAGCATGAGAAATCTGCATGCCCCCCTAAAGCCACCCCAACCATCAGCAGCCCCCAGCCATAAAGCCGGATTCTGCCACAGTGCTGGAAAATTGCCCTCAACTTGTCCCTGAGGGGAGCCACCCTCAGCGCTGGCAGATTGGGTCTGTAATGCCCCTAGGCCCTAACCCTTACCCTAGGTCAGTTGTACAGGCTTTCGTGCCCAGAGTGCAGGCTCCCAAGCCCACCAGATTGGGGATGCCTGAGACTCACACAGGCACTCCACGGCCAACCTAGGGAGAAATGGTGCCATTTGCAGCTGCACAGAAAGCTCAGAGCGAGAGAAACATGCATACCCCTGGAGGGCAATCCCAGCATCTGTGCCCCACTGACAAAAACCCCCAAGACTCTGACCTGCTGCCTGATGCCAGCCCTCAACTCAGCCCTTCGGGGAACCCTCCACAGCTCTGAGAGATCAGGCCTGCCATGCCCTAGGCCCTAACCCTCACCCTACCTTGAGTTTTCAGACTTCCATCATCAGAGTCCTGGCTGACAAACCTTCGACACTGGGGACTCTGTAGCGACACCACAGGACTTCTGCCTGCCCTCTAAAAGAAAAAGAAGTCCTAAGAAGCTGCACAAAACCCACAGATAATGAGAAACCTGCAGAAACCCTGAGACCACCCTCATCTATGGAGGACATCCCTGGATAGTAATACACATTTCTACACTCAGCTTGAGATCCGACCTCGAGTCAGCCACCCAGGTAGCTGACCCCAGAGCCAGCAGATCAGACCTGCCATGCCCCTATGCCCTAATCCTAACCCTACCTTTGGTTATCAGGCATCTGTCCCTAGAGGCATGGTCTCAAATCCATCCATATGGGGGACCCATGGGCCACAAAATAGAACTCTCCTGCCCCCACAGAGGGAAACCTTGCTATTTGGAGCCATGTAAAACCCTCAGAGTAGAGGAAACCTGCATGGCCCCCGAGGCAACCCTCCCATTCAGAGGCCGCCCTGGACACATACCTGCATTGTTACCCTCAGCCTGAGCCCTGTTTTCAACTCAGGCCCTTGGTTATCTCACTACAGAGCCAACATATCAGGCCTGCCATGACCCTAAGCCCTAATCCTAACCCTAGGTTGGATTTTCCAGCATCCATATCCAGAGCCCGGCTCTCAAATCCCTCCATATGTGGAATCTATGAGCCATAAAAGAGGACTTCTCCTGTCCCCCAGAGTGAAACCTTGCTATTTGGAGCTGTGCAATATCCATAGAGCAGGAGAAACCTCCATGGCCCAATGAGGCCACCCTCATATTCAACAGTCCTCAGAGACACAAACTACAAACTAAGCAACTGCATGACACTCGCCCTAACTGCAAATCCCAGGGAGCTCGAGTCAGCATCTTCAGATCATACCTGCCATGCCCTAGGCCCTAACCCTAACCCTAGCCTGGGTTTTCAGACTTCCTTCCCCAGCGTCTGGGCCCAAAAGCCCTCTAGATTGGGGACTCTGGAGCTACAAAACAGGATTCTGCCTGCCCTCCAGAATGAAACCATGCCCTATAGATCTGCACTAAATGCCCAGATTAGGAGAAACCTGCATGGCCCCTGAGGCCACCCCACTTTCATAGGACGCCATGGACACAACCCCTCATTATGAACCTCAGTCTGAGCCATTTTTCAACCTAGCACCTTGATTAGCTCGCCCCAGAGCCAGAAGTTCAGGCCTGCCATGCCCCTAGGCCCTAATCCTAACCCTATGCTGGGTTTTTTGGCATCCATACCCAGAGCCCTGCTCTAGAATTCCTCCATATGGGAGACCCCTGAGACATAAAACAGGACTATTCCTGTCCCCTGAAAGAAACCTTGCTATTTGGAACTGCACAAAACCCCCAGAGGGGGAAAAACATCCATGGCCTCATGAGGCCACCCTCACATTCTGTGGCCCTGTGGACACATACTCAAGCCTGAGCGACGTCCTGACACTAGTCCTAACTGAAGTTCCCAGGGGACTCACCCCAGCATCTGCAGATCGGGCCTGCTGTGCCTAGGCCCTAAAACTCACCCTAGGTTGGGTTTCAGACTTCTGTCCCCAGAGCCCTGGCCCACCAGTCCTCCAGACTGGGGACTCTTGAGCCTCATCACAGAACTTGGCCAACCCTCCAGAAGGAAACTGTGCCCTATAGAGCTGCCCCAAACACCCAGATTAAGAGAAACCTGGACGGCTCCCAAAGGACACCCCCATTTACTGAGGCCATCCCTGGACAGTGATACACATTCTGACACTCAGCTTGAGCCCTCACCTCCACTCAGCCTCCCAGGTAGCTGGCCCCAGAGCCAGAAGATCAGACCTGCCATACCCCTAGGCCCTAATCCTACCCCTAGTATTGGTTTTCAGACATCTATCCATAGAGGCCTGGTCTCGAATCCCTCCATATGGTGGACCCCTGAGCCACAAAACAGAACTCTTCCTGCCCCTAGAGAAGAAAAACTTGCTATGTAGAGCTCTGAAAAACCTCAGAGCAGGAGAAACCTGCATGGCCCCTGATGCCTCCCCCACTTTCAGAGGTTGTCGTGGACACACACCCCCATTGTGACCCTCAGCCTAAACCTGTTTTCAACTCAGGCTCCTGGGGAGCTCACCCCAGAGTCAGCAGCCTGTCAAGTCCCTGCACCCTATTCCTAATCCTAGGTTGGGTTTTCTGGCATCCATACCCAGAGGCCTGCTCTCAAATCCCTCCATATGGAGGACCCCAGAGCTATAAAGTAGGACTCCTCCTGTCCCCCAGAATGAAATCTTGCTATTTGGAGCTGCGCAAATCCCCCAGAGTAGGAGAAACATCCATGGGGTCATGAGGCCAGCCCCACATCCGGCAGACCTAATGGACACGAACTCTAGCCTGAGCGACTGCCGGACACTCGCCCTAACTGCAGATCCCAGGGAGCTCGTCTCAGAGTCTGCAGATTGGGTCTGTCAGGCCCTAGGCCCTAAACCTAACCCTAGCTTGGGTTTCAGACTTCTGTCCCCACAGGCCTGGCCCACAAGCCCTCCAGATTGGGGCTCTGAAGCCATACCACAGAACTCTACCTGCCCTCCAGAAGGAAACCATGTCCTTTGGACCTGTAAAAAAATCCCAAATTAATGGAAACCTGGAAGCTTCCGGTGCCACCCCCATTTAAGGAGGCCATCCCTGGACAGTGATACACATTCTGGCACTCAGCTTGAGCCCTGATCTCCAGTCACCCACCCAGGTAACTGGCCCCAGAGCCAGCAGGTTGGACCTGCCATGCCACTAGGCCCTAAACCTAACCCAAATTTGGGATTTCAGGCATCTGTCCCTAGACGCCTTGTCTCGAATCCCTCCATATCGGGGACCCTGACCACAAAACAGAACTCTTCCTGCCCCCCAGAAGGAAACCATGCTATTTTGAGCTGTGTAAAAACCTCAGAGTAGGAGAAACCTGAATGGCCCCTGAGGCCACCCCCACTTCCATAGACCACCCTGGACACGACCCCACATTTTAATAGTCAGCCTGAGCCCCGTTTTCAACTCAGCCCCCTGGGTAGCTCGTCCCAGAGCCAGGAGATCGGGCCTGCCATGCCCCTAGGCCCTAAGCCTAACCCTCAGTTGGGTTTTTAGACATCCATATCCAGAGCCCTGCTCTCAAATTCCTCCAGATATGGGACCCCTGAGCCATAAAACAGGACTCCTCCTGTCCCCCAGAAGGAGCACTTGCTATTTGCAGCAGTGTAAAACCCTGAGTGGGAGAAAGCCTCCATGGCCCAATGAGGCCACCCTCACATTCAGCAGTCCTCATAGAAACAGATTTCAGCCTGAGTGACTGCTTGACACTTGCCCTATTTGAGATCCCGGGACCTCACCTCAGCTTCTGCAGATCGGGCCTGCAATGTCCTAGGCCCTAATTATAACCCTAGCTTGGGTTTCAGCCTTCCGTCCCCAGAGTCCTGACCCACAAACTCTCTAGATTGGGATCTCCAGAGCCACACCACAGGACTCTGCCTGCCCTCCAGAAGGAAAGTTTGCCGTATGGAACTGCACAAAATCCCCAGTTTAGGAGAAACTTGCATGGTTCCAAGGCCACCCCCATTTAAGGAGGTCATCCCTGGACAGTGATATACATTCTGACACTCACCTTGAGCCCCAACCTCCAGTCAGCCACCCAGGTAGATGGCCGCAGAGCCAGCATATCAGACCTGCCATGCCCCTACACCATAATCCTAACCCTAGCTTGTGTTTTCAGGCATCTGTCTCCAAGGCCTGGTCTCGAATCCGTCCATATGGGTGATCTCTGAGCCACACAAAGAACTAATCCACCCCCCCAGAAGTAACCATTGCTATTTGGAGCTGTCTCAAACCCTCAAAGTAGAAGAAACCTGCATGGTCCCAAAGGCCACCCACACTTTCAGAGGCTGCCTTGGACACAAACCCTCATTGTGACGCTCAGCATAAAATCCATTTTCAACTCATTCCCCGGGGTAGCTCGCCCCAGAGACAGAAAACCCCAGAGCAGGAGAAACCTCCATGACCCTAAGCCCTAATCTTAACCCTAGGTTGCGTTTTCCAGCATGCATACATAGACACCTCCTCTCAAATCCCTCCATATGGGGGATCCCAGAGCCATAAAACAGGACTCCTCCTGTCCCCCAAAAGGAAAGCTTGCTATTTGGAGCTGAGCAAAACCACCAGAGCAGGAGAAACATCCATGGCCACATGAGGCCAGCAACACATTCAGCGGCCCTCATGGACACAAACTCCAGCCTGAGTGACCACCTGACACTTGCCATAACTGCAGATCTCGTGGGGGCTCGCTCAGCATCTGCAGATCAGGTTTGCCATCTCCAAGACTATAACCCTAACCCTCGCTTGAGTGTTCAGACTTTCATCCCCAGAGTCCTAGGCTACAAGTCCTGCAAGTTGGGACTCCATTGCCACACCACAGGACTCTGCCTGCCCTCCAGACAGAAACTGTGCCCTACAGAGTTGAATAAACACCCAGTTTAGGAGAAACTGCACTACCCTCAATGCCACACTGCTTTCATAGGTTGCCCTTAACTTAATGCACAGTCTGTCACACAGCCTGAGCCCTGACCTCCAGTCAGCCACCCATGTAGCTGGCCCCAGAGCCAGCAGATATGGCCTGCAATGCCCCTAGGCCTTAATCCTAAACCTAGGTTGGGTATGCAGGCATCCATACCCAGAGCCCTCCTCTTGAATCCCTCCATATGGGGGACACCTGGACCATAAAACAAGGCTCCTCCTGTATGCCAGAAGGAATTATTGCTTTTTGCAGCTGAGCATAAACCCCAGAGCAGGAGAAACCTCCATGGCCCCATGAGGCCACCCACATTCGACAGACCTCATAGACACAAACTCCAGCCTGAATGACTGCCGGAAACTCTCCCCTATATCAGATTCCAGGGAGCTCGCCTCAGCATCTGAAGATCAGGCTGGCCATGCCCTAGGCCCTAACTGAAACCCTAGCTTGTGTTTTCAGACTTCCTTCTCCAAAGTCCTGGCCCATAAGCCCTTAAGAATGGGGACTCTGGAGCCTCACCACCAGACTCTGCCTGCCCTCCAGAAGGAAACTGTGGCCTTTGGAGCTGCACAAAACTCCCAGATTAGGAGAAACCTGCATGGTCCCTGAGATTGTCCCCAAGTTAGGAGGCCATAATGGACACAAACCCATATTGTGACCTTGAGCCTGAGCCCCATTTTCAACTCAGCCCCCTGGATAGCTTGCCACAGAGCCAGCATATCGGGCCTGCCATGCCCCTAGGCCCTAATCCTAGCCCTAAGTTGGCTTTCAGGCATCCATACCCATAGACCTGGTCTCCAATACTTCCATATGGGGAACCGCTAAGCCATACAACGGGACTCCTCCCATCCCCCAGGAGGGGGACCTTGCTATTTGCCCCTGCACAAAACCCCCAGAGCGGGAAAAACAACCATAGCCCCATGAGGCCAGCCCCACATTTGGCAGCCCTCATGGATATAAATTCCAGCCTGATCGACTTCCTGACACGCACTCTATCTTCAGATCCCAGAGAGCTCACCTCAGAGTCTGCCATGCCCTAGGCCCTAAACCTAACCCTAGCTTGCATTTTCCAACTTCTGTCCCCAGAGTCCTGGCCCACAAGCCCTCCAGATTGGGGACCCTGGAGGCACACTACAGGACTCTGCTTGCCCTCCAGAGGAAACCGTGCCCTATGGAGCTGCACAGGTGCACAGATTAGGAGAAACCTGCAAGGCTTCTGAGGCCACCCCCGTTTATGGAAGCCGGCATTGGACCTAATACTCATTCTGGCACACAGTCTGAGCCCCAAGAATAGTCATCTACCCAGGCAGCTGGCCCCAGAGCCAGCAGATCAGACCTGGCATGTCCCTTGGTCCTAAACTTAATCCTAGCTTGGGTTTTCAGACATCTGTCCCCAGAGGCCTGGTCTAGAATCCCTCCATGTGGGGGACCTCTGAGCCACAAAACAGAACTCATCCTGCCCACCCCCCCCACCCCCCGAAGGAAACCTTGCTACTTGGAGCTGTGTAAAACCCTCAGAGTAGGAGAAACCTGTATGGCCCCTGAGGCCACCCCCACTTCGGAGTCTGACCTGGACACAAACCCGTATTGTGACCCTCAGCCTGAGCCCCATTTTCAACTCAGTATCCTGGGGAGCTCACCCCAGAGCTTGCAGATCAGGTTTGCATGCCCCTAGGTCCTAATATTTTTTTTTTAAGATTTTATTTATTTGACAGACAGAGATCACAAGTAGGGAGAGAGGCAGGCAGAGAGAGAGGAGGAAGCAGGCTCCCTGCTGAGCAGAGAGCCCAATGCGGGGCTCAATTCCAGGACCCTGGGATCATGACCTGAGCCGAAGGCAGAGGCTTTAACCCGCTGAGCCACCAAGGCACCCCCCTAGGCCCTAATCTTAACCCAAGTTTCGGTTTTCAGGCATCCGTACCCAGAGCCCTGCTCTTGAATCCCTCCATATGGGGGACCCCTGAGCCATAAAATAGAAGTCCTCCTGACCCCCAGAATGAAACCTTGCTATTTCGACCTGTGCAAAAACCTTACAGTGGGAAAAAACTCCATGGTCCCATGAGGCTACCCCCACATTAGTGGCCCCATGGACATAAACTACAGCCTGAGTGACCACATGACACTCCCCCTAACTTTAGGTACTGGGGAGATCATCTCAACGTCTATAGATCAGGCCTGCCATACCCTAGGCCCTAACCTAGCTTGGGTTTTCAGACTTTCATCCCCAGTGTCCTGTCCCACAAGCCCTCCAGATTGGGGACTCCACTGCCACACCACAAGATCTGCCTGCCCTCTAAAAGAAAACCGTGCCCTAAGGATCTGTACAGAAACCGCAGATTAGGAGAAAACTGCACAGCCTCTGAGGCCACCCTCACTTACATGGACCTGCTCTGGAAACTAATACATATTCTGAAACTCAGCCTGAATTGCGACCTCAATCAGCCACCCATGTAGGAGCCCCAGAGCCAGAAGTTCAGGCCTGCCATGCCCCTAGGCCCTAATCCTAACCCTACCTTGGGTTTTCAGGCATCTGTCCCCAGAGGCCTAGTCTTGAATTCCTTCATATATGGGAGCCCTAAGTCATAAAACAGAGAATTCCTCTTTCCCCCTGTAAGGGCCTGGTTGGCCAGAGGGAGTCATTTTGTGTTTATGTAGTGAACTTAGATTGACCCCACCCCTCCCAGAGGAACTTACTTGCAAAGCCTAGGTACAAGTCGGGTCAGGCCAGGTGAAGACATCCAATCAGTGGGGAGCACATATATCTACTAGGGCAAATTGAAATTCAATTGGCCACTTCTGTGTTACCTAGCAGTTTTTTCTGTGTGTGGCTGACCTAGCATGAGTGTGCAGTTTTCTCTGTGTATTGCAATCCCATTGGCCACCTGTGTGTGGGCGGGGCTCAACCACCTCTATAAAAGCTAGTCTGTGAGGCTGCAGCGGGATATAGTGGGAGGAGTCAGCAGTGCGGCAGGAGCAGGAGCAGGAGCAGCAGCACCAGCAGCGCCGCTGGGAGCAGCAGCAGCAGCAGCAGCAGCAGCAGCAGCAGCAGCATCACCGCCGGGAGCAGCAGCGCCGCCACGAGCGACCTCGCTGCTTCGAGCTGTAACACCAGCAGCGCCGCGAGTGGCTTTGACAGGAGCGGCATTTGCAGCGGCCTTGCTGGGAGCGACTTTGACAGGAGCAGCCTGTGGTAGAGTGAGGGTGGGGCAGGGTGCCTCCTGGAGGGACCCCAGGGCAGGGAGGCCGTAACCCCCAGCAAGCTCAGGCACCTACCGGTCAGTTTGGTTTCTAGTGCACGGGGCTCGGGCACCTACCAGTCACTTTGGTTTCTAATGCACAGGGCTCGGGCACCTACCGGACAGTTTGGTTTCTAATGCACGGGGCTTGGGCGCCTACCGGTCAGTTTCATTTCTGATGCATGGCACGAAATAAAGCTTTACTTGATTTTTGCTTTGTGTCAGTCTCGTTCCTTTGATCACGGACCCTAACACCCCCCAGTTAGAAACCTTGCTATATGGAGTAATAAAAAACCTTCAGAGTAGGAGAAACATGCATGGACCCTGAGGCCACTCCCATGTTCAGAGTCCACCCTGGACACAAACCCGCATTGTGACTCTCAGTCTGAGCCCTATTTTCAACTCAGCCTACTGGGCAGCTTGCCTCAGGGACACTAGATTGGGCCTGCCATGCCCCTAGGCCCTAATCCTAAACCTAGGATGGGTTTTCAGTCATCCATACCCAGAGCCCTGGTCTCAAATCCTTCCATATAGGAGATCCCTGAGCCATAAAACAGGACTCCTCCTGTCCCCAGAATGAAACCTTGCTATTTGGAGCTGCACAAAGCCCCCAGAGCTAGAGAAACCTTTATGGCCCCATGAGACCACCTGCATATTCGGTGGCCCTAATAGACACAAGCTGCAGTCTGAACAACTGCCTGGCACTTTCCCTAACTTCAGATCCCAGGGAGCTCATCTCAGCATCTGCAGATCAGGCCTACTTGTTCTAGACCCTGACCCTAACCCAACCTTGGGTTTTCCGACTTCTGTCCCCAGTGTCCTGGCCCACAAGCCTAGACTCCGGAATCACACCACTGGACTCTGCCTGCCCTCCACAAGGAAACCGTGCCTTATGGAGCTGCACAAAAACCCCTGATTAGGAGAAACCTGCACAGAACCCCCAGATTAGGAGAAAGGACCCCAGAGTTCTCTCCACAAACATAGGGCTCCCTGGACACTAATGCTCAGGCTGACACTCAAAAGAACACCTTGGGTAGCTGGCCCCAGAGCCAAGAGATCTGACCTACCATGCCCGTAGGCCCTAATGCTAACCTAGTGTGGGTTTTCAGGCATCTGTATCCAGAGCCCTGGTCTCGAATCCATCCATATGGAGGGAGCCCTGAGCCACAAATCAGAACTCCTGTGCCCCAGAAGGAAATCTTGCTATTTGGAGCTGTATAAACCCTCAGAGTAAGAGAAACATGCATGACCCCTGAAGCCACACCCACATTCGGAGGCAAGCCCTGGACACAAGCCCACACCGTGACCCTCAGCCTGAGCCCCGTTTTCAACTCAGCCTCCTTGGTAGCTGGCCCCAGAGACAACAGATAATCATGCCAATCTGTAGGCCCTAATAACTAACCCTATGTTGGGTTTTCAGGCATCCATACCCATAGGCCCGGCCTTGAATCCCTCCATACTGGGGACCTCTGATCCATAAAACAAGACTCCTTCTGTCTCTCAGAAGGAAACATTGCTATTTGGAGCTGTGCAAAAACCCCAGAGAGGCAGAAACCTCCATGGCCCCTTGAGGTTACCCCCACAATCACTGGCCCTCATGGACATAAACTCAAGACTGAGTGAGCGCCTGACCCTTGCCCTAACTTTAGATCCAGGGGAGCTCGCCTCAGCATCTGCAGATCAGGCATGCCATGGCCTAGGCCCTAACCCTCACACTAGCTTGGGTTTTCAGACTTCCTTCCCCAGATTCCTGGCCCACAAAGCCTCCAGACTGGGGACTCTGGAACCACACCACAGGACTCTGCCCACCTTCCCGAGGAAACTGTGTCCTATAGTGGGCCTATAATCTGGCCCACAGATTAGGAGAAACCTGCTGTCCCCTGAGGCCAACCCAATTTCAGAGGCTTGTCCTGGACACTAATATGCATTCTGACCCTCGGCTTGAGCTCAGCTCTAAACTTAGCCCACTGGGTACCTTGCCCCAGAGTCACCAGATTGGGACTTCCATGCCCTATGCCCTAACCATAAGCCTAACTTGGGTTTTCAGACTTCAATGCACAGAATCCTGGCCCAAAAGCCCTCCAGATTGGGACTCCAGAGTCACACCACAGGACTCTGCCACGCCTTCAGAAGTAAACTGTGCCCTATGGAGCACACAAAACCCCTGGAATAGCAGAAACCTGCATGGCCCCCAATGCCACGCCCAGTTTCAGAGTTCCACTCTGGACATTAATGCTCATCAGACACTCAGCCTGAGACCTGTCCTCCACTCAGCAAACCCTGGCACCTTGTCACACAGCCACCAGATCTGGCCTGCAATCTAGGCTCCATTCTAACCCTAGCTTGAACTTTGAGACATCCATCCTCAGAGGCCTGGTCTCATATCCCTCCATATGGGGGACCCCTGAGCCACAAAACAGAACTACTCCAACTCCCCAAGAAGGAAATCTTGCTATTTGGGGCAGTGTAAAACCTTCAGTGTAGGAGAAACCTGAATTGCCCATGTGTCCACCACCACTTTCAGAGGCCATCCTGCACACAAACCCGCATTGTGACCCTCAGCCTGAGCCCTGTTTTCAACTCAGCCCCATGGGTAGCTCACCCCAGAGCCATCAAATCAGGCCTGCCATACCCCTAGGCCTTATTCCTAACCCTAATTGGGCTTTCAGGCATCCATACACAAAGGCCTACTCTCAAATCCCTCCACATAGGGGACCCCTGAACCATAAAATAGTACTCCTCCTGTCCCCCAGAATGAAATCTTTCTATTTGGAGCTGCACAAAAGCCTCAGAGCTGTAGAAACTTTCATGACCCCTGAGGCCACACCCACATTCAGCGGCCCCCATGCACACAAACTCTCCAGCCTGAGGTATAGACCGACACTTCCCTAATTTTGTAACCCTGGGAGCTTGCCTCAGTGTCTGCAGATCAGGCTGGCCATGCCCTAGGCCCTAACCCTAACCCTAGCTTGGGTTTTCAGACTTCCATCCCCAGAGTCCTGACCCACAAGCCGTCTAGCTTGGGTACTCTGGAGCCACACCACAGGATTCTGCCTGACCTCCAGAAGGACTATGCCCTATGGAGCTGCACAAATTCCCCATATTAGGAGAAATCTGTATGGCCATCGATACCACGCCTCTTTCGTAGGGCACCCTGGACACTAATGTGCAACCTGACACTCAGCTTGAGCCTGCCCTCAACTCAGGCCCCTGAGTAGCTTGCCCCACGGCCAACAGATTTGGCCTGCCAAGCTCCAAGGCGCTAATCCTAACCTTAGATTGGGTTTTCAGGCATCTGTCCCCAGAGGCCTGGTCTCATCCCTCCATATGGGTGACCCCTGAGCCACAAAACAGAACTCTTCCTGCCCCAGAAGGAAACTTCCTATTTGTAGCTGTGTAAAATCCTCAGAGTAAGATAAATCTGCATGGCCCTTAGGCCACTCCCACTTCTGGAGGATGCCCTGGACAAAAAACTGTATCGTGACCCTCAGCCTGAATCCCGCCTTCAACTCAGCCCACTGGGTAGCTTGTCCCAGAGCCAGCAGATGAGACCTGCCATTACCTAGGCCCTGATCTTAACCCTAGCTTGGGTTTTCAGGAATCTATCCCCAGATAGGGGATAGATTCCCTGGCCTTGAATCCCTCCATATAGGGACCTCTGAAGAAAAAAATAAAATTCCCTGTGCCCCCAGGAGGAAACCTTGCTGTTTGGAGCTGTGTAGAACCCTCAGAGTAAGAGAAACCTGCATGGCACCCAAGGCCACCACCACTTTTGGAGGCCACCCTAGACACACACCCACATTGTGACCCTCAGACTGAGCCCTGTTTTCAATGCAGCCCCCCGGGCAGATCACCCCAGAGTCAGCAGATTGGGCCTGCCATGCCCCTAAGCCCTAACCCTAGCCCTAGGCTGGGTTTTAAGGCATCCATACCCAGAGGCCTGGTCTTGAATCCCTCAATATGGGGGACTCCTGAGCCGCAAAGAGAACTCCTGTCCCCAAGAATGAAACCTTGCAATTTAGAGCTGCGCATAACTGTCAGACTGGGAGAAACCTTCATAGAACCTGGAGGCCACCGCCACATTCAGCGGCCCCCATGGACACAATCTCCAGCCTGAACCATAGCCTGACACCTGTCCCAACTTCAGATCCTGGGAGAGCTCGCATCAATGTCTCTACATTGGGCCTGTCATACTCTAGGCCCTAACCCTAAACCTAGCTTGGGTTTTCAGGCTTCCATCCCCAGAGTCCTGGCCCACAAGCCCTGGAGTTTGGGGACTCTGGAGCCACACCATAAGATTCTGCCTGCCTTCCAGAAGGCAGCGCCATATGGAGCTGCACAAAACCCACAGATTAAGAGAAACCCGCATGGACCCTGAAGCCGCCACCACTTTCAGAGGCCCGCCCTGGACACTAATGAGCATTCTGACCCTCAGCAGGAGCCAAGTCCTCAACGCAGCCCCCCAGGTAGCTCACCAGAGGGCCCGCAGGTTTCACCAGCCATACACCAAAGCGCTAATCCTAACCTTAGCTTGGATTTTCAGACTTCTGTCCCATGAGTCCTGGCCACAAGCCCTCCAGACTGGGGATTCCAGAACCACACCACAGGACACTGCCTGCCCTCCAGAAGTAAACTGTGCCCTATGGATTTGCATAAAACCCCAGAGTCGTGACACCTGCATGGCCCCAAGGCCACCCCCTCTTTCAGAGGCCCACACTGGAAACTAACGCATATTCTGACACTCAGCCTGAGCATCACCCTCCACTAAGCTATGGCCCCACAACCAGAAGATCCAGTCTTCCATGCCCCTAGGCCCTAATCCTAAGCCTAGCTTGGGTTCTCAGGCATGCATCATCAGAGGTCTGGTCTCGAATCCCTCCATATGGGGACCCCTGAGCTAAAAAACAGGTTTTCTTGTCCCCTGAATAAAATCTATTTTGGTTTATGCAAAACCCCTAGACTGGAGAAACCTCCATGGCCCCCTGAGGCCACCCCACATTCGGCAGCCCTCATGGACACAAACTCCAGCATGAGGTACAGCCTGGCACCCGACCTATTTTCAGATCCAAGATAGCTCAACTCAGCGCCTGCAAATCAGGCCTACCATGCCCTAGTCCTATCCCTATCCCTAGCTTGAGTTTTCACACTTCCGTCCCTAGACTCCCAACCCACAAGTCCTCCTGATGGGGGACTTAGGAGCTACACCACAGGACTCTGTCTGCTCTCCAGAAGGAAAACATGTCCTATGAAGCTGCATGAAACCCCAATATTAGAAGAAACCTGCAAGGCCTCCAAAGCCACCCCATTGTTATAGGCTCCCCTGGACACTGTTGCACAGTCTGACACTCATCCTGAGCCTCCCCCATCAAACAACCCCTTGGGTAGCTCGCCCTAGAGCCACCAGCTCAGGCCTGCCATGCCCCTAGGATGTATTCCTAACTCTACCTTAGGTTTTCTGGCATCTGTTCCCAGAGACCTGGCTTCAAATCCCTCCATATGGGGGAACCCTGAGCCACAAAATGGAAATCATCCTGACTTCCAGAAGGTAACACTGTTATTTAGAGCTCTGTGAAACCCTCAGAGTAGGAGAAACCTGCACAGCCCCAGAGTGGCCTCCCCACTTTCGGAGGTCTGCCATGGATATAAACTCGAGTCTGAGCCACAGCCTGGCAGCCGCCATAAACCAGAACCCAGGGAGCTCAAATCAGCATCTGTAGATCTGGCCTGCCATGCTGTAGGCCCAAACCACAGACCTCTGTTCCCAGAGTTTTGGCCCCAAAGTACTCCTTATCAGTGACCTGGGGCCACACAGATTACATGGGGCACTGCATTCTTCAAATACTCCATCCTCAGAAAAAAAAACATGAACTGTCCTTCTCAGTCCTGTGTGCAGGTTCACAGTGGGTCCTGCAAAAGCTGGACACCTTCTTGAGAGCACTCAGCCTCTCAGTCTTCTCCTAACAGATGGAGGGTGCTGCTCTCCCTGACTTCTGTACCAGCTAGAGAATACTTGGAATAAGTCTTGCAATACTCCATGCAAATGCATGTTATTCATCTACAAAATGATGGAGGGTGAAACACCATAGATTCCCTGCACCTTCTTGAACCTAGGTAAGTTGGAGATACAGTTTGGCCAGAGCTATTATCCCCAATGCCCTACACACACAAATCCTTCCCTTGTGTACTCCAGACCCATTTCCATACACTTTGCTCATTCTCAACTATGGTCTCTGCAGAGAAGTACAGTATCACCGAGTTGCTGGGACTAAGGTGCTAGGTGCTAAGATAGCACCTTGTACCCAGTTACTATCAGAAATTAATATTCATTTTATTAACAGTTGCATCCCAGGAGATCTTGCCACCACAGCCAATAGAAAAGTCATTACAACAGAGGTCCTAACAACGTGTGTCAATCTCCATGGCTCCACTCCCTGGTTCTGGGGATTGGCTCATCCACAGACATGGGACCTGATCCCAGCCAGGGAGGAGCCTGCAGAGCTAAGCATGGGCTGGGCAACCCAGGCCAGGGGCTTTTCTATCGTGACTTCAGAAGTGTTCTAGGCCAGGCCCATGCCAGTGCCAGAGAGGGCCCAGAAGGCATGTGTTCTGTAACATTGCTGACGGCTGAATCAGACTCATCCTGAGGCTCACACATGCTAGATCCTGTGCTAAGTCAGGAGAACCCTAAATGTGCTCATGGTCTTGGCCTGAACAAGATGACCATCTGTGTGGTATATAACCTGCAAGATATACCCACCCAGCAATGGGGACTTACTCAGCCAAATAATACCTACACAGAATTCAACCACAGATAAACGTGTTGGGGGAAGCCTGAGGCCTACAGAGAAGTTGGGGGGGGGAGTGGTTCCTGAAAGCTTAATTGTTGGCCAATCTCACTATCATCTTTTTTTCCTTTCAAGTGGAGGGGCCGGGGTCAGGCAGGATAGATCCCAGTGTACTCCCACTCTGCCACGGGAAAAGAAGAGCCCTCTCCCTCATCATCCATCATGTTGCAAATCTGGGGTGTGAGAAATGACCACTCATGTGCCAAAGGAACCTCCCCCTATATTCTGTCAACCAAGTGTGACTGGAACATGAGTTATGGATAGTCTGTGGCTGCTCTCAATCCACAATGCAAGAGTGGAGTCATTGCCAGAGACACCAGATGGACTGCAACACCTAACAGATAATCTTCACAGAAGATTTTATACAAAAGTCTATGCAGATCCCTAGTCCCAAAGATCCTAGGATCATGTCCTTCTTTGAGTAGAACGTAGTGCCTTCTGGGTAAAATCTAATTTCTTCATCCCCAGAGAAAATGACTTCTCCTTTTAGCCAGAACTGCATCTCATGCGTCCTCTATTTACACCTTGAATGGCACATCTATAGGTCTGCAGCCCAACGGGAATTCCCTGTTGTTTCCATGGTAGTGATGCTTAGAAACAGAGGTGTAAGTGTGAACTTCTGCGGATGAGCATGTGTTTCCTCCTTAGCCATGGTGTGCAAGGAGAAGACAATAGAGTACCATGCTTTCTGTCCCCCAGGAATGGCCAGCCACGCCATGCGGTTCCATAATGATCTCAGAATGAAGCCACCTTCACAGAACAAACTTCATCTGGGAGGACTCCCAAATCCATTGTCCTGGATACTAGATCCCTCTGAGGCTGGGGGCATACAGAGGGACAGAGACTCCCCCTGCCCATCTGGGTTTTGAAGGACGCCTGCTGTTCCAGGACAAAAATCCTGAAACCATTCCTGGGCCTGTCACCCTGTCAGTCAGGCATCTGGAGAGAGATCTACTCCAAGCAGGAAGGACAGACCAAGAGACAACAACTGACAACTTTGTGTGACATGTGCCATGATAAGGGACACACAGGAGGACTGGGGATGTGCAGGGTTGGCCACACCTGGGGGTAGGGGGACCAAAAATGCTCCAGGAGGGGTATCACAGCTGGGTCACGACGGGGAATGCTCGGGAGGATTGGTGGTGTCCAGGGTTGGCCAGAATGGGGGGCAGGGGGACCGGGAGTGCTCCGGGAGGATGTGGCAGCTGTGCCCTTGTGTGGCTATATGTGTCAGTGTGACTGGGCATTGGCCAGACCAGAAATGAGAGTGTAGGAGAGGGGCAATGTCCCTAAACTCTCTTTTGCAAGGCAAAATTTAGGGAACGAGATTTCTTTCAGTATGATTTCATATCACATGCCTCTGGGAGACCCTAAAGCTGATTGTGTAGAACGTGAAGTATGTAGTTGGCTGTGGCTTTCAAGCCTGAGGTGTGGGGGTCAGATGACTTTTCCCACCTTCATCTCCAACACAAGCACAGGGAACAAAGGTGACACAGACCTCCACTTCGAAATGTCAACAGAAATCTGAAAACCCAAGTACTCCCACGAGCTAAAGCTTCAGGACCAGCATGATGGGCAGGGGAGGCAGAGAGCAAGGAACCGAAATAACATACATCATGTGCATGTGAGCTGGCCCACTTTCCTACCTGTTGGAAGCAAGCCGTACCTGCCGGAGGGAGTTCCCCCTGCACCCGGTCCATCTGTTTGCTGCCCTTGAGCAGAACAGAGGATGGGCTGAGCTGGGTGTGGGTGTCAAGGGAGACGGCCAGCTGGCCACATGTGCTACCTGCTGAACACCTATATAGCACCAGCTCCTGGTCCTCAGCTAAGATGAAATAATATTTATGTTTAGTGACCTATTTCTGGGGACAGGGAATGTGCTCAGTGCTTTGGTGACTATATCCTCTCCCATTGTATTTTTTAAAAAAACCCTTAGGCATCTAAGATTGACCCACAGAAATCTGTCCACACTTAATGTACACAACTTGACCCTGACCCTAACCCTCATCTCTAGTTAAGATATACTCACTTTGGAATATTGCTCGCAAATAAAAGGATGGTTCTTAGGAGCTAAGGAATTCAGGGACCAACCCTCATCCTAACCCTGGAAGCTGGTACATCGGAATACATTCGGCCACGTGCTACCTGGAGAGTGGCCACACGGGGGCAACAGGAAGACAACAGTGCCCCAAACCCCACTGCAAAGCCCATGCTTCCTTCATCCTGTCAAATCTTGTCCATTCAATGTTTACAATCATGGCAGAGATTAAGAAAAGTGTGACTAAGCTGAAGTTTTTAAAACCAAACGAATTCTTTCAACCTGTTCAGAATAGAAGATGTTTTCTAAAATCTCAGAGTTGGTGAGCAGAGGAAGGCCCAGGGACCTGGGAAAAGGCTATTGCTGTTGTATCTCTTCAGGTCTACTTAGGAAACGAGGATGACTTCTATTCCACTTCATTGCAGGAAGAATGGGCATCCGCTCACAATACTGAATCCACACAGAATAGTGCAGCTCAGAGGAAAACAAAGGAGAATCCACAGCCTCCAGAAGCAGAGAAAGAGCCACACCCAGGAAGCAAGAAGGCAGACCAGGAAGACTCTGTGCAGGCCAGTTTGCATTTCTGGAGATCCTCTGGAGCTAGACTGCCCCCAGTGCCCCTGGGGTCGTGGGTCAGGCCCAGCACACACCTGACACTGAACTGTTGGAATCCTGAAAAGCCTCCTGGTCCCTTCCTCCATGAGACACCCCCTACCCCTGGACGACTCCAGCCTGCTTCTTGGGCCTCCCACTCCCCTTTCTGACCCCATCATTCACTTTTCCTATCATGGCCATAATACAGAGTACGTTGAACTACCTTCTATTCTGTCATTTAAATGTGGGTTTTTTTTGTCGTGCTTGTTTTAAAACTAAACCTTGCATCATCTACCCCGATGTATAATCACTTGTTGCTTTGTATGACTGAACTGTGGACTCTGAGTGCCCTCAGTGTCACGGGGCTAGTGTACAGGGTGAGGTCCTTACTAAGCCGACCCAGTGGTTACAGTGAAGGCCTGACCCAGGTACTGCTGTCTTTGTGTAAGTAAGGCAGCACAGCCAAAACCTGGGTTTGGGTTCAGAATGGCTCAAGGCCCCTCAGCCACATCGGATGGCATGGGGCACACCCTGAAAACAGTTGCTGTCCAGTGTCACCCTGGGAAATTTCTAAGGAGTAGTCATTGTGCCAAAGGGGGAACTCAATAGAAGTGGGGATGATAGGAGTCAGAACTCCTGAGATAGAATCCACCTGGGAGACTGCCCAGAACTTCCTAGGAGTTCATTCCATCGTCTTGCATGAATCAATTCAACTAAAAACATTTCCTCATTTTAGAAATGATGAGCCTTGGGATGCCTAGGTGGTTCAGTTGGTTAAGTTGCTGCCTTCAGCTTAGGTCATGATCCAAGCATCAGGGATCAAGTCCCACATTGGGCTTCTTGCTCAGCAGGGAGCCTGCTTCTCCCTCTGCCTGCCATTCTGTCTGCCTGTGTTCTCTCTGTCTCGCTCTCTAACAAATAAATAAGTAAAATCTTAAAAAAAAGAAAGAAAGAAATGATGAGTCTCAAACTCCAATAAAATGACTCTCCTAGGTCATATTGGAAATCAGTGAAAGAGCCAGACTGAGCCTGGAGATGGCCTCCAGCAGGATCCCCTAACCGGCTTCAGCTAGAGCTGCAATCACCCATTTATCTTTCCTGCACTCCCACACTGTCATGGGACCCTTCATGGGGTCTATTTTGAGAACAAGGGTCATGTCAGTGACACAGAAACCTCTGACACTGGTTCTAATGAGACTCTGTGATGTCAATGGAGTCCCAAGCCATAGGCCATCTCAGAGTTTGTCTGCAAAGATATGGTTGGTGGGAAAGCCACAAGCTGACAGAGGGTGGAGGAAAATGGAAAAGCTAGGGAAAGAAGGGTTGCTCACGTCACATCTGGCCTCACATGATACATGGTGTTCAGCAGTGTAAGTCCCCCAAATGCCATTCAGCGGCTTCACAGAACTCACCCCTACATTTTGCGTTTTGAAGCTGAGCTTGTACATGGGTCATAAGCATTCCAGCTAGCTCAGGGAAGCATGACACAGGACATAATGAAGCCACAGCCTTGACAAATATATAGTCATGGAGCAATAGCTTTCTCCAAAATTATTCTGATACGGCAAAAAATTCATTGATAAAACATGGATACTTTTGATTAAAAAGAAAACCATACTTGTTGGATTAATAAATATTTATGGAGTATCTACTTAGTGCAAATGTATAGCTCAGGTCCCACCTGGGAGCTTGCAATGAGTGTGGGATATAATCAATAAATCAATGATAGGAAGGAATGCAGGCTGAGGGCTAAGAGAACCATTCCATTCAGAGACACCCATTAAAGGAGCCCACTGAGAAGATGCTTTTAGCCAAGACTGGAAAGACAGGGACAGCAAATTCATCTGTGAGACAAGTCACAGAGCAATTCAATTTTTAATTATTTTGACTATAAAACATAAATGTCAAGAAGTTTGTCTTAAGTGTTGCTTTGGAATATTTTGTTCTTCTCCATAACTATCTGGGTTACATGCTAAACTTTGCTCACTGTAAAATACTCTCAGAAAATGTCTTATTTAAGCATGGACATCTTGCATTAAAGGCAAATAAATTAACCCTAGAAAACCCCTAAACCCTAACCCTAACCCATGACCCTAAATCCTAACCCCAACCTGACCCTTGGCTGGGCTCCAAGGGGTCTTTCCCCAGAGACCTGGCTGACACCACAGTCCCAGGGACTGGGGACACCTGAACAATTTCAGAGGACTCCGCCTGCCACCCAGAAGGAAACCACGACATTTGGAACTCCGGAAATGATTCAGAGCAGGAGAAATCTGCATGGCCACCTGAGGCCACCCCCACATTCCGTGGCCTGCGGGACACAAGCCACACCCTCAACTCAGCCCTCTGGGAGTCTTGCCATACAGCTGGAAGGTTGAACCTACCATGATCCTAGGCCTCAATCCTAACCCTAGGTTGGCTTCTTAAAGGACCACACCCAGAGGCCTGACTCCAAATCCCCAGGAATGGGGACACCTGAGCGAAGCACAAGCTCATCCTACAACAAAGTCAGAAATCATGCCCTTTGGAACTGCAGAAAGGATTTAGAGCAGGAGAAATCTGAATGACATATTGAACCAATCCCTACTTATTTATACTTTCATACCAGACTGAACACAGAGTCCAAGCCTGATACTCTCCTTAACTCTAGCCCTTAATTCAGATGTATCTGAAGGTCTCCACACCTAAGCAGATCGCACCTTCCACGATCCCGGGACTACCCCTAATCTAGCTGAAAACATAGGTGAAAACATGAACATACCTTTCTACCAAGAGGACATAAAAGTGACCAAGAGACAAACAAAAGTGCTCCACAGCAATAGCCATCAGGAAAATATAAATCAAAACTACAGTGAAATACCACCTTGCAACAGCTGGCATGGCTAAAATTGTCAAGACAGGGAAAACAAATGCTGGCGAGGACATGGTGACAGGGAAACACTCTTACACTGCCGGTGGGAATGCATGCTTGTACAATCACTCTGCCACATGTTATCCAGTTTCTTCCAGAACTTAAAAATAGAGCTACCCTACAACCCAGCAATTGCACTACTAGGTATTTAACCCAAAGATACAGACTGTGGGGCATCTGGGTGGCTCAGTGGGTCAAGCCTCTGCCTTTGTCTCAGGTCATGATCTCAGGGTCCTGGGATCAAGCCCCGCATCAGGCTGTCTGCTCAGCAGGGAGCCTGCTTCCCCAACCCCCTGCCTGCCTCTCTGCCTGCTTATGATCTCTCTCTCTCTCTCTGTCAAATAAGTAAATAAAATATTAAGAAAATACAAACTGAGAGAAAAATAGTGGCATCTTCCCCCCAGTGTTCATTACAGAATTATCCACTCTAGTCAAACTATGGAAAGAGCCCAGATATCCATGGACAGATGAATGGATAAAGAAGATGTGGTTCATATCTACAATGGAATATTATTCAGCCATCAGAGAGGGTGAAGACTAACCATCACATCCACCTGGATGGAACTGGTGGGTATTACGCTGAGAGAAATAAGGCTATCAGAGAAAGACAATTGGCACATGGGCTCACCCATGAGTGAAATAGAAGAAACATCACAGAGGATCAGAGGGGAGGGGAGGGAAAACTGAATGAGAAGTCATCAGAGATGGAGAAAAACCATGAGAGACTCTTCATTACAGAAATGAAATGAGGGTTGTTGGAGGGGAGGGGGATGGGGGATGGGGTAACTGGGTGGTGGGCATTAAAGAGGGCATGTGATGCAGTGAGCACTGGGCGGTATACACATCTGATCTATTATTGAGCATTACATCTGAAATTAATGATGTACTATAAGTTGGCTCAAAACAAAAGAACTCAAGAAAACACTCCTAAAAATTTGTATGGGACCACCAAAGATACTGAACCCCCAATGCAATGTTGAGAAGAAAAACATGGCTGGAGGAGTCACAATTCCAGATTTCAAGTGATACTACAAAGCTGTGGTCATCCCAACAGTATGGCACTGGCACAAAAATACACACAGCGACTTAGGGAACAGGGTAGAAGCTCAGATATAAACCCGCAATTTGTGGCCTATTAGTCTTCCACAAAGCAGGCAAGAATATTGAAAGGAAAAGAAAAATCTCTACAGTGTTGGGAAAACAGGACAGCTACGTACAGAAGAATGCAATTACTCTGCTTCCTTATGCCATACAGACACATAAGCTCAAAACAGTTTCAAGACCTCAATGGGAGACTGGAAACCATAAAAATCCTCCAAGAGGGCACAGACTGTAACTTCTTGACATGGACCAAAGCAACATTTTTCTAGACTGTCTCCTGAGGCAAAGGAAATACAAGAAAAATAAACAACTGGGACTGTATCACAATAAAGTTTCCACACAGCAGAAGAACTAGGAAGAAGTAATAATAATAAGACAACCTACTCAAAGGGAGAAGATATTTGCAAATATCCTATGCAGTAAAGGGATAGTGTCCAAAATATGTGGAGTGGATACAACTTAACACCCAAAATACAAATAATCCAGTTAAAAAATAGTCCGAAGACACGAACAGACATTTCTCCAAAGTAGAAATACAGATGGCCAATGGTCCCATGAAAAGAATTTCACTGCCACCCAAGCTCAAGAAGATGCAAATCAGAAATACAATGAGATATTACCACATACTGTCAGAATGGCTCCCATCAACAGCACGAAGAACAGCAGGTGCTGGGAGGATGTGGGGAAAGGGGACCCTCGTTCACTGTTGGTGGAAAAGCAACCTGCTGCAGCCACTCTGGGAAACAGTATGGAAGTTTCCATACTTCCATACTTCCAAGGCATTAAACGCAGAGCTGTCTTGGGATCCAGCAACCACACTACTGGGTGTTTACCCAAAGCATATGAAAACAGTAACTCAAAAGCATACACGCATCACTATGTTGCTTGCAGCATTATTTACAAGATCACAATATGGAAGCAACCCAAGTGTCTGTGGATAAAGTGCTAAATGAGATGAGAGATGTGTACACACATGCGTGCACGCACACACACACACACACACAGTGGACTATTATTCAGCTGTAAAAAGTTATTTCTTGCCATTTGCAGCCACATGTAATGGATATACAGCCACAGGATGTATGTAGAGAGGATTATCCTAAGTGAAATCAGTCAGTCAGAGAAAGACAATACCACAGGATGTCACTCTTGTGTAGAATTGAAGAAACAAACATACATAAATAAAGGAGAAAAAAGAGACAAACCAAAATACAGATTCTTAACAATAGAGAACAAACCGATGGCTACCAATGGGGAGGTGGCTGGAGGGATGGGTGAAGCAGAGGAAGAGGACTGAGACTACCCTTTTCCTGATGAGCACTGAGTGATATAGAAAATTACTGACACGCTAGTGTACACCTGAAACTCATATAGCAATGCATGTCAACTCGACTGGAATTAAAATAAACAATAAAAAAGATTTTTTCCCCACTAACTTATTTTTATTTATTTATTTATTTATTTATTTTTAATATTTTATTTATTCATTTGAGAGAGAGACAGCGAGAGATAATGAATGAGGAGAAGGTCAGAGGGAGAAGCAGACTCCCCACGGAGCTGGGAGCCCCATGCGGGACTGGGTCCTGGGACTCCAGGATCATGACCTGAGCTGAAGGCAGTCACTTAACCAACTGAGCCACCCAGGCGCACTCCAGTATCCTATTTGAAAAAGCTTTGGTACACAACATCCGCATGTCCTACTTGGGAGTATTTCCTTGACAATATCCTGTGCCTGGAATTCAAATTTCATTGAATTCTTCTATTTTCCCTGTTAATCCTAGCCCACAGGAGCCATGGCCCCTTTCCATCCAGGATTAGCACCTATGCATTCAAGAGCGTGTAAAAAGCTATTACTGTTTCTGTTTTAGGATGAGATGGTCACAGAGGGAGGGACAGGTTTCAGAGCAGGTTTCTTCTCTATCCTGGGTCGCTACTTCAGTGGTCATTCCCTGGATCCATTTGGCAAATAGTTTCCCTGTGGATGATCGTGCTTCCAAGCACATCCATTGGAGACACAAAGGTGGGTGGGCTCAGTGTGGGACAGGAAGCAGGTCAAGTACAGACAAGCGTACAATCCCTCTCCTGATCCAGGAACAGCCATGGGTGTGGGTATGAGAGACAGAAAAAATGGGAATCCACCAAGCTCACCAGCTGAAGTCAGGAGGCACAGGTCAAGGGATCTCAAGATGCTGGGCATGGAGGCTGCTCTGGGCTACCTCTGGGAGGGAGAAGGGGGGAGGCATGAGAAAGAGAAACTGCCTGCACCTGGCTCATGCCAGCTTCTCACTGCTCCTGGCACACATCAGTCTACACAGCTGACATAGCTGGGGCTCAGGATGGGCTGTCTCATGTCCCTCAGCGCTCAGTGGGACAGCTGGCTCCAGGGCTCAGGCACATGCTGAGGGAGGTTGCAGAGAAGGCTGCCCCTCCCAGGTCATCGCGTCTTTGAGCAGACAGCCCTGCAGGACTGCTGAAAACCCACTGAGAGTTTCAAAAGACATGCCATGGGATGAAATACGTCATGGAAAAACAGAAAACAATAGTATTATTAAGGTCAGAGCTATCAGCTCAGGACGTGGGGACAGCTTCCCTGAGGAGGACTGAGGGAAGGGCAGGCCATCCTGAAAAGGAAGACGTGGGTCTCCTGACTGGGGACCTGCAACCACCTTCCAGGGCAGGGCATCGTCCCCTCCTCACAGGGGACTGATGGAAGTGTTCCATCAGGGGAATGACAAGTGCTGACTCTTGAGAAAACTACCCTGGCATCGGGTGGCACAAGGCGGAGGATAAGGGCCTGATGGAGGCAGACAATTCCCCGGGGGACCATGGGGTAAGAGCAAAGGTTCATGGCCATGAATATGATGAAAACTAGGAGGCAGCTGAAACCCTAACCCTAATACTCGCCCACAACAAATCACCGTATCAGAGCTGCCATGCCCCTTGGCCTTAACACTAACCCTAGGTTGGGTGAACAGACTTCCATGCCCAAAGGACTGGCCTCCAAGACCGCCAGACTGCAGATGCCTGAGACTCTGTTTGGCACTCTTCCGGCCACCAGGGCGTTATGGTGCCATTTGGAGCTGCACAGAAACCTCAGAGGGGGAGAAACCTGGGTATCCCCAGAGGCAAGTCCGAGCATCTTCGTCCCTCCTGAACACAAACCCGGACTCAGATGCATCGCCTGCTACCTGCCCTCAACTCAGCCAAGTGGGAAGCCTGCCTCAGTACTGGCAGATAGGGCCTGCCATGCTCCAACACCCTAACGCTAACCCTAGTTGGAGGTTTCAGGCTTCCATCCCGGGAGGCCTAGCCCCCAAGCTCCCTGGATTTAGGACCCCTGAGTGACACTGCAGGACTCCAACCATCAAGTGGGATGATACCTTGCAGTTTGGAACTGCACCAAACCCTCAGATGGGGAGAAAACTTCACGCCCCCCTAAGCCACCCCCAACATCAGCGACCCCCCGCCATAGAGCCAGATTCTGCTGAGCTGTTGGATGCATGCCCTCAACTCAGCCCTGAGGGGAGCCCACCTCAGCACCAGCAAATCGGGCCTGCCATGCCCCTAGGCCCTAACCCTAACCCTAGGTGGGGTGTACAGGCTTCTGTGCCCAGAGGCCTGTACCCCAAGCCTATCAGACAGGGGACACCTGAGACTCCTGCTAACACTGTGCTGTCTGCCTAGGGCAAAATGGTGCCATTTGGAGCTGTGCATAAATCTCAGAGCAGGAGAAACCTGCATGCCTCCCGAGGCCCCCGCCAGGATCTGAGCCCCAACCTCCCCCCAGCACAAACCCAGACTCCAGCCCCCACCTGACAGACGCCCTCCAATCAGCCCACAGGGAGACCACCTCAATACCAACAGATTGGGCCTGCCATGCCCCTAGGCCTAAACCCTAACACTAGTTTGGGTTTCCAGGCTTCCATCCCAAGAGGTCTGGCCCCCACACCACCGGATTTAGGACTACTGAGTGACACCAGGACACTGCCTGCCACGTGAGTGGAATCCTTGTGGTTTGGAGCTTCGACAAACCCTCAGAGGCAGAGAAACTTGTATGCCCCCCTAATGCGAACCCACCATCGACACCCCCCACCACCGACCATAAAGCCAGAATCTACTACGCTGCCTGATTAATGACATTATCAAAACCCTGAGGGGAGCCCGCCTCAGTGATTGAAGATTGGGCCTGCCATGACTCTAGGCCCTAATCCTAATCCTAAATTTGGGTTTCCAGAAATCCATACCCAGAGCCTTGCTCTTGAAGAGCCTTGCTCTTGAATCCCTCCATATGGAGGACCACTGGGCCATAAAGAAAGACTCCTCCTGTGCTCCAGAATGCAACATAGCTTTTTGTATCTGCACAAAACCCCCAGAGAGGAAGAACCCTCCATGGCCCCATAAGGCACCCCCATCATTTGGCGGTCCTCAGACCTCAGAGCGGGAGAAAACTTCATGCCCCCCCAAGACAAGCCCTAGCATCTGCGCCCCTCCTGGACAAAAACCCAGATTCACACAAGCCACCTATCACCCGCCCTTAACTCAGCCCACCAGGGAGCCCGTCTCAGCACTGGCAGATCGGGCCTGCCATGCCCCGAGACCCTAACTCTAGTTTGGGTTTTCAGGCTTCCATCCCAAGAGGCCTAGCCTTCAAGCTCCCAGGATAAAGGACCCCTGAGTGATATTGCAAGACTTCAACCGCCATGCAGGATGAAACCTTGCAGTTTGGAGCTGCAGAACCCTTAGAGGAGGAGAAACCTTCAAGCCCCTGTAAAGCTACCCCCACCATTGAAGGCAACCCAAGCCATAAAGCCAGTTTCTATCAAGCTGCTGGACACGTGCTCTCAACTCAGCCCTGAGGGGAGTCCCCCTCTGCACCAGCACATTGGGCCTGCCATGACCCTAGACCCTAACCCTAACCCTAGGTGGGGTGTATTGGCTTTCGTGCCCAGAGGCCTGGCTCCCAAGCCCAGCACACTGAGGATACCTGATACTCACGCTGGCAATCCGCCAGTCTCCTAGGGCGAAATGTTGCCATTTGGAGGTGCAGAGAAACCTCAGAACAGGAGAAATTTGCAACCCACCGAGACCACCCCCAGCATCATCACCCACTTGACCCAAACCCTGACTCTGACCCAACACCTGAGGCCCGCCCTCCACTCAGCACACAGCAGAGCCCACATCAGCACTGAGAGATTGGACCTGTAATCCCCATTGGTCCTAACACTAACCCTAGTTTGGGTTTTAAGGCTTCCATCCCAAGAGACCTTGCCCCAAAGTCCCCCTGATTAAGGACCCCTGAGTGACAACACATGACTCCGCCCACCACACAGGAGGAAATCTTGCAGTTTGGAGCTGCACCAAACCCTCAGAGGGGGAGAAACCTGCATGCACTGCTAAAGCCACCCTACCATCAGCAGCCCCCGGCCATAAAGCTGGATTCCGCTGCACCAGGGGACGCAGATCCTCAAATCAGCCCTGAGGGGAGCCCATCTCAGTGCCGGCAGATCGAGCCTAACATGCCCCTAGGCCCCAACCCTAACCCTAGTTTGGGTTTTCAGGCTTCCATCCCAAGAGGCCTTGCCCCCAAGCCCCGCTGATTAAGGACCCCTGAGTGACAACCTGACTCCGCTAATCACAGGGGAGGAAACCTTCCAATTTGGAGCTATGCCGGACCCTCAGAATGGGAGAAACCTGTATGCCCCCATAAAGCAACCCCTACCATTGGTGATCCCCTGGCCATAAAGCCAGATTCTGCTGTGCCATCGAATGCATGTCCTCAACTCAGCCCTGAGGGGAGACTGAGTCAGTGCCAGCAGATCAGTTGTGCCATGCCCTTAGGCCCTAACTTTAACCCTACTTTGGGTTGACAGCCTTCATTCTGAGGGGCCTGGCCATCAAGCCCCACAGATTAAGGGCCACTGAGCTACGCCCCACGACTCCACCTGCCATGTGGTAGGAACACGTGCTTTATGGAGCTGCAATGAACCCTTAACGGGGGAGAAAACTGCATGTCCCCCTAAAACCACTCCCACCATCTGTGTACCCCCAGCCATAAAGCCGGATTCTGCCATGCCACTGGACTCATGGCCTCAACGCAACCCTAAGAGAAGCCTGCCCCAGCACCATCAAAACAGGCCTGCCATGCCCCTACAACCTAACCCTAACACTAGTTTGGGTTTTCAGTCTTCCATCCAAAGAAGCCTGTCCTTCGAGCCACCCCACTCCAGATTGAGGACCCTTGAGCAACACCCCAGACACAACCCACCACGTGAGAGGAAACCTTGCAGTTTGGAGCTCACTGAACTCTCAGAATGGGAGAAAACTGTATGACCCTCCAAAAGCCACCCATACCATCGGTTGCACACCTGGCCATAAAGCCAGAGTCTGCTGTAGTGCCGGACAAACTCCCTCAACTCAGAACTAAGGGGAGCCTGCCTCAGCACTGGCAGATTGGGCCTGTAATGCCCCTAGGCCCTAAACCTAACCCTAGTTTGGGTTTTCAGGCTTCCATCTGAAGAAGCCTGGCCCCCAAACACCCGGATTAAGGACGCCAGAGTGACAACCCATGACTTCACCCACCACACGGAAGGAAACCTTGTGGTTTGGAGCTCGCCGATCCCTCAGAGTGGGAGAGAATGGCATGCCCCCCCTAAAGACACCCCATCATCAGTGGTCCACCAGGCCGTAAAACTGTATTCTTCTGAGCTGCCAAATGTTTGCCCTCAACTTAGCCCTGAGAGGAGCCTACATCAGCACCATCAGTACGGTCTGCCATGCCCGTAGGACCTAATGCAAAGGATTTCATCCCAAGAGGCCAGCCCCTCAAGCCCCCTGGATTAAGGACTCCTGAGGGACACTAAAGGACACCACCCACCAAGCGGGAGGAAACCTTGCCATTTGGAGCTCGCTGAACACTCAGAGTGGGAGAAACCTACATGCCCCCCCCCCAAAGCCACCCCCACCATCGGCGGCTCACCCAGGCATAAAGCCGGATTCTGCCATGGCCCTGAACGAATGCCCTCAACTCAGCCCTGAGGGGGCCTGCCACAGCGCCAGTAGATAGGGCTTCTAATAGCCCTAGGCCCTAACCCTAACCATAGCTTGGGTTTTCAGGCTTCCATCTGAAGAAGCCTGGCCACCAAGCCCCACGGATTAAGGACCCTTGAGCTATATATGATGACTTCGCACACCACATGGTAGGCACCCGTGCCTTTTGGAGCTGCACCGACATGCCCCCTTAAAGCAACCCCCACCTTCAGCAGCCTTCCTGGGCATAAAGCCAGATTCTGCTGCGGTATGAGATGAATTCCCTCAATTCAGCCCTGAGAGGAGCCTGCTTCAATGCCACCACATTGTGCCTGTAATGCCCTTAGGCCCTAACCCTAACCCTAGTTTGTGTTTTCAGGCTTCCATTCTGAGGGGCCTGGCTCTCACGACCCCAGATAAAGGACCCTGAGAGACACTCCAGGACTTTTCCAGCCATGCGGTAGGAAACTGTGCCATTTGGAGCTGTGCTGAACCCTCAGAGGACAAACATGCTGCCCCCCTTAAAGCCACCCCAAACATCAGTGGCCCCCCTGCCATAAAGCCATATTCTTCCACGGTGCTGGACGCATGCACTCAACTCAGCCCTGAGGGGAGCCCCCTCAGTGCCAGCGGATCGGGCCTGCCATGCCGCTATGCCCTAAGTCTAACCCTAGGTGGGGTGCCCAGGCTTCCTGAGTGCACCCCCACCTCTGGGGGCCACTTGGTCACAAAACACATAGCTTGACACACAACCTGTCACCCATCCTTGATTCAGCCAAATGGGGATCCTGCCTCAGTGTTGACATATCAGGCCTGCCATGCTCCTAGGCCCTAAACTTAACCCTAGTTTGGCTTTTCAGGCTTCCATCCCCAGAGATATGGCCTCCAAGCCCTCCAGATTCAAGAACCCTGAGCCACAACCCAGGACTCTGCCTACCACCCGGGAGGAAACCATGCTGTTCAGAGCTGTACAAAACCCACAGAGCAGGAGAAACCAGCGTGACTCCTGGAGGCCACCCCAACATTTGGTGCCCCACCAGGCCACAAACATGAAGGCTAATATTCAGCAAGATCTCCTGACTCAACACAGCCCCCTGGAAAGCTCCACTGGGTGGGGGCCCTTGGGGGAGCCACGTGGGCCCAGGCAATGTTCCTGGATGGCCAGGACATGCACCTAGCAAGAAACTGCTCTAGACCGTGGGCGCCAGCACAGCCCAAATTGCCGCCCAATGCTGGCCAATTCTCATAAGCTTTCTGCTCAAATCGATGTTGATTTAAGCAGAAAGCTCATGAGAATTATTCAGAAACCCCCAGCGAACTAGCTGGCAGTGGTGCGGGCCACCACAGGGCTGCCGCCTGGGCCTGCTCTTGAATCCCGAGTGGTCACAGCCTGAACCCTGCGATATAGCCCTCTATGAGCCAGGGCCATGTGAGACCTACCCCTCCTTCTATTCAGTCCCATAGGGTGTCTGCCCCAGTGCTGTTGGTTTGGGCCTGCCAGGCCCCTAGGCCCTTGCAGTAAGTCTCCTTTGGGTTTTCAGGCTTCAGACCCTGGGACCTGTCCCGAGTGCTCCAGATTGGGGACCACGGAGCCACACCCCAGAAGTCCACCTGCCACCCTGAAGGATACCGTGGCCTTCGGAGCTGCACAGAACCCTCAGACTGCGAGAAAATCACATGCATCCCTGAGGCCACCCCCACCTCCGTTGCCCCACCCCCATCCACAAAACCCGGAATCTGACACGCCACATGACCCTCATCCTAAACTCACACACCCTCTGGGTATCCCACCTCAGAGTTGGCTTATCAGGCCTGTCATTACCCTAGGCCCTAATGGTAACCATAGGGTGGGTTCTAAGGCTTCTGTCCCCATAGAACTAGCCCCCAATCCCTCCAGATTGAGGACCCCTGAGCCAGACCCCAGGCCTCCGCATGCCACCAGGAGGAAACCGTGCCATTATGAGCTGACCAAAAGCCTCAGATAAGGAGAAACTGCATGCCTCCTGAGCCCAACCCCCACCTTCGGCACTCTAGTGGGCCACAAACACGGAGGCTGACACTCAGCCAGACCGCTTCCCTCAACCTGGACTCTGACTCCCTGCCTGACCCTTGTCCTTGTCTCAGTCCCCAAGGGATCCCACCACAGTGCCAGCTGATCGGGCCTGCCATTCCCCTTGGCCCTAACCCTAACCCTAGTTTGGATTTTCATGCTTCCATCCAAAAAGTTCTGGCCCCCAAGCCCCCACAGATTAAGGACATCTGAGAGACAGCTCAGGACTGCACCCACCATGTTGAAGGAAACCATGCCATTTGTAGCTGTGCGGTACCCTCAGACAAGGAGAAATCTGCATGCCACCCTAGCTTCTACAGCCCCTGGACACAAACACAGACTCTGATATGCTGCCTGATGCCCGCCCCCAAGTCAGCCCAGCAGAGAGCCCACCTCCTCACCAGAAGATCAGGCCTGCCATGCCCCAAGGCCCTAAACCTAACACTAGGTGTGCTGTACAGGCTTCCATGCCCAGAGGCCTGGCCCGTAAGCCCGCCAGATTGGGGACCCTTGTACTCAACCCCAGGACTCCACCAGCTTCCCAGAGTTAAACATGTCCATTTGGTTGTGCAAAATCCTCAGAGCGGGAGAAACCTGCGTGTCGACTGAGGTACCCTCAGCTTCTGCGGCACCCCTGGACACAAACCCAGAGTCTGACGTGCCACCTGATGCCCACCTTCAACTCAGCCCACCATGGACCCTGCCTCATACTGGCAGATCAGATTAGCCCCTAGGCACTAAACCTAACACAAAGTTGAATTTTCAGGCTTCCTTCCCCAGGGGCCTGTCCCCCAAGCCCTCTAGATTGGGAGCCCTGGAGCCACACCATAGGAATCTGCCTGCCACCCAGCAGGAAAAGAGTCCATTTGGAGCTGTGCAGAACCCTCAGAGCTGGAGAAACCTGCGTGCCCACATGAGAACTCCCCAACGTTGTGCATCTCCCCAGTTACAAACCCGGAGCCTGATGCACCGCCTGACCCCCATCCTCGACTCAGCCACTTGGGCAACCCATCTCACCACCAGGAGTTCTGGCCTGCAACGCCACTAGCTCATCTCTCCACAGCAACCCCATCAGCTCTAGGCAGACCTAGAACTCCCCTGTCTGTGGCAAAGCTCTGGGATTCCCCCTCCTTTTCAATTTACACTGGCCCAGGTGTTCATGAGAAAGGGGGAAGCCTACCTCCTGAATGCTTAACACCTCCTTCCTCTTCTGCCATATTTCTTTCCACTTACCTTTGTACCTGGGCAAACTGGAAGTAGCATATCAATGGAACGTGTACAATATCTGAGATATGAGTCTTTCATTGAAGCATTATGGGGACTCCTTATGCAATAAGAAACTAGTGTATCCTGCCACAGAGTGTTTCAAAATGATCATCTACAGAACAGGAGAGTGAAAATCACTCCAATTTTACCTCAGACTTCATGAAGTAGAACATGGTCTTCTTCTTTCCTTCCTTGACTTCAATTCCAATTCGTTTCCATGCAGTGTCCATTCCTTTGTTTCAAGGGTAGGATTTCACAATTCCTCATCTGCATAGAAAACCCAGAGCTCATCACAACAAGTACCCTCCCTAATAGCCGAACTCACTTCCCGTGCCTCACGTCTACAGGTCTGCCCCTGGGGACTGGCCTGAGATCAAGAGGGGTCGTGCCCAAGCACCGCCAAAAAGACTTCCATGAGTCAGGCACCGGCGAGGCCAACGCGTCCTGCTGACCACCCTCTGGGGGTCCCCTCCCTGGCACTGGCAGATGGGGCAGGGCCTGCCACGAAATCTGGGCCCGGGCCCTGGCCTGCTTGCTCTGCCTTCCTTTGCCAGGGTTCTGTCCTCGGGGGCCTCCACCTGGGGAACCCTGAGTCCCGCACCATGAGTCCTGTGACCGTCCCGATGCAAACAGTGCCTTTCGTGGCTACATCCCAGCCGGCGAGCGAGAGATCCATTCATTCCCCCACAGAGGGCAGCCCCATCCCCGGGTGCCCTGGCTGACCGAATAGGCGGAGGCAGATGGCTGGCCACAAGCACTCCATCAACTCTGCTTCAGGAAAGCTCCCCTGCGCGGGGGCCTCTGGCTGGGCTACATCATCTCGGCATGTTTTCCGGATCGCCGTGACATGCTCTGAACGTGAAAGGGCCCTGGGCCACGGGGAACAGGGTGGTCCCCAGGGCCGCCCAATGCCAGCCAATTCTCAAGAGCATTCTGCCAAAATCGATCCCAAGTTGGGCGGAACGCTCGAGAGGATTGGCTGGAAAATGCCCGGTGAACTCGCTTTGGGCGCCCCATGTCTGCAGGACCACCCCCTGGGCCTGGCCCGGGATCCTGAGGGGTCACGTCCCAGCACTGCCAGAAAGACCTCCATGAGGTAGACGCCGGCGAGACCGACGCCTCCTGCTCCTCAGCCTCCGGGGGTCCCCTCTCAGGCCCTGGCAGAGGGGCCCGGGCCTGCCCTGAAAGCCGGGCCTGGCCCAGGCCTTCTTGCTCTTCCTTCCATTTCCAGGGTCCTGTCCCTGGGGGCGTCCGCCTGGGGAACACTGAGTCCCGCGCCACGAGTCCCCCGACTGTCCCGGCGCAAACTGTGCCTTTTGCGGCTGCATCCCAGCCATCAAGGGAGAGATCCATTTGTTCCCCCACAGAGGCCAGCCCCAGCCGTGGGTGCCCCCACCATCCGAAAAGGCGGAGGTGGATGCCCAGCCTCAACTCCTCCATCAACTCTTCTTCAGGAAAGTTGCCTTGCACCATGGCCCCCGATGGGCCTCGTCATCTCGTCGCATTTTCAAGTTGGCCGCGACATGCTCCAAGTGAGAAAGGGCCCTTGGGCACGGGGAACAGGGCGGTCCCCAGCACTGCCCAGCGCCCAGTGTTCTCTTCATGGTCATCCAATTTTGGAGCGGAAGTAACTTTGTCTTGTTTGTAAACCACTCGCACCATCATTTTTCTTCCTGGCCAGAATCCCAGAGTCTGACACTCTGTGGGACACATTTCCTCAACACAACCCCTAGGGGAGCCCACTCAGTGCTGGCAGATCAGAGCAGCCTTTCACAAGGCCATAAACCCAACCCTAAGTTGCGTTTTCATGCTTTCTTCTACAAGGGCCTGTCCAGAAGACTCTCTGGCTTGGGAACCCTGAAATCAAACTGTAGGAGTCCGCCTCCTACCTAGGAGGTAACCAGTCTCTTTGGAGCTGCACAGGGCGGTCAGAGCCAGTTGGCCTCTGTTGGGGAACGAATGGATCTCTCCCTTGATGGCTGGGATGCAGCCGCAAAAGGCACAGTTTGCGCCGGGACGGTCGGGGGACTCGTGACACAGGACTCAGTGTTCCCTAGGTGGAGGGCCACGGGTACAGGACCCTGGAAATGGAAGGAAGAGCAAGAAGGCCCGGGCCGGGGCAGAGCTTTCTGGGCAGGCATGGGCCCCTCTGCCAGGGCCTGAGAGGGGACCCCTGGAGGCTGAGGAACAGGAGGCATCAGCCTCGCCGGCACCTGACTCAGGGAGTTCTTTCTGGCGGAGCTGGGACGCAACTCCTCGGGATCCCTGGCTAAGTCCTGGGGGCGGCCCTACAGACGTGGGGAGCCCGAAGAGAGTTTGCCGGGCGTTTTCCGGCCAATTCTCACGAGCGTTCTGCCCAAATCGGGATCGATTTGGGCAGAACGCTCGTGAGAATTGGCCGGCGTTGGGCGGCCATGGGAACCGCCCCGTTCCCAGTGGCCCAGGGCCCTTTTTTGCTCCGGGCATGTCGCAGCCACCCGGATAACACGCCAAGGCAACGTGGCCCAGCCGGGGACCCCGGCACAGGGGAGCTTTCCCAAGGCAGAATTGATGGAGGGGTTGTGGCTGGGCGTCAGCCTCTGCCTTTTCGGGCGGCCGGGGCACCCATGGCTGGGGCTGGCCTCTGTGGTAGAACAAATGGATCTCCCGCTCGACGGCTGGGAGGCAACTGCGAAAGGCACCATTTGTGCTGGGGTGGTCGGGGGACTCATGGCACAGGACTCAGAGTTCCCCAGGCGGACGCCCCCAGGGACAGGACCCTGGCAACGGAAGGCTGAGCAAGCAGGCCAGGGCCCGGGCCCGGCTTTCGGGGCAGGCCCGGCCCCATCTGCCAGCGCCAGGGAGGGTAACCCCAGAGGCTGAGCAGCAGGAGGGGTCGGCCTCGCCGGCACCTGCCTCACGGAGGTCTTTCTGGCAGTGCTGGGACGCGACCCCTCGGGATCCCGGGCCAGGCCCAGGGGGGTGGTCCTGTGGACGTGAGACGCCCGAAGCGAGTTCACCGGGTGTTTTCCAGGCAATTCTCATGAGCGTTCTGCCCAATCGGGATCGATTTTGGCAGAACGCTCGTGACAATTTGTCAGCGTTGGGCAGTCCTGTGGACCTTCCTGTTCCCCGTGGCCCAGGGGCCTTTCTCGCTAGGGGCATGTCGTGGCCACCAAGGAAATGAGCTGAGAGTCATGGACCAGCCAGTGTCCTCAGCGCAGGGAAGCTTTCCCGAAGCAGATTTTTTTTTTAAAGATTTTATTTATTTATTTGACACACAGAGAGAGATCACAAGTAGGCAGAGAGGCAGGCAAAGAGAGAGAGGAGGAAGCAGGCTTCCCGCTAAGCAGAGAGCCCGATGCGGGGCTCGATCCCAGGACCCTGAGATCATGACCCGAGCCGAAGGCAGCGGCTTAACCCACTGAGCCACCCAGGCGCCCCCCAAAGCAGATTTTATGTAGTGGTTGTGGCCACCCTGCCGCCTTCGCCTTTTCGGGCCAGGGCACCCAGGGCTGGGGCTGCCCTCTGTGGGGGAAAGAACGGATATCTTGCTCGATGGCTGGGACGCAGCTGCAAAAGGGACTGTTTGGGCCATGATGGTTGGGGGACTCGTGGTTCCGGACTAAGGGTTCCCCAGGCGGAGGCCCCCAGGGAAAGGACCCTGGAAATGGAAGGCTGTGCAAGGAGGCCAGGGCCCAGGCCCAGCATTCGGGGCAGTCCCAGCCCCAACTGCTAGCGCCATGAAGGTGATCCCGGAGGCTGAGGAGCAGGAGGCGTCGGCCTTGCCTGCACCTGACTCACAGAGGTCTTTCTGGCTGTGCTGGGACGCGACCCTCGGGATCTTGGGATCCCAGGCCAGGCCGAGGGGCGGACCTGCAGACGTGCGGCGCCCAGAGCGAGTTCACCAGGCATTTTCAGGCCAATTATCAAGAGCGTTCTGCCCAAATTGGGATCGATTTGGGCAGAACGCTCATGAGAATTGGCCGGGGTTGGGCAGCTCTTGGGACGGCCTGGTTCCCTGTGGTCCAGGGCCCTTTTTCGCTCAGGGCATGTCACGGCCACCCAGAAAATGCGCCATCCACTTAACTCAGAGTATCCAACCTGTATAGAGTCCGTTCTTGTTCTAACTTCTTTCCTCAACTGGGAAAATACTGCCATTTATGAGTGTTTGCCTTAAGAGCGATTATAAGTTTTGGAAGCATAAGGGCCTTGGCGTGCACTTAACTCAGAGTATCCAACCTGCCAAGAGTCTGCCCTTGTTCTAACTTCTTTCCTCAACTGGAAAAACACTGCCATTTATGAGTGTTCGCCTTAAGAGTGATTATACACTTTGGAAGTATAAGGGCCTTGCCGTCCACTTAACTCAGAGTATCCAAACTGCCAAGAGTCCGTCCTTGTTCTAACTTCTTTCCTTCACTGGGAAAACACTGCCATTTATGAGTGTTCGTATTAAGAGGGATTGATTTGGGCAGAATGCTCGTGAGAATTGGCCAGTGTTGGGCATCCCTGGGTACCGCCCTGTTCCCTGTGGCCCAGGGCACTTTCTCACTCTTAAGGATGCCCGAGGTCATGTCCCCACATGGGATGGGGTGGGTAGCTCTCCCCAAGGGTCTGAGGGGCTCTCACCCTCAAAGCAAACTTCATGGGAGGGCCGGGGCTTGCCTAGGACTGGAGGGAAGCTCTGCTCCTTGGACTCTGTACCCGTCTTTTGTCCTGGGCCAGTCCCTGCCTCTCTTGACCCCAGGTTCCCAATTGTCCCTGAGGGTTGGACATGGAAATGCTTGAAATTGGCCGTTCCTCCAGGGATAGGTGGAGGAGGAGGAAAGGTGCACCAGGCACACAGACCTCCATTCTGAGAGGGCCAAGTGTGCACAGGAGACCTGCACGCAGCACCTGTCCCATGACCCAGTCTTGCAGTGGATGTGTACATGACCCATGGCGCTGTACCTGACTGGTCCCCCATGTTCCCTCAACACTGCCCAGTGGTCTGTGGCCTCAAAGTCTGATGAGCACCAGAACCATGCCTATCCCGGGAAGCAAGGCTCAGGGTGCAAGGCCAGGCGGGTTGGACATCTGGGGATGCAAAGTCACCAAGTACCCCCCACCCAGCTGGCCTGGAATTCAGAATCCTTCTCAGGGTCACTCTAAATGTGGGGTTGAGCCAGAGGCTTTGGAGACATCAGTGGAGGCCAAATCAGGGCTGGGAGATCCGTGGGCCCCTTCGACTGCTCCTCTCTCCATCTGCTTGGTCTTCCTGGCTGTACCCGGGGACAGAGGTCCAGTCTGTCCTTGGATTTAGCCCTGGCTTGAGTCAGTGGGTGGGAAGGAGGACAGGGAAGGTTAGGGTTTGGGATAGGAGTTTGGGTTAGGGTGAGGGTCACAGTTAGAGTTAGGGTTAGGGTTAGCCCCGACCCTCCCATGAGGTTTGCTTTGAGGGTGAGAGCCCCTCAGATCCTTGGGGAGAGCTACCCACTCCATCCCATGTGGGGACATGACCTCGGGCATCCCCAGGCCGGTAGAGGCATATGTGCTTGAGCACACACACGTGCACAGACACACACACACACACACACACACACACACACACACACACACCACTCTTCCCAGCTAGGGGTCAGAGGGGGAGACACCCTCAGAAAATGGTGGGTAACAAGGGGGAAAGAAGGAAGAGGTTGGAGACAGCTGGACCATGGGGTCAGAGGCATCAGGACTCCTGGCATGGACCAAGATCCATAGCATGGGGAGGGGAGACAGGACAGGCTGATGGTCAAGGGGTCCTCAAGGGGCCCAGGGGCTTTGCCAGAGCACTGGGTGAGGACAGGGTTTGGGGCCTGGTGTCCATCACCACCCTGGACTACTCGAAGTAGGAAGAGGTACCCCCCACCCCCAGTGTGAACAGGGCTACAACACCAAAGGCTTCCCCTTACTCTTCTATCAATGGGGCCATAGACACAGGGTGTCCCTAGGCTCCCACAGGCTTGTAGAAGATCCTGTTGGCCTTGAATCTCTATCCCTGCCCCACTGTGCTCCCAGTCTTGGGAACATGCTTTGTACTCCCTCGAGGTCCTTCTGAGCAGAGGACAGCCTGCAGGCTTGGGGGACTGACATTGTGAGCTTGCAGAATGTGGCAGAGCACTAGATCCCTGGTCTGGGGATCAAGGTCAGGACCCTCCTTGTTGCAGCCTCAGGGGCCCCATTTGGAAGAGGTTCCAGAGTCAGTGCTCTGCTCAGGGGGAAAAGGCCTTAGCAAGGAACCAAGCACCAGCACAGGAGAGGGAAACAGGGACAAGGGAGGTTTCTCCCATCACCCCTGGAGCACACAGATCCTGCTCCTGTGAGACACAGAAAAACAGAGACAGAGACAGACACAGAGACAAAGACAAAGACAGAGACAGACACTGAACACAGGAGAGAGGGAACCAGGAGAAGTCACAGACTTTCCTCCATCAGCTGGGAAATGACCGCCAAACATTTTGTCCCCTTCTCAGTCACACGGACCATCCACCCTGGGAGGACGGATTCAGGAATGCCCGGGAACCATGGTGGGGGCTGCCCAACACATGGGCGCAGACAAGGCCCTTGGACCGAAACCTAATGGGAGCCCCTGGAAGTCTGTGTCCCTAAGGTCAGAATCCATGCACTGCAACCTTGCCATGGCTGATGGGACCCAGGCAGGAGGAGGGTGGCTTTTCCTGGATCCGAGAGCAGATCCAGGTCCCTCTGGGCTGTGTTCCATGCCCCCACCCAGCCCCTGGCTCACCCGTGCATTGCCCAGTGTGTGCACGAGCCTCCCGTGAGAGCGGGTATGAAATGTATGGAGAGGTCCCACCCATGATGGCATCCCTAGAAGTAGAAGCTAGAACACCCCCAGTGTGCACACGGGGAGACTGGGGAGGCCCTGAGAGCCACGGGGTGTGTCCGGGGTCACAGTCCTGGGCAGGAGCAGGAGCCTGGTCTGAACCCAGCTCTGGGCCCCCACAGTGGGGACAACAGCTGCACCCAGGCCTCCCAGGGGCTGTGGGTAGGCTATGTGGGGGTCACTGTGTACATAGGGCATGGGGTGGAGGGTGAGCCTTGAGCAGCTGGGGGAGGGACGCCCTCAGGGAGCTCTGGTGTGAGGAGGAAGTCGGGTAAGTAGCCCCCAGGCAGTGGTGACCTCACTGCCCGGACGACAGAGCCCAACGGAATTGGAACCCATGTATCCAGGCACCCATATTCCAGAGAAAACCCCTTTTCCCAGCTCATTTCTTTGGAGATCCTGAAAGAAGCGACATGTTTCTGTGTTGCATACTGAAGTCCAGAGAATGCGGGCAGAGGAGAGCTCGCCCGCCAAACACTTCCCCTCACTGGGGAGGTCCTGTCAGGGCTCCCCAACACCTCTGGCCCTTTGGCAAGAAGAATCAAAAGATGACACCGGGAGGCTCAGAGTCAGCCAGCCCCACATCTTTTGATCGACCCTGTGGCCCCAGGCCTCCCGTGTATGTGTGTGTGTGTGTGTGTGTGTAAAGAGAGCTCATTGCGGGTGGAGACGTCCCGAGCACGAGCAGGCTGATGAGGGTTCAGATGCCTGGTAGGCAGATCATGTTCACACCCCAGGTTAAGGCTGTCTAGGTGTGATGGGGTGTGGGGCCTGCACCCTTCTGCCCAGGGTTTATCCTGAAACCCTACAGGGATGGGTCCCTGACCCAGGTGCAGGGCTGTGCACGCGCAGGTCTGCGTGTGATCTGGGAGAAGCCGGGGGACTGGGCAGGAGGATGGTGGGTATGGCCGGGCAGGGTTCTGAGGCCTCTTGCATGCTCCCCGTCTCTGCCTTGGCAGGCCAAGGATGAAATAGGAAGGAGGCGGGAAGACACGCACTCCTCCCTGTCCCTGGAGTCTCCGGTCCTGGGAAGGCCTCCGGTACCTCCCAGACCACTGCCCCTGCTACTCCATTGGACTGCGGCCCTGGACACAGAGCCCACAGAGGCGAAGTCCGAGGGTGAGAAGGCTGGGATGGGGTGCCTGTGGCTGTGTGGGGAGGGGTCAGTGCTGGGCCCCACAGGGAGAAGCCCCCATAGGCTGGTGTGGGGCCAGCAGCCACGACTTGGCTCAGAGCACCCAGGGGGTGGACTGCCATCGGGGAGATGTCCCGGTGAGGGTTCCTTCATGGCTGTGGCTTCCCCGGTAGGCCCTGGGCTGTGCTCTGTCTCTGCCAAGCAACAGGGAGAGGCAGGCCCGCGGGTGACCTTCTCTCGTCTCACAGCTACTCCAGCGGAGGAGCTAGACCCACTCCCAACTTTAGCAACTCTGAAGGGGGACATGGTGACTGGAGACATTTTGGCAGGAGACCGGGAGCCGACAGGTGACCGGGCGCCTGCCCACATAGCCGCTGATGCTGTCCAGGGAGAGCCGGCTCCTATCACCAGCCCCGCTCCTGCCGCTCCCCCTGCCACTGCCCCTTCCAGAGCTGCTCCCACGTGCCCTGCCCCTGCCTGTGCTCCTGTTCTCGCCCCTGACCCAGATCCTCCCTTGGTCTCACTGCTTCACCGGGCCCTCCCTGTGCCCCTGCTCCTACCCCAGACCCAGCTCCTGCCCTTGACCCTGCACCTGCCATCACCCCTGCACTTGCCCCAGCTCCTGCTCCTGCCCCTGCCCCTGCCCCAGACCCAGGTCCTACACCTGTTCTTGCCCCTGCCCCTGCCCCTGCCAGGACGGACTCCCCCTTCGCCTGCCTGTGCCGCTGTACCCACCCCATACCCAGACCCTGCCCATGATTCTTCCCCTTCAACTGCCCCTGGCCCTTCCCCTGGCCCTGCCAAGACCACTGCCCCTTCCCCTGCACCTGCCTATGCCCCTGTTCCCGCCCCAGACCCAGCCCCTATCCCTTGCTCCTGCTCCTTTCCCTGCCCTTGCCTGTGCTCCTGGTCCTGTCTCTGACCCAGCTCCTGCTCTGGATCCTGCTCTGGCCACTACTGCTGACCCTTTCCCCACCCCGATCCTAACCCCTGCCCCTACACCTGCTCCTGCGGTGCTCCCAGACCCGCATCCAGAGCCCACAACTCTGTGGGGAGATCTCCCCGTAATATTACCCTCAGTTCCATCCCCTGACCCTGACATCCCCCCAGAATGTTTCATCCACTCCCCCTGTGTTCTTCCTCTTTTGTATGTAGTCACTGTTATAGTCGCCTTCCATCTCCTCTGTGCTGTGTATTATTTATTTTAAATAAAAGTTCTTATTTTCCCTTGAACACGTCATGAGCATGAAGTACATTCCCGACGCTGTGCCACCACACCCCAGAACATCGCTGCAGGATATCTCCTTCCCCAAAGGAGACCCTGAGCCCAAGCCCTCCCTGCCCATTGCTCGCCCAGCCTGACCCCTCACAGTTCCTAAGCTGCTTTCTCTTTCTGTTCCTGCACGTGTTCTGGAGGTTTCTGGAAGTGGAATCACTCAATAGTTGCCTTTGTGTCTGCACCTACTTTCAAAGGGCACTCGTTTTGGTTTTTTCCTCTGTTTGACATAGTATTGCCCTTATTTGATGTTGAAATGCCCAATGGATTACAGAGGAGATGTCATCATAGGGACCCCTTTAGGAATTCTGGGCACAATCTTGGGGCCAAGGCCCCTGTTCCTGCTGGGACACCACAGTTGGTCCCCAGACAGGACACGGCTGTTTCCTCCCATCGCCCACACAGAAACCAGGGAAATGCAGAAAGCTGGAAGACACACCACAGAGGGCAAACGCATCGCCCCCAACCCAAGGTCAGAGAAAGTTTACCCATGGGTCTGCTCCAGTCCATGCTCCAAGTCACTGGGTCCCACAGGGACACAGACTAAACATGTGCACGTTCAAGGGGGAGGCTAGGCACACAGGAAGTATGTGTCAGGAGATGCAGGAGATCCTGGGGAAGAACTCAGGCAAAGAAAACCCTGGGGAGTCAGTGCTGGTCACCCTCAGAATTGCAGGTGTCTGGTCTGGGGACCAGCAGCCCTGGGGAGAACGTAAGGAAGCAGAGGTCCAATGCAGGCCCCCTGGAGAGAAGAGTGACAGGCACCCCTGTCTGGGACCACAGTGAGCCGCACCTATCCCAGGCCACAGGTGCACCTCTCACCTAGCAGGGCTCAGCCTAGGACTCACCCACAGAAACTCTGGCTCGGGTTTTCACAGATGTGTTTTCAGTAGTATTTGGCAGCAGTGGTGGAGACAGCAGTGTTCATGCACAAGGAGATGGATGGGATCCTCCTCCCAGTCTTCATGACAGAATGCCCTCAGGCTGCTTTCTCAGTGTTGTCTGGGGCACAGGGTCACGGCAGTCCCTCCTGAGACCACACTCTTGCCACCCTGCTCCTGGGGACATTCATAATTGTTTAAGGAGGAGGTGGAGAGGATCCAGGATGACAGATGGCCAAGCAGAAGGAAGGTCAGCCTGGGGAGAACAGATGGACCTGCCCTGAGCCACCATTCAGGGCCTAATCCAAACCAAACCAGAAGCCCAATACTAAACCTAACCCAAACCAGAACCCAAACAAGAACCTGAACCAGAACCTGAACCCAAACTCCTAACCCTAACCCCTAACCCTAACCCCTAACCCCTAACCCCTAACCCTAACCCTAACCCCCAACCCTAACCCTAACCCTAACCTTAACCTGTGGGTTCTTTCCTTGTGAACATCATTCTTGGGAGGACGTTTTCCCTGGAGCACGGTGTCACTCTGAATACGGGGCCGTGCTGTCTCGTTCAGCTTCCAGGTCCCTGGGGTGGAGGCCCAAGCCATCAATGTGGGCGCACTTTCATCCGCGTCAGAGAGAAGGCTTTGGGCTTTAGGGGAAGGCGTAGCTGACAGGGCTCCCTCCGTTCAGCTCCTTCAAGGAGCTGAGGGGTTGGCGCCTTGCTTTGTGCTTCGAGGTGTCACCACGGCTTCTCTCTTGGCGGGACGGAGTGGGGCTTGCGGGGCGAGTGCGTCGTCCTGAAGTCATCCCGTGGCCCTGGTTCTGCGCTTCCACTGGCCGTTTCAGGCAGGCCTCGTCTGGCCCCCGTGGAAAACAATATGGAGTTTCCTTAAAAAATTAAAATAGAAATACTCTATAATCCAGTAATTCCACGACTGGATATTTACCCAAAGAAAGTGAAAACACTAATTCAAAAAGATATATATACCCCTATGTTCATTGAGACATTATTTACAATAGTCATGTATGCAAGCAGCCCAAGGGTCCATCAACAGATGAATGGATAGGGTGCGTAGGGAGTCTCAGTTGTTTATCCGACTGCCTTCAGCTCATGTCATGATCCTGGAATCCCAGGATCCAGACTCCCTGCTCAGTGAGGAGTCTGCTTCTCCCTCGAATCCTCCCCCATATCATGCTCTCTCTCATGCTCTCTCTATCTCTCATTCCCTCTCAAATAAATAAAATATTTTTAAGAAATGATGAATGGATAAAGAAGATGTGGTATGTATATACAATGGAATATTACTCAGCCACAGAAAAGGATGAGATCTTGACATTCTGAACAACATGGATCGACCTCGAGGGCATTATGCTAAGTGAAATAAGTCAAGCAGAGATAGACAAATACCATATGATTTCACTTATGTGTGGATCTAAAAAAACAAGCAAAAGCAGAAATAGGCCCATAAATACAGAGAACAAAATCACCCGCTTCCAGAAGGGCAGAGGTGGGGAAATGAGCAAAACGAGTGAAGGGGCGTGGCAAATAGAAGCTTCCAGTTTGGGTGAGTAAGTCACAGGAATGAAAGACACAGCATAGACAATATAGTCAGTGATATTGTAATAGGGTCGTATAGTTAGATTATAGCTACATTTGTGCATAATGTGCACATGCGTCCAATCACTATGTTGTGCACCTGAGACTAATGTGACACCGTGTGTCAACTATACTTCAATAAAATAATTTTATTTTTTTTTAATTTTCTTAAAGATTTTAATTTATTTATTTGAGAGTGAGAGTGAGATCAAGGGAGATTACAGAGAGAGGGAGAAGCGGACTCCTGCTGAGCAGGGAGCCCAATGCGAGGCTCCATCCCACAACCCTTAGATCATGACCTGAGCTGAAGGCAGAGGCTCAACCAACTAGGCAACCCAGATACTCCAACAAAATAATTTTAAAAATTAAGTATTTTTAGAAAGCCTATGCAAACCATATATCAGATAAGAAGTTAGTTTCCAAACGATACAAGAAACCCCTAGAACTCAATAGCAGAAGAAAATTAACTCATATTAAAAATGGACTAAAGGGGTGCCTGGGTGGCTCAGTGGGTTAAAGCCTCTGCCTTTGGCTCAGGTCATGATCCCAGGGTCCTGGGATTGAGCCCCGCATCGGGCTTTCTTCTCAGCGGGGAGCCTGCTTCTCCCTCTCTCTGCCTGTCTCTCCATCTATTTGTGATCTTTGTCTGTCAAATAAATAAATAAAATCTTTAAAAAAAATGGACTAAAGACTCTAACAGTCACTTCTCTAAAAGAAACACACAGTTGGCCAATGGGCACATGAAAAGATGCTTAATGTCACTAATCATCAAGGTAATGCAATCAAGACCACGACAAGATTTCACCTCACATGTGTTAGGATGGCTATTATCAAAATAACAAAAGACGTTGGCAAAGTTGTAGAGAAATTGGAACTTTTCTACACTGTTGGTTGGAATCCAAATAGTTCAGCTGCTATGGAAAACAATATGGCAGCTCCTCTACAAATTAAAATAGAACTTCCTTATAATCCAACAATCTCATTTCTGAGTATTTATCCAAAAGAATGAAATCAGGACCTTACGGGATATTAGCACTCCAGCATTCAGTGCTCCACTATTCATAGGAGCCACAACGTGGATGGAAACAACCTTAAGTATCCATCAGGAGTTGAATGGATAAAGAAAATGTGTTGGTGTATACATACAATGGAATATTGTTCAGCCATAAAAATCAAGGAAATCCTGTGATATACAATGACATGAATGAAACTTGAGGATATTGTGCTTCGTGAAACAAGCCAGTATAGAAGGACAAATACTTCGTGATTCCACTTACATGAAATGTCTAAAAGAGTCAGACTCGTAGGGGCACCTGGATTAAGTTGGTTAAGCGACTGCCTTCGGCTCAGGTCATGATCTCACAGTCCCAGGATCGAGTCCCACATCAGGCTCCCTGCTCGGCAGGGAGTCTGCTTCTCCTTCTGACCTCTGTTCTCTCATGCTCGCTTTCTCTCTCTCTCTCTCTCCCAAATAAATAAATAAAGTCTTTAAAAAAAAAAAAGAACTGAACTCGTAGAATCAAAGTGTACAGTGGTAAATGCCAGGGGACTGGGTAGAGAAGAAATGGCATTGCTAATCAATGAGCATAAAGTCTCAATTGTGCAAGATGAAAAAGTTCTAGAAGTCTGCTGTACAAAACTGTCCCTATAATTAGCATTACTGTCTCACACACTTAAAAATTTATTAGCAGGGTAAATCTCATGCTGTATTAATACACAAGAAAAGAAAATTTGAAGAAGCCTAACTGGAAATTTAAAAACAATTACAGAAGTAAATTTACTAGAGGGATCTACAGCAGTTTTGAGATGGCAGAAGAATCCGTGACCTCAGAGACAGATGGAGAGAAATCATCTAATCTGAAGAATAGAGGGAAAATAAACAGATCAGAGGTCTGTAGGATACTGTCAAGCATCTCAACATACAAGCATTGGGAGCCCCAGGAAAAAACCTGAATCAATGATGGTTGAAAAAAATCCCAGGGGTGCTTGTGAGGCTGAGTCTATTAAGCATCTGCCTTCGTTCAGGTCATGATCTCAGGGTCCTGGAATTGAGCCCCAGGTCAGGCTCCACACTCAGCAGAGAGTCTGCTTGTTCCTTTTTCTCTCCCTCTGCCCCCCACCTTGTGCTCTCTCTGTATGTCTTTCAAATAAATAAAATTTTTTAAAAAAGAACATCCCAAATTTGATAAAAAAAATATTAACTGGGGTGCCTGGGTGGCTCATACATTAAGCGTGTGCCTTTGGCTCAGGCCATGATCTCAGGGTCCTGGGATTGAGCCCTGAAGTGGGCCTTCTACTTGGTGGGAAGCCTGTTTCTCCCTCTCCCGCTCCCCCTGCTTATGTTCCCTCTCTCGCTGTGTGTGTCTCTCTCTCAAATAAATAAATAAGATCTTAAAAATATTAACCTACAGATCCAAAAAGTGTAACAAACTACATGTAAAAAGAACACCTAATTAATCATAATCAAATATTTGAAACCCAGAGAGAAAGTGAAAATATTAAAGCACAAGAGAAGGGCTGCCTGGGTGGCTCAGTCAATTAGGGGACTGACTCTGGATTTCATTTGGCTTAGGTCATTGATCTCAGAGTCATGGGATCGAGCCCCATGTCGGGCTCCATGCTGGCTGCAGAGTCTGCTTAGAATTCTCTCTCTCCTTGCCCCCCCCACCATCTCTCTCTCTCTCTCAAAATACTACTACTACTACTACTACTACTACTACTACTACTACTAATTTTAAAAAAAATTTTAAAAAGCACAAGAGAAAAGCAACTCATGTACGGGGAAAGAACAAGGATCTCAATAGTACAAGCAATTCACATTTGACCAGTTACCAGAAACCAGGGAGGAGAGAGTGCAGCGGAGTGATACATTCAGAGTGTTGAAAAAAGAGAAAAAACTGTCAACCAAGAATTCTAAGCCAGTGAAAATATTCTTCAAAAATGAAAGTGGAATAAAAACATTCCCAGGTGAAAAGGGAGAGAACTCCTTCACAGCAGGCATGCCCTCCCAAACCACTGAAGGAGCTCCTTCAGGCTAAGGGGAGGGGGCACTCGCTGGAGCTGAGACCCACAGGAAGAAATGTGGGAACTGGGAATGGTAAAGATAAATGATTGTGATTTGTGTCTTATCTTTTCTTCTCTTAATTTCTTTTTAGCACACAAAATAATTTAAACAATAATTATAGCACTGTATTGTTTGGTTAATGTATACAGACTTAATACATATGATAATAATAGCACAAAGCCGGGAGGAGGAAATGGAGCTCTACTGGAGTAAAGTTGCTGTATTTTTCAGAATTAAATCAGCATTAACCTGCAGTAGCTCATGATAAAAAAAAAATTTTTAAGGGGCGCCTGGGTGGCTCAGTGGGTTAAGCCTCTGCCTTCAGCTCAGGTCATGATCTCAGGGTCCTGGGATCGAGCCCCACATCAGGCTCTCTGCTCAGCCAGGAACCTGCTTCCCCGCCTCTCCCTGCCTGCTTCTCTGCCTACTTGTGATCTCTCTATCTCTCTCTGCCAAATAAATAAAATCTAAAAAAAAAATTTAAGATGCTATTTATTTATTTGTTCAAGAGAGAGAGCACAAGCAGGGGAAGTGGCAGGAGAGGGAGAGGCAGGATCTTCACCGAAGAGGGAGCCCAATGTGGGACTCAATCCCAGGACTCTGGGATCATGACCTGAGCTGAAGGCAGAGGCTTATGCCACTGAGCCACCCAGGTGCCCCTAGATTGTGATAAATTAAAAGATGCATATTTTAATCCCCAGAGCAACTTAAATAAATAAGTGAACAAAGAAACAAATAAAAATACAACTTTAAAAAAAGAGGTTTAAAATAAGAAATTAAAATTATGTACTAAAAATGTTCCTTACTCATTCAACAAAAAATGAGGACATTAAAAACAGGAACAAAAAGACATGAGACACAGTATAAATATAATTATGCCACTGATTTGTATTCTTCTAAATAGTTTAAATGGCAAATTTTAGATTACATATGTTACCATAGTAAAAACATTTTTAAGTCTTGGGGCACCTGGGTGGGTCAGTCGTTAAGCATCTGCCTTCGGCTCAGGACATGATCCTAGAGTCCTGGGATGGAGCCCCACATTGGGCCCACTGCTTGGTGGGGATCCTGCTTCTCCCTCTGCCTGCTGCTCCCCCTGCTTGTGTTCCCTCTCTCTGTCCCTGTCTTTCTCTCTCTCTCTCTCTCTCTCTCTCTCTGTCAAATAATTAAAAAATAGATAAATCTAAAAAAAAATTTTAAGTCTTAAATATTTTCTGTATGTCATATAGAAATATATAGAAACATACAGGCATATAGAAGTGGACATAATAAGAGATACAGAAAACAGCAAAATGGCGACTGTGCATCTAACCACATCAAGGATTATACATTACATGAGGGTAGACCCAGAACTCCACATCAAAAAGCAGAGATTGTCAGACACACTACAAAGCCAAGCTCATATATATGCTGTCCACAAGAGACACACTATAGACTCAAAGACATGAATAGGTTCAAAGTAAGAGGATGGGAAAATGTGCACCACGCAGATGGCAACCATAAGAGGTGGACCCGCCATATTGACAGCAGATAAAGCAGACTGTGAGACAGTATCCAAAATAAAAAGTTAAGATACTAACTTTAGCAGCAGTTAAAAAGAGTTGTTAAATACCACTAGTATTTAATGGGACATTCTTAAGAATGACAAATGGAGGAATTTAGCAAAGATGCTTAAGTAATTGCCCGATAATCTGTGCATTTGCTGTTCTTGGTGTAAGTATTGAAACTCTCGCCTGCCTTCAAAGGGAAGGCTCAAGACCCAGGATGGTTTTTCTCTAGCAGTCATGGCAGAACACTGCAAAGACACTGTAAGGGCCTGGTTGGCCAGAGGGAGTCATTCTGTGTTTATGTAGTGAACTTAGATTGACCCCACCCCTCCCAGAGGAACTTACTTGCAAAGCATAAATACAAAGGCGGGTCAGGCCAGGTGAAGACATCCAATCAGTGGGGAGCACATATATCTACTAGGGCAAATTGAAATTCAATTGGCCACCTCTGTGTTACGTAGCAGTTTGTGTGTGTGTGTGTGTGTGTGTGTGTGTGTGTGTGTGTGTGTGTCAGACCTAGCATGCCTGTGCAGTTTTCTCTGTGTATTGCAATCCCATTGGCCACCTGTGTGTGGGCCGGGCTCAAGCACCTCTATAAAAGTTGGTCTATGAGGCTGCAGGGGGAGACAGCAGGAGGAGTCAGGGTAGCCGGTAGGGGAGCCATTGGGAGCAGCCTCATCATCCTCGCTGGGAGAGGGAGCAGCAGCAGCAGCAGCAGCGCCTCCGTGAGTGACCTCGCAGCCTTGATCTGTAGCACCAGCAGTGCCTTCGGGAGCGGCCTTGACAGGAGCGGCATCTACAGTGGCACTGCGTGGAGTGAGAGCAGCAGCACCAGCAGTGCCACCGCAAGCAGCCTCGCTGACTAGAGCAGCAGCAGTAGCAGCAGCGTTGCACAAGCGGCTTTGACAGGAGAGGTATTTGCATCAGCCTTGCCGGGAGTGGCTTTGACAGGAGCGGTCTGTGGTACAGTGAGGGGGGGGCAGGGAACCTCCAGGAGGGACCCCAGGGCAGGGAGGCATTGGCCCCCAGCAAGACTCAGGCACCTACCGGTCAGCTTCATTTCTGATACATGGCACTAAACAAAGCTTTGCTTGATTTTCGCTTTGTGCCAGTCTCATTCCTTTGATCACAGACCCTAATACTGCTACATGTTTCCATTAGGGGGACACTGGTGCCATCAAAACGACTCTCCCTGTCCCCCAGAAGGAAAGTTTGCTGTTCAGAGAAGCTCACAAGCCCCAGCCCGGGAAGACATCCATGGCCTCCTGAGGCCACCCCTCAATTCGTCAGGTATCATGGACACAAACTCCAGCATGAGCGACCATCTGACACGTGCCCTGACTCAGGTGCTGAGATCTCGAGTCACACACTGCACTTTAGAAATGCCATGTGCTCGGCACTGAAAGAAACTGGCACCTGTGTGTTCAGAATTCCATCATCACCCTCCTGGCCCACCAGACCTCCAGATTGTTCATTTGGGAGCCACAACGCAGTCTTCTGCCTGGCCTCCCAAAAGAAGAAGGGCCCAGAATCCCCATGTGAGCACCAACTTACCTGGATCTCGATGGCACCCCAATGTCCTAGGCTGCCCTGTGCACTAATACTCTGTCAGACACAGCCTGAGATCCGACCCATCAGACACCAGGTAGCGGGCCCCATATCCTTCAGGTGGGATGTGCCAAGGCTAAAGACTGATACCTCTAACCCACCTGGGTATTCATGGGTCTGTGCCCAAATCATAGCTCAAATCCCGGCCTATGTGGGAACATCAAGCATCAAAGAGCACACCTCCTTCCCCACGATGGGAAAAGCTTGCTGTGGGGATGGGGGTCTAACCCTCAGAGTGGGAGCCAGCTGCATGGCCCATGAGACCACGCCCACCCAGGAGGGCTACCCTGGACCCAAACAGGAATTGTGACCCTCAGCCTGAGACCGCTTTCAAACCTGCCCTCTTGCTAGCTGAACCAGTCACCCGCAATCAGGCATGACATGCTCCTAGGACCAATCCTCACCATGGTCGGGTTCTTCCGGCACCAGGACCCAGAAACCAACTCTGGAATCCCTGCTATGGCGGGACACCTGAGACGGAAAACAGCTCTCTTCCCTTCCCCACGAAAGACACCAAAGCCTTGGGAGCCAGGAAGAATACTCACAGAGGCAGAATCTCCCATGGCCCCATGAGGATACCACTACATTCCATGGCCAACAGGGACACACAAACCAGCCAGAAAAGCCTGCACTCCAACCTGCCCGTAGCACTAATTTCAGATACAGTGGCACTGCCCTCATGGTCTGCAGATTGGGCCTGCTATCACCTCGCCCAGAAACCTATCCCGAGTTTCTGTTTGCAGATTTTTGTCCCCAAAGCCCTAGCCGACAGGCCCTACAGGATGGAGCCAGTGGAGCCACAGTGCAGGACTCTGCCTGCCCACCCGGTGTAAGCTCTGCCCGTCACATTTGCACAAACCCTACAGTTTGGGAGATAACTGCAATTCCCCTGAGCCCACCCCAAATTTGTTTGCCGCCTTGGAAAAAAGGTGCATTTGGATACATGCCAGACACCTACCTCCAGGCAGACACCCAGGTCAATGGCCCTGAACCAGAAGATGGAACCTGACATACTGCCAGAACTTCAACAGAACCCTAGCTTAGATTTGCATGCATCTGCCTCCAGAGGCAAACTCTGGAATACCTACATATGGTCCAACACTTGATCCCTGAATGACAAAACAGAACACCTCCTGTCCCTAGAAATCAACAAAACTCATGGGAGCTGCGTCCAACCCTCACGTTAGGAGAATCCTGCATGTTGCCTGAGCCGCTGCCCACATTCTAAGGTTTCCCTGGACACAAGCCAGCATTGTGACCCATCAGAATGAGGCTCCTTGTCACCTCAGCCCAATGGGCACTTTGCCCCAGAGCCACCAGATCAAACGGCTTTGTTTCTCGGCTGGAAGTGTAAGAGGAGATGGGCTTTCCAGTCATTTATGCAGTGACTTCTGCTGTGATGTCTTTCCATATGGGGGACCCTGGTGCCATCCAAACACACTCCCGCCATCCTGCAGAAGGAAAGCTTGCTGTTCGGAGCAGCTCACAAGCCCCATCCTGAGAAGACCTCCATGGCCTCATAAGGCCACTCCTCCATTTGTTGGCCATCAAGGACACAAACTTCAGTGTGACCTACATCTGACACGTGCCCTGACTCAGGTGCTGGAGATCTCAAGTCAGACGCTGCACATTGGAAATGCCATGTGCTTGACACTGAATGGTACCAGCACTTTTGCATTCAGAATTCAGTCCTCACCCTCCTGGCCCAACAGCCCTCCAGACTGTTCATTCGGGAGCCACAAAATAGTCTTCTGCCTGCCCTTCAGAAAGAAGAAGGGCCCTAGGGGACTTCCCAGAGTCCCCACTTGAGGATCAACCTGGACGGACCTCAATGGCAACCCAACAACGTAGGCCGCCCTGCGCACTAATGCTCTGTCTTACACAGCCTGAGCTCGGACCTCCCTTCAGCCCCCCAGGTAGCAGGCCACATATTCTGCAGGTGGGACCTGCTATGGCCTGAGAATGTCATCTCTACCCAACCTGGGTATTCAGGCGTCTGTGCCCAGACCATAGCTCAAATCACAGCCTATGGAAGAACCTTAAGAATAAAAGAATAAAAGAGCACTCCTCCTTCCGCTTTGCACAGCAAAGCATGCTGTGGGGATGCGGGTCTAACCCTCAGAGTGGGAGCCAGCTGCATGGACCATGAGACCACGCTCACCCATTAGGGCTGCTCTGGCCACAGACAGGCATTGTGACACTCAACCAGAGCCCGCTTTCAGACCAGCCCCCTCCCTAGCTGGACCAGGAGCCCGCATATCAGGCATAACATGCCCCTAGGCCCAAATCCTCACCCTTGGTCGGGTTCTCCAGGCACACGGTCCTAGACACCATCTCGGAATCCCTGCTCTGGCGAGACCCCTGAGACGGAAAACAGCTATTAGGGTCCTTGATCAAAGGAATGAAACTGACACAAAGTGAAAATCAAGAATAGCTTTATTTAATGCCAAGCATCAGAAACTAAACCGAATGGTCGGGGCTGTCACTTACATAGAGGCGATGATGACAAGGAGGATTCCCTCCCAATGTAAAAGAGGCAAGGATGATGAGTACAATAATCCTGACCACACAGACTCTGCTCCCCATGAGGCCACTCCGACAAGGCCACTCCCCGGAGGAGGCCACTCCCCAGACGAGGCCACACGCCAGATGAGGCCGCTCCCAACAATGAAGAGACCGCTCCAGACAAGGCCGCTCCCGACGATGAAGAGGCCGCTCTGGAGGAGGCCACTCGACGACGAGGCCTCAGGCCAAAGAGGCCGCTTTCCGGAATGACGCCACTCTGCTGAGGCCGCTCCAGCGAGGCCACTCCAGCGAGGCCGTGGCTCAGGGCGGCGAGACCACTGGCAGGAGACCACAGCTCCGGGCGACGCTGCTCCCCACGACCCAAACGCTATGACTCCTATGACTACCTAACGGCTCCCAATGGCCACTCTATTGGCTATTGGGCTATTCTTTTTTTTGTTTGTTTGTTTGTTTACAGCATAACAGTGTTCATTGTTTTGGCATCACACCCAGTGCTCCATGCAGTACGTGCCCTCCCTATTACCCACCACCTGGTTCCTCAACCTCCCAAACCCCAACCCACCCCCGTGCCCCTTCAAAACCCTGTGGTTGTTTCTCAGAGTCCATAGTCTCTCATGGTTCATCTCCCCTTCCAGTTTCCCTCAACTCCCTCTCTTCTCCATCTCCCCATGTCCTCCATGTTATTTGTTATGCTTCACAAATAAGTGAGACCATATGATACTTGACTCTCTCTGCTTGACTTATTTCGCTCAGCATAATCTCTTCCAGTCCCGTCCATGTTGCTACAAAAGTTGGATATTCATCCTTTCTGATGGAGGCATAATACTCCATTGTGTATATGGACCACATCTTCCTTATCCATTCATCCGTTGAAGGGCATCTTGGTTCTTTCCACAGTTTGGCGACCGTAGACATTGCTGCAATAAACATTGGGGTACAGATGGCCCTTCTTTTCACTACATCTGTATCTGTGGAGTAAATACCCAGCAGTGCAATTGCAGGGTCATAGGGAAGCTCTATTCTTAATTTCTTCAGGAATGTCCACACTGTTCTCCAAAGTGTCTGCACTAACTTGCATTCCCACCAACAGTGTAAGAGGGTTCCCCTTTCTCCACATCCTCTCCAACACACGTTGTTTCCTGTCTTGCTAATTTTGGCCATTCTAACTGGTGTCAGGTGGTATCTCAATGTGGTTTTCATTTGAATCTCCCTGATGGCTAGTGATGATGAACATTTTTTCATGTGTCTGATAGCCATTTGTATGTCTTCATTGGAGATGTGCCTGTTCATATCTTCTGCCCATTTTTGGATATGATTATCTGTTTTGTGTGTGTTGAGTTTGAGAAGTTCGTTATAGATCCTGGATATCAACCTTTTGTCTGTACTGTCATTTGCAAATATCTTCTCCCATTCCGTGGGTTGCCTTTTTGTTTTGTTGACTGTTTCCTTTGCTGTGCAGAAGATTTTGATCTTGATGAAGTCCCAAAAGTTCATTTTCGCTTTTGTTTCCTTGGCCTTTGGAGACCTATCTTGAAAGAAGTTGCTGTGGCTGATATCGAAGAGGTTACTGCCTATGTTCTCCTCTAGGATTCTGATGGATTCCTGCCTCACGTTGAGGTCTTTTATCCATTTTGAGTTTATCTTTGTGTACGGTGTAAGAGCATGGTCAAGTTTCATTCTTCTACATATCGCTGTCCAGTTTTCCCAGCACCATTTATTGAAGAGACTGTCTTTTTTCCATTGAATATTTTTTCCTGTTTTGTTGAAGATTATTTCACCATAGAGTTGAGGGTCCATATCTGGGCTCTCCACTCTGTTCCACTGGTCTATGTGTCTGTTTTTATGCCAGTACCACGCTGTCTTGGTGATCACACCTTTGTAGTAAGGCTTGAAATCGGGTAACGTGATGCCGCCAGTTTTGTTTTTGTTTTTCAACATTTCCTTAGCAATTCGGGGTGTCTTCTGATTCCATACAAATTTTAGGATGGTTTGCTCCAGCTCTTTGAAAAATCCAGGTGGAATTTTGATCGGAATGGCATTAAAAGTATAGATTGCTCTAGGCAGTATAGACATTTTAACAATGTTTATTATTCCAATCCAAGAGCGTGGAACAGTCTTCCATCTTTTTGTGTCTTCTTCAATTTCTTTCATGAGTGTTCTGTAGTTCCTCGAGTACAGGTCCTTTACCTCTTTGGTTAGGTTTATTCCCAGGTATCTTATGGTTCTTGGTGCTATAGTAAATGGAATCGATTTTCTAATTTCCCTTTCTGTATTTTCATTGTTAGTGTATAAGAAAGCCACTGATTTCTGTACATTGACTTTGTATCCTGTCACGTTACTGAATTGCTGTATGAGTTTTAGTAGTTTGGGGGTGGAGTCTTTGGGGTTTTCCATATAAAGAATCATGTCATCTGCAAAGAGAGAGAGTTTGACTTCTTCCTTGCCAATTTGGATACCTTTTATTTCTCTTTGTTGTCTGATTGCCTTTGCTAGAACTTCTAATACTATGTTGAACAAGAGTGGTGAGAGTGGGCATCCTTGTCGTGTTCCTGATCTCAACGGGAGGGCTGCAAGCTTTTCCCCATTGAGGATGATATTTGCTGTGGGTCTTTCATAGATAGATTTTATGAAATTCAGGAATGTTCCCTCTATCCCTATACTTTGAAGCGTTTTCATCAGGAACGGATGCTGGATTTTGTCAAATGCTTTTTTTGCATCAATTGAGAGGACCATGTGGTTCTTCTCTCTTCTCTTATTGATTTGTTCTATCAGATTGATTGATTTGCGAATGTTGAACCAACCTTGCAACCCAGGGATGAATCCCACCTGGTCATGGTGGATAATCTTTTTAATGTGCTGCTGGATCCTGTTTGCTAGGATCTTGTTGAGAATCTTTGCATCCATATTCATCAGTAATATTGGTCTGAAATTCTCCTTTTTGGTAGGGTCTTTGCTTGGGTTGGGGATCAGGGTAATGCTGGCTTCATAGAAAGAGTCTGGAAGTTTTCCTTCTGCTTCAATTTTTGGAACAGCTTCAGGAGGATTGGTCTTATTTCTTCTTTGAAAGTTTGGTAGAATTACCCAGGGAATCCGTCAGGTCTTGGGCTGTTGTTTTTTGGGAAGTTTTTGATCACTGCTTCAATCTTGTTACTGGATATCGGTCTACTCAGGTTGTCAATTTCTTCCTGGTTCAATTTTGGGAGTTTGTAGTTTTCCAGGAATGCATCCATTTCATCTAGGTTGCTTAGCTTATTGGCATATAACTGTTGGTAATAATTTCTGATGATTGTTTCTATTTCCTTGGTGTTAGTTGTGATCTCTCCCTTTTCATTCATAATTTTATTAATTTGGGCTTTCTCTCTTTTCTTTTGGATTACTGTGGCCAATGGTTTATCGATCTTATTGATTCTTTCAAAAAACCAGCTTCTAGTTTCATTGATATGTTCTACTGTATCTCTCGTTTCTACCTCATTGATCTCTGCTCTAATCTTGATTATTTCCCTTCTTGCATGTGGAGTTGGTTTGATTTGTTGTTGATTCTCCAGTTCTTTAAAGTGTAGCAACAGGTGGTGTATTCTGGATTTTTCAGTATTTTTTGAGGGAGGCTTGGATGGCTATGTATTTCCCCTTTAGAACCGCCTTTGCTGTATCCCATAGGTTTTGGACCGAAGTGTCTTCATTCTCATTGTTTTCCATGAATTGTTTAAGTTCATCTTTGATCTCTTAGTTGATCCAAGCATTCTGAAGCAAGGTGGTCTTTAGCTTCCAGATGTTTGAGTTCCTTCTGAACTTTTCCTTGTGATTGAGTTCCAGTTTCAAAGCATTGTGATCTGAGAATATGCAGGGAATAATGTCAGTCTTTTGGTATCGGTTGAGTCCTGCTTTGTCACCCAGTATGTGGTCTATTCTGAAGAAGGTTCCATGTGCACTTGAGAAGAATGAGTATTCTGTTGTTTTAGGGTGGAATGTTCTGTATATGTCTATGAGGTCCATCTGGTCCAATATTTCATTCAATGCTCTTATTTCTTTATTAATTTTCTGCTTTGATGATCTATTTCTGAGAGAGGCGTATTAAGATCTCCTACTATTATTGTATTCATATCAATATGACTCTTTATCTTGATTAATAGTTTTCTTATGTAATTGGGTGCTCCCATATTGGGGGCATAGATATTCACAATTGTTAGATCATCTTGGCAGATTGTCCCTTTAAGAATTATGTAGTGTCCTTCTTTATCTCTGACTACAGTCTTTAGTTTAAAATCTAATATATGTGATATGAGAATTGCTACCTCAGCCTTCTTTTGAGGCCCATTGGCATGAAAGATGCTTCTCCATCCCTTCACTTTCAGTCTGGGTGTATCCTTAGGTTCAAAATGGG